>NC_132791.1:40329772-40647045 GCF_048418805.1 Vulpes vulpes
TGCAGCTAAACCCCTGTACCCATTAAAAGGATGATTAGATGTATTTCCGGGACACAAATAAATCGATAGACATGGTTTCAGCCCGCCTGTATGGTTGCCACCTTGTTAGGAGGAAGGATCCTTAGGTTTGGGGGGAAATTACCAGGCTTGGACTTCCATCAGGGAAAAGCTATGGAAGTACACGAAGGCAAGAAAGGCTATATTGATTTACATTTTACGGGTACAGAGCTACCGCTCTGGGAAGAAGGAGGTGGGAAGGGAATGGAGCCGTGAAGTTGGGCCAACTGTGTACCAATGTTTTAGGGTTTTGGCAACAACACACCAAAAACTGGGTGGCTCAGAGCAAGAGAATTTTTGTGATCTCTCACAGTCCAAAGACCAGAAGTCCAAAGGTCAAGGCGTTCACAAGGCCATGCTCCCTCTAAAGGTGAAAGGGGATGATTTATTCCAGGTCTCTTCCCTTGGCTGGTAGATGGCTGTCTCCTCCGTGTTTACTGGGTGCCGTGCAGAGAATTACTTCTTTGTATCTATATTGTGCCTCCTCCCTTTTTAAAACTTCACCTTTCCTTTCCTTTCTTTTTGATTGTTAAGAGGAAATGCATGGCTTTGGTATAAAATTCAAAGGCCCAAAAGGTAACCTAAGGAAAAGGAAGTATCTCTCCCCCAGAATTCCTAAGTTGCTCACTTATCCTCTGCAGACTACTTGTTACAGTTTCTTGTGTAACCTTTAAGAGACATCCTTTTTTAAGATTTATTTATTTGAGAGAGAGAGAGTGCATGCCGGGGGTGGGTGGCAGAGGGAGAGAGAGACTTTCAAGCAGACTTCCTGCTGAGTGCAGAGCCCAGTGTGAGACTTGATCTCAGCATCCTGAGATCATGACCTGAGCTAAAATCCAGAGTCAGATGCTTAACCCACTGTGCCACCCAGGTGCCCCTCCTTCAAGAGATATTCCGTGTGTATGCAGATGTATATTGCATATCTTCTGCATTAGCCACTACACATACTGTGTTACTTAGCTTTTTCACTTAAAGATACATGTCTGGAACCAGTCCACATCTTCATCTGGAACTGCCTTCTTCATTTAAATAATTGTATTATATGGATGTTTTCTAGTGCACATCACCAGGTCTTTTTTGATTAATATGTCAGCTATTTTCATTCTTTTTCTATTCTGATGCCTCAATGGCTATTTTCTGTATATGTAATTAATTACTCATAAGATTCTGTATATGTATTGCATAACTCCTGTATCAGAAAACATATGGATTTTAAATTTCATAAATATTACAAATGTGCTCCATCAACTTAGCAGTAAGTTGCATTGCAACATAATAGTGCCTGATTCCTCACACCTTCTTCAACATAGTATGTTATCAAACATCTTAATTTTTCACCAGTGTGAAAGATGAAAAATATTTTATTATAGCTTTAACTTGCATTTAAAATATGAATAGGCTTGTGCCTTTCTCATGTTTAAAACTATTCACATAGCCTTTCTGTGTCTGTTTACGTCCTTTGTTTTTCTATTGGATTGTTAGTTTTCTTCTCATTTGTAGTAGTTTTTATAATTTAAGGAAATTAGTTCTTTACTGTGATGATATTTGAAAATATTTCCCCCTGATTATCATTTGATTTCTGTCTCTTTTTTTTTTGAGGTGTATCTTTTCCATAGGGAAATGTTTTAATTTCATGTAGTCAAATAGCATTCTTTCATGACTTATAGATGTTATATTTATAAAAGGACTTCCCTACTCTGAAATTTGCAGTTATATATATTTAACATTTCTTCAAGTACTTTGTGTTTTCATGATCACAGATAGTATTATTTTATAACATGCATGGCTATTTTGGGTGTAAAGTTAAGTTGCTCATTAATGCTTTTAAAAACATCCTGGGCTGGGCATGTGTATTTTTTTCACATGGAAATATGTTCATACTGAGATATGTAGCAGATGTGAATATATCAGACTATGTAGGAAGGGTTGCAAAATACATAATTTTATTTCTTAATAAATTCATTATCATTTTGGGCCTTTGCCACAGTCCAGCTTGGGTAAAGTTAGTCATTTGGGGTAAATACAGTCGATTGAGAACCTTCTTTTCCTGCTTCTTTCCCTCTACTCAATCTAGGCTGCTCAGGTTCCATGTGGCTTCATGACCCCTCTTGGTAGCCATGGTGCTGCGAGGCTTGCTCTCAACCCATGGTCATCCTCATCCTGTAAGGTGGGGCACAATTCTGGATAGTCCTGGAGAATGCTGGTGCCAGTGGGATGACATCTTCTGAGACGACCCTGTTCCTCTCCGGTCACAGGGCTGCAAGAGTCAAACAACTCTCTACCATGATGTTTCTTTTTTTTTTTTTTTTTTTTAGTATTTTATTTATTTATTCATGAGAGACAGAGAGACCGAGACAGAGACACAGACACAGACAGAGGGAGAAGCAGGCTCCATTAGGGAGCCTGATGCAGAACTTGATCCCGGGACTCCAGGATCATGCCCTGGGCCTAAGGCAGGCACTAAACTGCTGGGCCACCCAGGGATTCCCTACTATGATGTTTCTTCATTACAACTGTAATTCCCTTCCAGGTCTGTGACTCCTGGTGTCACATTCACCTGGTACCAGACACCTGCAAAAACATTTGTCTCTTTCCTATTCAGTGGCAGTGCCCACATACTCAGTAGGACAGCTTTAGACCTAAGCTCACCTTTCAGTCATTTCAGCAGGACTGTTGTCCCATCGTAGCCGGGGGACCTAGCTTTACTGTTTGTCATCTTTGAGAGCAGTCATCAGGACTCCATTCTCAGATCTATTAACTACTTGGGGTTTGCAACACTCTTTCTTTGAAACTAATTCTGTGGGTGATAGAGTGGAGATGGGATTTTCTTTTCATGTCTCTCCTTTATAACACTTCTTGGTCTACTAGCTCAATAGTTTTTCATCTTCAAGGGAAAGTGAGTTTGAAGCATAAGGACAACTAGCTTAGTAGGCATTCTCCTGAAATTTTCAGTGTTAAATCTAGACAATATTTTTGAGACTTAGAAAGTCAAAAATTTGATGTGTCTTTTCTGGGGTCTTATTATTATAAATTACTTTTGAAGCTATGGGGACCATGTGTTTATCTGTCTAGGGAAGGATCACTGATTATCTAAAGCAATTCTGGGAAGCATGGACAACAAAAAATAATTTGGTTAACATCTCCCAGTTATAAACATAAGAAGTTGAGTAACAAACCATTTTATACACTATGTATCATTTTTTATAAAAAATGGATAATCCAAAACATGAAGCAACAAAATTTAATAAATAATGTTTTAGGGTGGAAATCTTATAGATAAATTTGATTTATTTATATGTTTTATGAAGTGTTACATTTTAATGCATTTTATAAAATGAAAAAGTAATATATCAATACATAATCATTTAAAAATTTTATGAAAATACACAAAAGCATAACATATTAAATGAAATTATGCAAAACTCCAGATCCAAGGTATCATCTCTGTCAATGTTTTGGTGTAAGTTATTATTTTTACGTAGATCAACATGTTTTATATAATTGAGATTATTTTGTATCTGCTCATTTTATAATCTTTTGAGTACACAACAAGCATTTATGAATATTTTCTCATGTCACTAAATATTTTTTACAGCATGAGTTTTTGCAATAGTCTATGATATAGATACACTGTAAAATTTTAAACAGTCTTTTGTGGTACATTCAGATTTTTTTTAAAGATTTTATTTGTTTATTCATGAGAGACACAAAGAGAGAGAGGCAGAGACATAGGCAGAGGGAAAAGCAGGCTCTCTAATGAGGCAAGCCTAATGCAGGACTCTATCCCAGGACCTCAGGATCATGACCTGAGCCGAAGGCAGACGCTCAGCCACTGAGCAACCAGGTGCCGCATTCAGATTTTTTCTAATTTTTAAATATTATACAAATAATTCTATGATGAAATTATAACTAAATCTTTATGTCCTTGGTCCTCCCCCCTTTTTTTTCCTCTAGAAATGAAGCTGATGTTTTATAATATAAATATATTACACTAGTTTGGAAAAACGTTTAACCAGTTATAATTAAATGTCCACCTTGGTTGTTAAAAAAGTTCCAGTAAGCCACCTAAAGAGTGTCTAGTTTCAACCTATATGACTTTTCTAGTGTGTAATCTTGAGAACCTAATTTAAAATTACTCCTATACATCTGAATGTGGTAATATGCTCCATAAGAATATTGGCTACAGCATAAATATAAGGATTTCCACCAAAATACTTGTATTTTTGAAAAGTTGATATGGAATTTTCTTCCTCATTGATGCCTCGTTCACAAAAATAAAAAGTTCAAAAAATACCACAATATACATGAATGTGGTGTTTTTAAAACATGGCTGCCAACTCTTTTAATTCTCCTTCTATTGACAAGCACAATCTATCTTTTCCATCTTTCTCCCCAGTAGACATGTGACCATTTCCACCAATAGATCAAGATGACCAAAGGGACACTAGACAACTTCTAAGGGGAACCCACCTAGCTTGCAGCTTGCAGCTCAGCTTCTTTGCTGAGACATTGGGATGCCATCGAGGAAGTGTTCCCTGAGCCACCATGCTGGAGCAGGTACCTGTAGACCCTGGAACCTACGATCCTAGCTGAGCTCAGCCATGCAGCCACACTCACTGACATGGCAACCAGCAGGGTGAAGGAGCCATCTTGGAAATGAGTCCTCCAGCTCCACTTGTAATGGTCCCTATGCGTTTAGATTGATCCCAGTTGAGGCCCGAGACATGGATCAGAGACAAACCATCCCTGCCGTGAGTGCCCTGCATTACTGATACGCAAATTGATTGTTGAAATGATTGGTTTTTATGCCACTAAGATTTGGAGGAGATTATTTTTTTATGCGCCTTAGATGATAGCAACACTGAGGTTTGTTTTTTTTTTTTCTTTTGCATTCTTTACACAGACAGATTATACTTTCAACTCATTCAAGATGACTTCAAATAGTTTAGGTACAACTTAAAAGGATATGAAGGCAGAGTATACTCAGGTTTATCCCAGCAGAAATAATCTGATCCAGTGAGAGACAGTTAACATGAAGTCACATTTTCATGCCGGTGTTATAATACAGATGCCGTGCAAAGGAATACATAGCCAAGAATGTAATACATGTCTCTGCAATCTAGTTCAAATTGATTCCTGTTTGTGGATTCACAGGGCAGGAAAAGGTCAATAAAACCTGCAAAGAATCCTAATTTTTCCTAATAAGAGAACCAGAAGAATACAAAAAGCACAATGGTCGTCAAGAGTAAAACCGTCTCCTGGTTCCGTTGTTCTTGTGTAGACTATCACCTTGCAACTATAATACAGGAAAGAAACATAATGTTTTAGATCTAATTCATCTGTGATTTGTGCAAATAAAATATTGCTCCAAACTAGCTAAGGCCAGGACCTGAGTTCAGCAAAGACGGTGAAATGATCACCCTCTACCTAGTTCAAATTATCCAGTTCAAAGACGGTAAAGAGAAAGGGATTGGGAGGGATTGGGGGATACCATGACAGTATTATGTTGCAGGGTATCCCGGGTGGCTCAGTGGTTTAGTGCCTCCTTCAGCCCAGGGGGTGATCCTGGAGATCCGGGATTGAGTCCCATATGGGCTCTCTGTATGGAGCCTGCTTCTTCCTCTGCCTGTGTCTCTGCCTCTCTCTCTCTCCATGTCTCTCACGAATAAATAAATAAAATCTTAAAAAAAAAAAAGAGAATTCTGTTGCATGCCCTACGGATCAATTTTTCCTGGGCTCACACACACTATTTTCTGCACCAGCAGATTCTGTTTATATACAAAATTAATGAGACAGTTTTCATTTTTGTTTTTGTTGCTATAGCAGTTGCAAATAATCATCTACAAGAAAGCAATCAGCCCACTGTTCAGGGGCCCCAGTGCTGTCCCATCCATCAGATTGGTCTCCCACCCTCTTACTGACATCCCTGAAGATTTTGAGTGGAAGGAAACTGTAATAACAGTAATATCAGGACAAGAAATGAAAATCAGGACTTTTGTAGGCAAACCAGGACACTTTCTTTAAAAAAAAAAAGTGATTCAATTAAGGTACATTTGGAATCCATGAAAATTAAGTTTGTAAGTTAAGACATATCTTAAAACCTGTACATGTTAAGACATAATTATGTTCAACTTGTCAGAAAGCCAGATCAGAACTAGAAGAAAAGTGCCTGTCTTATCAGTTGGGAAGTTCACAACAGCGTCTCCATTTGGGCAAATGGCCTGTGCCCACTGACAACTGCATAATGTGAGGGGAGATGCACAGGAGAGGAAAAATATCCATGATCCTCCTTTTCCTTCAGTAACAAAAAACCATATTTATGCATATGTGCCCTTTTTCATTAGATACAAGAATAAGCAAGGATGATGGAATGGAGAGAGCAAAGACTTTGGAGTCAAATGATGATGATGATGATAATGATGATGATACCGGCCTTACAGGGGCATTATGAAAACAAATGAGGTCAATGGACAGTAAGATTCTCACATTGACATTCCGAGTGTTGTTACTTCCTACCAAGTACTTAATATTCCAGTGCATCCCAGACATATTCATATGTTTATTCAGTAAATATTTACTGACTAGCTCGAATGTACCAGTCTTTGGCCCAAGGATTGATATATGTTAATATGTAAATAGCCTTGCCCTCAGGGAGCTTACAATCTAGATTTTGATGAAAACCTAAAATCTGAAAATAATTTGGATCTAAGTTATATACATATCCTGAGAGAAAAAGAGTATATATCATGTTTCTCTCTAACTATCCAGATCAGCTTCTTTGGGGAGCCTGGAACTTACAGACAGCCATGGTCTTTGTTACTGGGACTGTTTTTTCTACCTTAATAAAACTGCCTTAGTAGAAAACTCTTTCTATAAGTTCATTTTGGGTATTTTTAATAGATAGTTTGGGTAAGTACAATTGTGCCTCTGTTCAAGGTAGCTGAACTAAAAAATTTATTATTAAGACTGAGTGTGAACCAAATAGCAAGATAAAGATAAAGACAGTTTCATTATGTACTTGTCGTTTAATGCTGGGTCACTATTATCTAAACACATATAGAATCGGTGCTGTACAAAGAATGTTCTTGCTTAGTGGAAAAAGACATATGAGCAAGAAATACATACACATGTTGCTATGGGGAGAAGTATAGGAACTCAGAAACATAAGTGTTCCTTTTCCCTGGGGCAGTGCAGTGGGAAAGTGCAGATTGGAAAACTTTGGAGAATAAATGGTGTCTTTCCCTGGGTCTTGATCCATAAGAGAAGTTTGTCAGCTTGACAAAGGGTGGACTGCTGCGAAATTTCTAGGCTGAAGCAGCAGTATGAGCAAAGCACAAAAGTATTAATTTAAACCTCACAACGTCCCTCTGAGGCCAATTTAATGATCTCTATTGTATAAAAGAGAAAACAGAGACTCAGAGAGAGTTCTCCAGTTATACTGCTAAGAAAGGGAGTGCCAGCATTTTAATCCACTTTGGCTGACCCCAAAGCACATTCTTTCTCCACTATATTAATCTGTGTCCTTGTTCATGGAATGAGGACAAAGGTAAACCCAAATATATATTATAGGTGTCTAAAACTACTATTGTACTGTTCAAAATCTGAACCCTTTTTTCAGGTACCCTATTCATCACTTAGTCTGATATGATAGTAAAGTCTATCCTTAAAACTTCATATACAAATTGAGGTTGCAATCTCAAATGCCTACAGAGGACAAGATAGGGTGAGGTAGGCTCCAGAGTAAAGCTGCTCATTTCTGGCCTGTGTGAAGGGGCAGCTGCCGCCCAGCAGATGCCAATTGTCATACAGAATGGCAGGCCTAGGGTCACCAGATCCCCTGATTTTTTAAGGAAAACCAGAAATATATAAATTTTATTTGACATTTCCCCTTTAAAATTTTTTTGGAAACTAATTATTAATTAACTAATTAATTAGGCAATTAATAACTAGTTAATTAATTAATTTTTAAGAAACACTCTGGAAACAAAACCAAACATTTCTGGGTGATGTGACTATAGGCCACCTGTTGAGACTGTCCAGTTATTTAAATTCTGTTAGTAGGTAGTAGACTGTAGGATAAAGAGGCAGGCTTGCAGCAAGCTTGGGATTCAGTGTAGTTGTTCAATCAATATTTGTTGACTAGCATTTTATGGATCTTCTGAGATGTCTGGCAACTTTCTTGTCTTACGTTGAATTAAGTCATCTATCTTGGCACTTAAAAGAGGTCGATCCTATGCTTCCTGATTGGTCTCTAGGGGCCCCTTTGTCTCCCAGTCTTTGTGACAGATATTCAGTCCTGCACTTTTGACGTGAACTCAGGTGATAAACAAGAGTTTTCTGTAAAAGTTCTGCTGTGATCCTTGCGAAGTGCCAGAAGCATGGGAACCCTCTGGAATGTGTATGGCAGCAACCTGGCCTGTCTACTGGAGAGGATTTGATTGCAACTGCCCTTGTGACAGGGTCTGTCTCTGCTGGCTCCAATGCTAACTTTAAAAGAACTATAAATTATAGCAATTATAGAAACATGCCATGTATCTTACCTTTGTGACCTAAACCAGGAGACAGACGAGAAAGTTACATTGTTTGTGCTGTGAATTTTCAATTAAACAAAAGAAAATGGTCAAGAATCATCAGAAATTATGGAATACGTGTTGCTGTTCATGCAAGTTTTATAACCTAAAGATTTGGAGAGGGTAAAATTTCCAAGGCATCTAGCTGAATGATTTGGGCTTTCCTTGTTGTGGCTGAAACCAGCTCCAATAAGATTGGGTTACATTAAGCACATAAATACACAGCTATTACACAGCACTTTTGATATGCAAGCTCAGAAACTGCTTTACATATTTAATCTTCATAATAATGAAGTAGTGTCATAGTCTGTTCAGGTTGCTTATAACAAAATACCACAGATCGAGTAGCATGTAATAAAAATGTATTTCTCACAGTTGTAGAGATTGGGAAATTCAAGATTGAAGTGCCAACATGGTCAGGTTCAGGTGAAGGCCCCCTTCTTAATTCAAAGTCAGCACCTTCTTGCTGTATCTTCAGGGGATGGGGCTAGGGAGCTCTGTGGAATCTCTTGTATGAGAGCATGGATCTCATATATGAGGGCTCCAGACTCATGACCAAATCACCTTCCAAGGCTCTGTCTCCAAAATGATCACATTGGGTGTTAGCCAATACATGAAGGGGGGGGCGCAGACTTTCATACAATAGTAGGTAGATACTATTAATGTCTTTTCTTTAGAGAAAACTAAGATGTAGAGAGATTAAATGACTTGTCCAGTGTTGCATAGTTAGTAAATATAGAACTAGGACTTGAACACAAGTCATCTGGTTTCCACAGCCATCTCGCATTTCTGGATGAATTTTAGCATGTTATTCATTACATTCCTTGAGAAAACCAACCTCTCATACAGACATGACACTGGGTGACAGTTTTTAATACTACAAATTTAAAATAGAAAAAATACCTAGTGAATCAAGGCATGCTCACACCGAAGAGTCTGAAGCTTTGGCATTCCTTTATTACATTGGAAGCAGCAAAAAACAATGGTCACTGGGGCCTGGCTGCCCTGGTTCGAAACCATCTGTGTGGCACACAAGTTACTTAACTCTTGTGCAAGATGACAAAAGTACCTATTTCAACTTGTAAGTGTTGAGCTAGAAAGTACCTTTAGAGCTCTTGTAACTGGGTCAACACAAAGTAAATGCTCAATAAATATTAGCTATAAGCCATTCAACGGCTGATTTATTCATAAAATAAATCACGTATATTCCTCTATTGAACAGGACAAGGTCCACAATGTGTCTGGCATTTAACTTGGGCAATGGAGGATGCAAATATGTGGAAAGCAGAGGGTATATATTCTAGTAGAAGAGACAGATGCCTCAAGAAAACTATTTTACTCTATGATAAATGCCATCATAGAGGTATGTCCAAAGAAATATGGGACCGGTGTGGAAAAAACTATTTGTTCCATCTGGAAAGTTGGGGAGAGTTTCACAGTGGAGTGACATATGAACTAGGCCTAAAGGGCTGAATAATGGTTCCCCAGAAATAACAGGCCAGAAATAATAATGTGGAAACGTGGAAGTGCCCTGTCTCTTAGATGAAATAGTGAGTGGTCAGCATGGACCAAATGGTGGCCTTACCTTTGAATGTGCAACAGGTTTACCAGCCATCCCACCCCCAAAGATCCTGGTAGCACCTGGCTACATTTAATACACTTTGTTTTTCAGAGCAGCTTTAGGTTTACAGTAAAATTGAGCAGATAGTACAGAGAGTTTCCATAGACTCTTTCTCTCCTGAACATTACATGTTTTGAAAATACTCCACAGGTGGTTCTGATATACAGCATGGATTAGACATTCTTGGCTACAAAGAATGGAAGAAAGAGAATGAGCAAGATGAGCAAGGAGACAGGTGAGGTCAAAGTCAGATAGCAATGTGCTCCATTAGGCCCTGCCAAGGAGGTTGGACTTACCCTTGAAAACCATAGGCAGCCATTGAAAGGTTTTAGGCAGGAAAGGGAGATATTCTGACCTATGCTTTAGAAAAACAAGCTGGTGGAAGTGGCTCTAAATTGGAAGAAGTCATGACCATAAAAATGAGATGGGAGATCGTTGAAAAAGCTCAGGCAAGAGATGATTGGGATAAAAAAAAACTGGAGCTGGAAGGGCTGTGTTTGGCCCATATAAGAGAGTGGCATTCTCTTCAGCTAGAGAGAACCATGGGCAGGTGCTATTTGACATACTTGCTGGCATGAAGAGAGGAGGGAGAGAGGAAGGGCAGAGAGAGAATACTTTATTCCTCACAAAATGGAGGACCGAAGACTTTCTCTCCCTCACTCATTGCCCTCTCCCTCCTTTCCTTTCCCTCCATCTCATGAAATTCCTACCTCTCTTCATTTCTACCTCACTCTCCTCTCCTGTTTGGCCACTTCCTTCATTATACAGAATGGCTGTCCTAACCCTAATTCTGTAAGACCAGATGAGCCTCTCCAATAGAGGCTGAGCAGCACATTTCCCAAGAAGAGCTGACTGATGAGTTCACTTCATCCCTTCATGCTAGGCCAGTTCCAGCCAGCCTCTGGATTGGCTCTTCCTGTGACATGCTGCCTATAGCTGATAGGGGGAAGGGAGGTAGTCAGATGGTGCAGACCATGGTACTATGACAGAAGGACTATAGCATGACAGGTACCATAAATATGTCTAGTAAAAATGGACAGTATAAAGTGATTGATTAAATGAGAAAAAAAGGACTGCAAAGCAAAATATGTTATGTGCCATGAGAAAGAGATAAATAATCACCATGGAGGTTCAGAGAACAGAGGGGTCAAATCTGGTTGGACTGACCTTCCTTAAAAGTGTTTCAATGAGCAGCAACTTACGAGCAGGGCTGCATTAGTGTTCTGTTGCTGCTGTAATGAATTACCACAAACTCCATAGCTTAAAATAACAGAGATATATTTTCCAACAATTATGAGTGTCAGAAGTCCCTTGAGAGGTTCACAGGCTAAAATCAAGGTGTGAGCAGGACAGCAGCTCCTTTCTGGAGTCTCTAGGAAAACATGGATTTCCTTGTGTTCTCCTTGTGCTCTCAGCTTCTAGAGACCATCTCTTTTTCTTGACTTGTTGACCTCTTCTTACCCCTTCAAAGCAACAATAGTGGATGGAGTTTCCATCATGCCACTCTGATGTCCTCCTCTGCCTCTCTTCCACATTTAAAGGCCCCCATGGATAATCTGGCATCATTACCCTATTTTAAAGTCCTTCTTCATTCCCCTTTGTCATAGAATGCAATATGCAGGTTCAGAGGGTTAGGATGTAGACCACATGAAGTGACTGGTCTGTCTGCCACCAGGGCATTGTGGGCGGCGGGGAGGGAGGTCGCAGGATGCAGGCAATGGAGAGAAGCAGGATGGTGAAGGCTCCTCAGAAAAGTGTGAGTGGCCCACTTTGGACCTGGGAATTTACGAAAGGAATTATTAGGTGACAGAGAAAGGCAGCTCATGGTCACATTGTTTTCAGCCTTTTTCATCTAAGCTGTTATGTATGTTATATTGTTGTATATAGCAGTGGTTTCAATTTGCATATTCTGATGCTTAAATATGCTGAGCAAGTTTTTGAGTACTCTTTAGCTAGGTGTGAATGTTTTTGTGTGTGAATGTTGGAATCATATTTTGGGGGGTATTTATGTGGGGGTTTTGCTCATTATGCTCTGAGGATGGAATTTGCTTTGTAAACATGATGGAGAGCCACTGAGGATTTTACAGAAAAAGAGTGGGATAAGAGTACATGTTTTAGAAAGATAAATTGGATATATCATACATATAAATGTATATACATGTAGATATAGATATGATTGGGACACGGTGAAGTAGGAAGAAATCATTTCAAGTAAGATGTTATTAAAATAGTCCATGCCTATAGTCTTCCAGAATTAGAGTTAGGACAGACCTAGGCTGTGGACTAGAGATGTGGCTCTGAAGACTCTCCAAAGAAATAGAAAAATAATTACATGGCGTGGCTGCAGATTGGTGGTTAAGCTACTGTGAGTCAACCTGTCTGGGTTTTTTCCAAACATTATAAATATTTTCTTTTTAAACATTTTTAAAGGGGATAGCCCTGTGCTGTGGTGTCATCTTTGGAAGTGATTGTCTGATAATGCATACAGCCATGGATGGCATTTCAGTGGGGAGGTGGAATGAGGGAGATGACCTCACCCCAGTGCCCTTGGGAGGTTGCAGTGGCTGGGACCTAAGTGTGACTATCAAAATTAGGAAAGAGGAGTCAAGCCATAAAGTTGTATCGAAATATTAGAATAAGAGGAGCCAGAGGGGCCCTTGAGATGCCAGGCAAGAAGTCAAGTAGCTAACTGAGAGTAAAGAAAGGGCTAAGCAGCAAGGAAAATGAAGGGACATAGTTTGATAATTCTGGGGAAAGAGTGTTGATGCCTGTGGTAGCTCTTTTATATGCTCCCAGTGTGTGTTTTCTTGGGGCCTTAAAAGGGAAAGAATGATGGGACCATGATAGTGAATGGCAGGCAAGACATGGGGAAGTTTCTTAGTTCATGGCCAGATTGAGCAACTATGTTGACTCTTTGCATCACGTAGATTCCATTGTATTAATTCTTTCCAGTAAATTGGTAGCCAGTGATCTCTAAAGGACGGGTTGGTGCCCATCCTTCCCTACTATGGGGCCAGGGAACTCTGTTTGCTAACACTGGATATTTGCAGGGAAGAATGTAGTCATTTAGCGTAGACTTCCTTCCTGGAGGGCACTGTCACATTTTTCTGCAGAGAAGCTATCACACAGCTGCTGTGCAGGGTCACACTGTGTGACAAGAGTAGAGTAGGGTTAGCGTCTACTATGTGTGCCCACTCTCGCTTTGGTTCCCTGGTTTATTCTGCTTATAATGATGGTGGCCTTTGGAAACAAATCCAGAAAATATGATGCCAGACAGTAGTCAGAGAATTCACTAATAATTTCTTCTCAGTGGGTGTCTTAGACATAGCATCATGTGTAAAAACAAAACAAAACAACCACAAAAAAGGGAGTAATGTCACGTAATAAAGAGAGGTGGGCCTTGCTGCCTTCAGAGCAAAGGCAGCAAGTCATAATCCACTTCAGGTAGGTAATCTCCCCCACCTTCATTTTCTTATTTTTAAATTTGTGGGGTGTGAATACAAAAGGGTCCACATTTGCTATCTCTGTGGTAGGGAAATGGGCACTTTCATACCCACTGCTCAGTGTGGAAACTTTTCTTGAGGGCAATTTGGCAGTATTATTCAAAAGCCCTCAACATGAAATCTGACCCCAGAATTGTACTTTAGGAGCAAACCATATAAGTAATTAAGATGGGCATAAAGTTCTATGTATAAAGATGTGTATCCAAGCATCATGTTTAACAGCAGAATTGAGAAACAACCTAATGTCCAACAGCAGTTGAACACTTAAATAAGATTTGGTTAGAATTACAGAATGGAACTCTATGCAGCCATTAAAAATGATGATGCAGAACAAGGGTTGGCAAATTATAGTCTATGGGCCAAATTAGCCTACTGCCTATATTTGTAAATAAAGTTTGATGGGAAAACAGCCAGGTCAGTTCATTTATGAGTTGTTGATGGTTGCTTTTTGAGCCACAGTAGCAGAGTTCAGGAATTGTGACAGAGATAATATGACTTTTTTATGTCTCTTATCATCCTTTCAATATTTTTTCAAGTTCTTTGCTTGCCAGTGGATTGTCGAATATTTTTGGTCACTACTGGGACGAAATCTTAACGGTGACTTTAGATTGTAATACAGTGTTTACTCAAAAGCCAAGATGCCGTGGCATACGTTATCACTACTCCAGTCTGAAGCATAAGACTTCTTTCTCCTCAGTCGGCTCGGAACACAACTGTAGTCAAGCTGCCTACAATCCACATGTGAAGCTGTAGCCTTTCTTTCTTCTTTCCTCACTTTTGACTTCCACCCTTTCTTCCCTAGCTTGCTAACCCTGAGGAAGTTTGCGAAAAGGTACAGAGCCCAGGAAAGATGGAAAAGAAGCACAGAAACGGTCTTCTCTGACTGGTGCTTTCATAAAGTGGCCTCACCATCTCTGGGAGGGGCAAACTCCCTGACCGTTGGGTATGGTATATCCGTGACACAGCCAGCCTCTTTTCCCCCAGCCTCCACACGCCTGGCTTTGCCCACGGTCCTCCACATACATGGTCTCTATCGGGGTCCCGTGCCTTTCCTTGGGCAGGATCTAAAATGTTTCCAGTGTAGCTTAATCCCCATGTGTCCCACGGAAAATATTCATGTATATTTCAGCTTGACACACTCTGGGCATGCAGCTGACCCCAATGTGGCAACAATTCTTTTGGCTTTGCTAGCTGAACAGCTGGATGACTCATCTCTGCCTTTTAGATTTTCCAGGTGGATGTCAGACTTTGGTACACTTCACTCACCATACTCCTGCATAAACACATCAAGGCCTGAGGTTTCCTTGAAAACCATCCTTGCTGATAAATGAGAAGAGGCCCTCCACCTCCCCTTGTGGAAGATAGGGAGATGGTGAGAACAGCCACACAGCCCACGGCCAATGAGTCTTCCTCAAGAATCTCCAACCGCAAGTTCTCTGTGGTAAGTCACATAAATGGGTCTCCTCCTTTGTGGTTCTCCCCGACTGACAGTCTAATGGGTGTCTTCTCTTATTTCTTTTTAATAATGGACACACACTATGTAAATATGTAAATTACTATGTTAATTACACACTATGTAAAAGAAAACCCACTTGAAAGATTCTGTTTCAGTTTTAACATGTCCTGTTGAGTCTTTGACCATCTTTCCCCCCTCTGTGTTCCTACCTAGGAAATAGGCTAGAAAGCCTTGTCTTGTGGCTCAAGGTAAAATCACTGTTAGCTTATTTAGCCTGGGAGTTATACAAGGTCCCCTAAACAGAGGAAGTGTCGTTCAGAAATATAGGGCCTATTATTTTCTCTCTTTCCTACAGCACAGAATTGTTTTCCCCCCAGTGAACAGAAAGATCAGCATGGACTGAGAAAACTATGTATCCCTCTAACTTACTGACTGCTTACTTCAAACTCCAGCTAATTACTCCAACAGCACCTTTCACGAAGAAAAGCTGACACAGAAGCTGGACAGAGTCTGTGTCTCAAGTGCTCTGAGGAGAGAGCAGTAAGTAAGGTGCTCTGCACAGCTCAATAATTTGCACCGCAGGAAAGCCATACTTCCAAGGGCAGGCAATATGTCTGCAGTATCCTCCTGGCGGAAGGAGGGCCAGGAGCTCATCTTTATGGCTTGAGGCTTGAAAGCTGCTTAACTGGGCGGAACGCCACCTCCTTGCCATCAAAGCTGTCCACCTGGCAGTGAATCTCAATGAGACAGCTGACTGGCTCAGCAGACAAGTTGCCTTGCCAAGGGGATGAGAACTTAACCAGAAGGTCTTTCAGGAAATCTGTTTAGGATGTGGGGGATAAAGAGGAAGAGAAGGAGCAATTCATCCCCTGAACGAGGGGAATGAGGAGGAATAGCTGTTCCTCCATTACGCGAACCATTTTTTTGAGTGTTTCTGGGCCTTTCACTCATTTAGCCTTAACATCTATGAGTCCGAGTCTAAATTCTGATATTAACCTCACACATTAACTGAGAGTCCTTTGTGAAAAACACATGGAAGTTGATTCAATTCAAAGCATAAAGCTAAGAGAAGCCCTCAACAATTTTTCATTGGAAAAGGATACAGACAGGAATATTACAGAGAGGGCACGAAGCTCTGAGTTTTGGAAATGTACAGTTGAAAAGTGTCTCGATTGTTACTTTGCACCAAAGGTTAGAACCATAAGCTTAATCATGATAACAATTCTTCTCTCACCCAGTACCTGCTGTGTGCCACGGCCATCCCCGACACATCACACGAATGTTCCACCTCACATCCTTCAGAACCTGTGGGTAGGCCTTTTCAGCTTCACTTTGTAGGCAAGAGAGACATGACTCAGAGGGGTTTTATAAATCAGTGTGGCCATAAAGAGAGTAGGGGACAGAACAAAGATTTAATCCTCTGTTTCTCTCACTCTGAAGCTCAGAATCATGTCTATCCAGGCCGATTATACCAGATTTGCTAGAGAAGATAATCGTGTTTGTTTGTTTGTTTGTTTTTTAATCATGTAATGAGCAACCAGGGCTGCAGAGAGAGGATTGTATGAACATGTATGTGGGATATGGGGATAGTCCACAGATCACTCCTCCATCCTCTCTCCTCTCTGTGGTGGGGTGTGGGGAGGAGACGGGAGTGAATAAAACCTGAACATGGTCTTCAGAAAGCCTGGTTTGCTGTCTCTGGCTTTGGGTTGTGACAAGATGGCTGTTCCTTTGGCTTTGGTAACAGTGAAAAATTATCCATTTTGCCCTTTAAAATGCTGCCTCTCTGGGGCACCTGGGTGGCTCAGTGGTTGAGCATTTGGCTCAGGTTGTAATCCTGGGGTCCTGGGATCGAGTCCCACATCAGGCTCCTTGCAGGGGCCTGCTTCTTCCTCTGCCTGTGTCTCTGCCTCTCTCTCTGTATCTCTCATGAATAAATATACAAATTCTTAAAATAAAATAAAAAATAAAATGCTGCCTCTCATTCTCTTAAAATTGGGTCAGATAATTTTTTTTTTTAAATAATAAAGTAAGATGGAATAGTGTGGAAGTTTTGAATGGAGTCTCTAAAAAACAAAGCCTACTCAAGGCTAAGTAGATATTTGGAAGCAGTGTTTGGAAAGAGCTTAATGGATCAAAGTACAGGCTGAGTTGGACTCCCAGCCTCACTATTTCTGGCTGTGTATTGGTGGGGCCAGTTATATAGTCTAAGTCTCAGTTTCCTCATGTATAAATAAAGGCAATAGAACCCACCTCACAGATTTCTTGTGGAAAATACATGAAATATTCCATATTCTGTGCACACCATAATATCTTGCCCATGTGAATACTCAAAAACTCAGCCATTAACTGGTTTTATTGATCTGCTGTGCTGTTCTCTTCTTGAAAATGGAGAAAAAAAAAAGTGCCTTCTGCATAGAATGCTTCTTCTTACTTACTTTTGTGGTTTCCCCTTAGAAGTTGTCTTCAAGAAAGAATTCACTCCATTCACTTCATCTTTGGTGAGTAAATAGGAAAGAATCGGCTCCTTTGCCTCCCAGGACTGGGTTGAGTGTCCATTCTGGGTGCCCCCAGAGCACCTTGTTCTGACTGCCATTGCGGTTATTGGTCATTCCCTTTGAAAACAGGAGCTCTGTTTTCTCTTTTTGTCACCAGCATCTACCACCCTAGCACCTCTTTGAAACACAGGGTCTCCACAGGAAATATATACTGGGAGAATAAATTAAAACAATGAGGTTTTAATAAAAAGGTTATATTTTTAATTTAAGGATGTCAGATTTCTTGAATATTATTGTAAAACGTAGTAATGATTGTGACCTACACTCTTCCCGCTGATTCTTTTCTAATGCTACTAACAAAGGAAAAGCTATTTAACCCCTTCTAAGTAAAAGGTTGCACGATGTCATCTCACACAAGGACTTCACTAAGTGGAGTTTAATCTGAGAAATATTTTTGTTTACTGAATAAAGTAGAAGCTGGTTTTAAAAGAGAAAACTGGGTGTGTAATCACCATTAATACCACATATAGACGTTGTCTCTGGGGATATCCAGGAGGGTCTCCAGAATTTCTATACTGATTTCATCTGGGAAGAGTTGCAATAATGGAAGCGGTGGGCCATTATTTTGTACTGTTTTTCTGTACAGACATTGAACTTTCTTTAATTCTCAAATTAATTCTCAAGTAGAGGACCACTTAACTGCAGATTCTTGGGTAGTGTGCTGCCCAGATCCCTGGACCTTGGTAGGCCTTAGGAAGCCTGCCCTAGGCTGCAGATGGGTGAGAGAAACAGTCCTGCTCTGAAGTGAGGGGAGGACAACAAAATGAGCCAAGGCTTTGTGCCTGCTCATGACAGGCGCAACAGTTATGCAAACGAAGAACCCAACATTTTACTAAACTGATGCCAAAAATCTTGTCCCACACTAAAACAAATGTTTGAATCTGCAGAGAGCCTATGCAGAATAAAATCAATATGCTATTGTTGGAATTCAAGTCTTTTGATGAAATTGGTGCTTAAAAATGCCTTGGACATTTATTTTGAATGAGCCTTATCTAATAGCAAATTGGCTATGCATTTTCTTTCTATTAGAAATAGAATTCCTGAAAATGTCCCTGCCCCCTTCAAAAATTCTGTTTGGAAGGGGCTGCAAGGGAGCAGGAATGAGCAGTTTTGTCCTGAGCACTTCCCTGGCAAGTGAGATGGTTATTTTGTATACGTGCTTGAAAGATTAAAAAACAACAACAACAACAAAACAAAACAAAAACCCTGAAGCCCTGAGCAGTTGATGAATTTCTGCAAAAGGTGAAACAAGTGTTTGAACTCAGAACTGAACGGCATCCAAGTCCACGTTCCATCTACTGTATTAAGTTACTTCTCAAGAAAGGTGAATATAGCCTGGGATCTGGTGAGAAGTCACTCAGAGATCTTATTTCCTCATTCTGTTTGCATGAGCCTCTTAACATGAAGCTACTTCATTGTGGGGAGAGGAAGTGGAGAGTGGTCAAACATTCACTCAGTCTTATGGTTAAGATTGTTCTCATACTTTTGTGAGTCCCTTTGTTCTAGGAAACTAATAGGTGAACAAAAAAGTAGTCTTCCAGACTCTAGGTTAGTTTCACACTCCCTAGCCCCACAGAAGGAAAAGAAGGGGGTGGTTCTCAGTCGTATTTAAAATCACCAGAATATTCCTGAAAGGCCACAGGGCCTTTTTGACATTGATCTTCTGATTTTTGTTTTTAGAATTGAGTGACAAACCCATTTATCTTATTTTCCGTTCCTTCTTCATGATTAATCAACTAACTCCCTGATCTCTCTAAGCTTACCTTAGAGAGGTAAGCTGCACTGTTTGCAATATCTTGTAAATGGAAGTTTTGTGTTTTTTTTTGCCTCCTCTAATAATTGTTTGCTTGGCACAGATGATTTCAGAACAGAGTTACACAATGGAAGCTTAATGTAACAATCCCACTAATTTGTTTGCATTTATTATTCTGTCAAATTTCACTTACCAAATCAGGACACAAATAATACAGCCATGAAGACACATCTGGAAAGCAAATTCCTTCTAAGAACATTTCATCCCATTGGAGTGGGGATCTGGAGAATAGTCACATACACCAGAAAGAAAGAGCAGGTGTTGGGTAGTGAAGAGAGGGCCAAGTGAGCCAAGTTTAATCTGGACAAGGAAGTCCTCTTGGGCCCATGGAAGCTGGAGACTGAGAGGTCCAGGCAGGTGACAGTTAGGGATGTCTCATATAAGTAAAGTTGTAGATAATGCATGGCTGATACATTTATATTATGTTTTATTTTTAAAAAAAAATTTTAAAAGATTTTATTTATTTATTCATGAGAGAGAGAGAGAGAGGCAGAGACACAGGCAGAGGGAGAAGCAGGCTCCATGCAGGCAGCCTGATGTGGGACTCAATTCGTTGTCTCCAGGATCATGCCCTGGGCCAAAGGCAGGCGCTAAATCGCTGAGCCACCCAGGGATCCCTACATTATGTTTTAAATCCTTTATTTATGGGGCATTTGTTTTTTATTTTGGGGTGACCGAGGGATTGAACTTTATTTTCTTCTAGAAGGAGAGTCAATATTCTTAGTCATTGATGATATACTGAATCATTCCCCCACGAATTAAAAAGCTGCTTTATCACATAATATACTTAAATTAGCTTTTGACTCTCTGCCCTCTCATTGATTTACCTGCTTACTCATGGGCCAGAATCTCATTTTTGGATCATATTAGCTTACTTCACTTATATATTAAATTGTTCATTATTGAGGGTGCAGTGCGCAGCCCATACCTCAATGCCAGGAGAGTTGCATGGGTCTTGGGGGTGGAAAAGAATGCAGGCAGAAAGCCTTCCCTCTGAATCTTACATTCTAAAAAGTCTTGGAATATTGCATAGAAAGCTTCTCGTCTCTCATTGTTCTTAGTTTTACACATTTCTTGGCATTTTTTTTCTTGCTCAACACGCAGGACTTTATTTGGACAGGGGCCGTCACAGGCCGAACCAGTCCGGGACGCCAGCGCGCTGGGGATTGCGGGCCTGCCTCGCCGCTGGTCCTCCAGGGGCTTGTCCCGGGTGTCATCGTCACCAGGGAGGCCGTCAGGGCTCTTTTTCTCAGGAAACAGATTGGGGAACGTGAAGGTCTGTCTGTGCGCCAGCTGCACATAGGCCACTTTATACATTTATTTTCTGAACAAACCTTTAAATCAATTTGTCTGGGCCTGAGAAAAATAACCTAATGAACTTTTGATTGGAATTCATTAAATTTCTATAATGGTATGAAAGGACTAGGCTTATTATAAAGTGTTTTGGGGATACTGAGAAACAATATGCCCTTCAATTTGTTCATTTTGTATCCAATTACATTATCAAATATCTTCTAAATGTTAGCTTTTCTTGGTCTTTTGAGTTACCAGGTATGCAATCATATATGAATGCTGTATCCTTGTCTCTTTCTTTCCACTTATTCATACCACTTATTTTCTTATTTCACTATCTTAGAATCCCTCAAGCAACATTATTTCAGTTATCATCATTGACTCAATGGTTCCCTTTTTAGTATGATGTTTGCTATGGTGTTGAAGGAACAGTTTTTATAGCTCTGCCATGCTTTTTCTTGTTTTTAAGCTGGAGTTTCTATTTCTAAATTGAAAATGGAAGCTATTTTTGAGAGGTGTTTGTTTCTTAGTATTAGCTAATGCATGTATGTTTTTAATTTGTCCAGTACACTTTGATAAGTTATGTTGCCATATTTTTAAATGTTGAACTATCCCTGCATTCCTGCAATTTAGTCTACTTGCTCTTGGTATGCAATTTTTTAAACATGCACCTAGATTTTCACTTGATGACTTGTATGTACAATTTAGTTACTGCATTGCATCCATGTTTATGAGTGAAGTTTTTTTATAGTTTTCATTCTCTCTTCATCAGGACTGGGAAGTAAGGTTATGCTTGCTTTGTAAATTGAATTGGGAAGCTTTCCATCTTTTGCTATGGTCAGAAATTTCTTGAATAACATAAGGATTATCTGTTCACTGAAAGTTAGATAGAATTCAGCTGGAAAGCCATCTGGGCCTGGCACATATTTTAGTGAATAGATAATTTTTTAAAAGGGTTTGTGGTACAGTGGGAAGAAGATTGTCTTTGTAATCAGAGACTTATATTTGAATCTCTGCCCAACCTATTGCTGACTGTGTGACTTGGATAACTGACTTTTCTTTTCTGTGAAATGGTGATCTATCTATCTTTTTATCTATCTGCTATCTATCTATCTATCCATCCATCTATCTATCTTGGAGGGAAGACTATTTCCTAGAGACATTTATTAGAGGAAAAAGTTTAAGAAGCTGTTGGATCTGATGAGTAGGTGCTCAATAAAGAGGTATTTCTCATTAAGTCATTCCCATTGTAATAATTTCTCTTTGGCTGTATGCATTCTCATCACCTGCCTCCCTGATAAATACATTTATCTGTAAACAGCTGAGTGCTAAGCTCTCATCAGCATCCTTGTGTGCTTAGATCCACCCAATAGTCGCTGTGCCAAGACTGTCAGGTCTGCTGGAAAGACCTTTGTCTTCCAGGGTCTCTTCCCACCATGATATTCTTTCTAATTATGATAAAGTTTCAGAACAATCTGATGAGGAGGCATCTTCCAATTTCCAAGCTTTCAATTCAGTTTTTTCCCCAAGTATGCAAGGAAGCTTTGAATAACAGCAGCATGCTTTGTGTTTTCTGTTCTGTTAGGAGTGGGTCATTTGACAGATAGCCCTTCAGGCCAGTCACAAAGCCAAGTTTATTGTTCAAAAGCATTTATTTAGAATGTTAGTAATTTATTTTGGACCCCGATAACAGACCTACTCATTTGTAGCTAATATTTAATCCTGAAATATTTCAATGCAAGAGGATTTTTTGGGGGGGATTTGTTTGTTTTCTAGTGCAAAGTACTATACAAAATATTTGGGTGTCTAAATGGGTGCTTTGTCAATGAATTCAAAGGGAAAAGACTTTGATATTTTTGAAGTTCCAACAGGGAAGAGAAGTCTACTGTAGCTCTATCTGTATGATGCTAACTGCCTGAACAGGACTATATATAGTAGATCCCATTTGGGTAGATGGAAAGTATACGTAAATACACACACTAATGGAGGCAATTTTTCTGAAGAATACCTTAGAGACTGTTCACTTTACATTTAGGAAGAAGAAATAAGGATTTGTAGGGATAAGTAAGGAAAGGAAAGAAAGATTTGCATTTCATTTTATATCATTCTGACAGAATTTTATCATCATTTAAAAAAAGTTGATTTCTCTTACTCAATATATGTTTTACTAAATGGCAGTACTGGCCTTTCACCACCAACTAAATTGACTATTATTTATTTGAATTATAGAATCAAAGGCTTAAATCTAGTTCAGTCCATATTTGTTTGAATTCCCTCATTCCCTCATTCCCTCATTTGAGTACCAAGTCTATCTTATTTCCATTTGTCCTTCATATGGCATTACGGCCTCCAAGGAAAATTTACTACAAGTCTGGCCCAGAAAACATTTCTGGAACTTAAGCTTTGTTTGAGGGTGTTTTTGAAAAGGAAATTTGCCATCATCAAATACAGTTTCTTGAGCCCACACAGAGTGTGTGGCATGGGTCCAATCGTTCCTTTCTGGTTCCTTTGAGATTTGTTTATTACTTTGAAAATCAGAATTTCCATAAAACAGCATAAGACTTCCCTGCCTCATAGCTCAATAGAATGGCTGAGCAAAGAGATTTAACTTCATTTTGAGGGTTGGTTTTGCCACATGTATTAACAACGATAAAAGCAACAAACCAGAGCAAAACAACTGTGACCGAATGAGCACACAGCACAGGAAACTAAGCTTCTTTTTATTTCTTATGCAACCTCTAGGGTCAACATGATGTTGTTGGGTTTTGCTGGGCTGACTCAGGCCTGTTCAGATGTTTGGGTGCAGAGTTAACATTGAAATAATCATCCTTGAGGGGGTGGATTAAGAATGAGTTATAAAGCATGACGTTGTTGACAGCTAAAGCAAATTGTCTTTCAGTTCAAGAACAAGAGCCTCTGCTACTGGGACAGGCTTTGAGTTTCAGTGCCCTTCCTGTACACTGTTGCTCCTGGCATCTGGGTTCTCTGGGTTGTTCACCTTTGGCCACAGGAGCCACACTCACTCGCCATCTCTTTGTTGTTGGGAATCCAGTAATAATTTGCACATATCCCCAAGAAAGTGCTAACTTCTTTAAATAATTGTATTTGGTCTATAAATGCTTGTCTTCCTCTCTGCCCTCTCCCTCTCCCCTTACTTCCTCTCTCTACCCCTTCCCTTCTCCCTCCCTCCATCCCTGATGTTCTCAAATGCTGACTTAGATCTGTGCAAGAATGTGACCAATTTTCACCAGTCCATACTGAAATGAGAAAATAAGATCAATGTCATATAAAGCTGTGGCATCTATCAGTGCTGCTTTTCAAATATGTGCTGCTTCTTAAACAGTGCCAGCTCACCTGGCACGTGACAAGTGGCACTTCCTGACCTTCCTGTAATTGGATAGGGCTACGTGACTAGTCCTGGCCAATGAATTATAAGGGAAGTGCTGTGTGTTGCTTCTGGAGCATTTGTTGCCTATGCAAGAGTGCCCAGAGAGCTTTCTCTTCTCTCTGGCACAGCAGTTGACCACTTTGGAGATGGTGCTTTGTCCATCTTGATCTCTAAGGGATGACCACTCCTACCATTCTATGAAAAATATGTAGCTTGTTGCTTCTAGTCACTGAAATTAGCATGGGAGAGGGGCGCCTATTTGTTACTATTGCATAATTCAGCCTACACAACAGCTAATGGATGTTGGTATAAACGTCAGCTGTACTTTTTTAGAAATGACTCTAATTTATTTTGGTGTTTTTTTTCTACTTGTAAAACAATTTAAATGTCTTTCAATTGTCCTTGTTTGAAATGAAAAGTTGGCACTGCTATGGCAGTTCCCTTTCTTTGTTGTTGTCATTGTTGTATTTTAAGTTTATCAATATACGAAATCTAAAAGTCTGGGAACCACTGCTTTGAGCCATCTTCCATGACCCAGTAAAGTAGTGCAATGACATTCCAAAGTTTTCTAAGGTGATCCATTAGATTCAATTTCTTCTATAATTGAAGATGTAATTGGTAGGTATGCATGATACCTAGCCTTATCTCACTGTCTATGGTTATGCAAAGGCTCAGCTTTTTGATGCCTTATTCTTTTGAAGCTTCCTGCATTTCACTTCTCATCACCTGAAATAGCTCACCCAATGGGTTTTGCCAATCATGCTAAATCAGGTGGCAGCTTAATGCATCTTCCTGGAGACAGCATGATTTTCAAATCATGGGAGCCATATTGGAATGCAAGATGTGGGGGTAACTGCTTATGTGTTTAGTTTGATGAAGGCAGAGACATTTTTTCTCTCCATTGTTTACTGTAACTTCAGGGCTTTGAGGAGTATCTGGCACATAAGAGGAGTTCTGTAAATATTGGCTGGATAAACTAATAAAATCTATGTATTTCTTGTGTGAATGATACACTTAATTTTGAAAGTGCAAATTCCCCTTATTGCTTTTCCAATTGTTGAGTAATGGTTGGTTTAGGCTCTAGAGGTCTTCGATCCAATGACCAGTGTACAATTAGGATAGTGCTACACGAACAGGTTAATTTCCTACTTTCAGGAAGGGTTTTCCTTTCATCTCATTCACCCAGTCAGACAGGAACGTCCCCTCTGCTGTCTTAAGGATATTTCAAAACCGCAGGTATGTGTGTGGTTTTTAAAGCCTTAAAGCACAAAGCCATGTATACTTTTAAAAAATATTACTGTTTTCCTTTCTATTGTTAAATGTTGAAACTATTCACGTATTTACCCTAGGGATAGTCGTGCATGACGGAGGAGGTATGTGCAGGGGAAATTCTTTCCTTGTCCCCAGTGCTGTCAACCATACCGTTTGGGCCCAAGTACAGTTCTTTGTTCACATAGTGAAGAAGGGCTCATCCAGTCTGAAGACAGAATGGATTTGAGTTTGCCAGGGTTGATAGTCTATACATACACACACCTTAGACTGGTTTATCTGAAACTCTTAGATCCCAGTCTGTGTGTCCACGACTTTTTCTTTTTTTTTTAATTTATTTATGATAGTCACAGAGAGAGAGCGAGAGAGAGAGGCAGAGACATAGGCAGAGGGAGAAGCAGGCTCCATGCACCGGGAGCCCGACGTGGGATTCGATCCTGGGTCTCCAGGATCGTGCCCTGGGCCAAAGGCAGGCGCCAAACCGCTGCGCCACCCAGGGATCCCACGACTTTGACTTCAATGCAGCCGATCTTCAGTTTGAATATAATTATTTGCAAACTGTATCTTTGTCTGCATAAAAGTTCACGCCCAAGATTTGCAAAATGACAATAATATTTGAGTTGTAGAATTTTAAGGGTTTTTAACTTTGTCAGCCTGTCCATAATACCTACTCAGTGTGCTATCTTCTCAGCCCTGTGGTGAGACCTGCAAAAAGAGAGGGTAAAGAGACACTCAGGGTTCTTCTCATGGTTGTATAATTCCTCTCAAATTGGCAATAGGAATAAACAGAGTTTTATAAGGCAGATGAGAAATCAATTCATTTTTAAAGGGATTAAATGTACTTATCAGTCCCTTACATAGAATTCGGCGGGGTTCTGAAGTGCAGACCTTGTCTCCAGGGCTCATTTGCCAGGTCTCCACTGTGTCATTAAATAACTAAGTTTAGCAATGCAAATTTTTTTCCCCCAAAATGAATTATGTTCCCTCGTGTAAAAGCATAAAGACTCTGTGTCTGACTTGTGGAACGTGCAAACTCATAGCCGTAGTCCCACATCCTTGCAGATAGCATCACTGAGGAGGATTTCCTGTCCTCGTGTTTTTAGGTGGCTCTAAGAAACCTGAGGGCATTTGGACTGATGAGGGATGTGCCTGACTCTGGGCTTCTGCCTGCCCGGCTCCAGAGTTTATCTGCTTTCTGTTTGTTTTCTGTGCTCCTATTAGGTTGTTGTTAGTTACATTCTGATGTTTGTAGTTTGGGGAAATCTGTATCTTTGTTATTTATGTTATCAATAATGTGACCTGGGCCTTCCTCAGCAATGTTCCAACTGTTCCCAGGTCCTCAATCACTAATTATGCAGATGAACAGATTGCGGAAACTCTTTCCTTATGGCTGCATTCTGGAGGAGTTGTTTTTATTAAATTGCCGGTGTCTTGAATTATAATTAGGTACTGGCCCATATTTATAGCATTTCTCTTCTCTCTTTCTCTTCCCCTCACTTTCCTCTTCCCCTTATCTTCTCCTTTGTTACTTATTATGGGATGAAAACTTTATTACAAGAGAAATAGCAAGAGAAGACTCAAGTCATTAGCTCAGAAGTAAGCTTGCTTAACAGTAGACGACAGGGCAGCGTGTTAGTTATCAGGAGGTTCTGTTTCTTGCAGAAAGTCATTAGGATGTGGAGCTGCCTGCCAGAAAAAGTAGTAGAAGCTGGAGAACTTAACAAATTCAAGGGCAAGGAAGGGACTCATTTACCACCTCGCAACACAGCCTGGCCAGTCCACTAAGAAAGGAAATGTAACAGTGGTCAGAGAAAACAGAAGAAACATGGGGACCACAGGGACCTCCGGTCTACCTCAGTTAGCCAAATCCTAACATGTTTCATCTACTTGCTCTTTGTGCGAATTATACGGATCTTATTAACTGAAACTATTAAGCTTTCAAGGTGTGTGCTACACTAGAATGGAGGTATGAAACATGACCTTCCCCGAGAGCAGTTTGCCTGAAAGGACTTAGGGCTTTTGCTTGAATGAAGTATAGATAATGCAGGCTATGTATGATTCTGTTTTAAAAAATACACATACACATAGTTTTTGAATCGGGAATAAGTGTAGAGATGGTGCTGGAGAAGAAAATGTATGTAGTGCTTGATACTTAAAAAAAAAAAAAAGTTCATCTCGGTATTTTTATAGCCTCATTTTAGTCTTTTATTTATGGTTCCAAAAGAGATATTTTCGAATTTTGTTTAGAAATTTAAACAAAGGAATGTTATACTAGAGATAAGTGTAGATAAGCACTAGGCCTCATGTAATTGTTGGGGGGGTATTTAAATAAGAACAAGCATGTAGAATTCTACTATGATATTGATGCATCTGTATATGTCAGAGAAGAGTCATGAGAACTTTGTATAAGCCTCAGTATTAATGTGCCAGCACCTGGAAGATAACTAAGGGCTACAGACAGTCATTAGGAAGTTATTTGGAAAGAAACTCATGCCAAACAAGCCTGTCTCCTTGTATTATTAGAGAAAGTAAAGCATTGATATACCTAAGTAGGAATGATGCTCTTTTATACTACAATTATGCAAACATAGGATTCAACCCATGTCTGAAAGAAATTCAACCTCTGTGCAAATGTTAATAAAAATGGAAATTAGGTTTACCCATAGGTAACTGATATCCAATGTTATAAATAAATAATAGACTCATAAAACAATGGAGCTAGAGGGGACTGGAATTTATTGATTCCAATGTGCCCATCTACTATACTGTGGTAGACCTAGATAATTCCTAAAGACAAGATGGCTCAACCTGTCTTTAAAGATTCCTGGAGAAGAAGGCCCACAGGAGTCTGTGGTAAGCTGTTCCAGGGATCACAATGTTCCAGTATCACAATCCCCATGTATTGCTCTGATGTTTACATCTCCAAAAAAGGCAACTATTATTTGTTTTTATTTTTTTAAAGCAAACCTTTATTTAATTATTTTATTTTATTTTTAAAGATTTATTATTTATTCATGAGAGACACAGTCTGAGAGAGAGAGAGAGAGGCAGAGACATAGGCAGAGGGAGAAGCAGGCTCCTCACAGGGAGCCTGATGCCGGACTCGATCCCGGATTCTGGGATCATGACTTGAGCCAAAAGCAGGCACCAAATGGCTGAGCCACCCAGGCATCCCAAATTATTTTATCTTTTAAAAGATTTTATTTATTTATATTAGAGAGAGAAAGTGTGCACAAGCTGGGCGGGGGGGGGCAGAAGGAGAGAGAGAAAGAATCTCAAGCAGACTCTGTGCCAAAGGGCCAATTCGGAAGGTGGGGCTTGATCTCACAACCCTGAGATCATGACCTGACCTGAAATCAAGATTTGGATCCTTAACCGACTGAGCCACCCAGGCGCCCCAGCAAACATTTATTTTAAAATAGCTTTAGGTTTACATAAACATTTTAAAGATAGTATAGAAATTCCTGTATACTCTGTACTCAGTTTTCTGTATTATTAACATCTCACAATAATGTAGTACATTTCCAATTAATGAACCAATATTGATATCTTTTTTTAAACCAAAGTCCACACTTTATTCATATTTTCTTAGTTTTTACCTAATGTACTTTTTCTGCCCCAAGATCCCATCCAGGAGACTACACTGTATTTACCTGTCATGTTGTCTTACGTCCTTCCCTCTGTGACAGTTTCTCAGAATTTCTTTGTTTTTGATGAACTTGAGTTGGGGTTTTGAGGAGTAGTCATCAGGCATTTTGTGGAATGCCCCTCAGATGGAATGTATCTGATATTTTTTTCATGATTACAACTGGGGTATTGGGGTGGGGGGCAGATCATTGTGGTAAAGTGCTATTCCCATCACATCCTATCAAGGGTATGTGCTAGTATGACTTGTTACTGTTGAGGTTGACCTTAATCACCTGACTGAGGTAGTGTTGGTTAGAATTCTCCACGGTAAAGTTATGCCCCTCCACCTTGACCCTTATACTGTCCTCTTTGGAAGGAAGATCCTAAATACCACCCACACTTAGCATGAACTGTTATGTTCTACCTCCCTGGGAGTGGATTATATATTTAAATTATTTGGAATGCTGTTTTTTAGAACAGTTCTTCCAGAAAGTTTCTTATTTTTCTAAAGTTCTATTTTGCTACCTAGATTTACTGAACTGAGCTACATATCTTATTTCTTGAAAATATGATTTTTTGTTTAAAAATGGGACCTAACTAGGTATTTTTCATTTGGAAATTTGAAATGCAGTAATTTAAAAAGGAACTAAAGGTGAAAAAAAAAGTCCCTAAGTACAATCAACTAAGTCAATTTAACCATTTTAATTCTATTTTTGTTTTCAAATGCTTGCTTAATTATTTTCTCTCAACTATGGTTGTCCTAGGTCATTTCCAAATATCTAATCTTATCAATTCCAATATATACTCAGCTGCTGTGTAGAATGCAGACATTAATAACTTCTTTAACACACCAAGGCTGCTTACTCTGATTACTAACAGGTCCCCCGCTTCTCTACTTCCTCCCTACTTATAACACCTCCCTTGTTTTCTACAGCCCCACACTCCCCACACTCCTACCACCTGATTCTTTGATTTCCTTCTCTCAGACCTAAAAACATAAAGAGACTAAACATATTCAGTTATGTCATTTTGAGTGCCAGGACTAATTTTATCACTTGAGTTTAGAGTTCCTGGATTAAGAATAGCAAAGAGATTTCATTTCATGTACCTACTTCAATGAATTATTAGGACCTACCTAAAGAGCTAAATGGAGGATTCCAAGGAACTGGACTCAGAGGAGAGGGATTATAAGACTGATAAGCTATGGGCATGGGAGAGAGAAAATGTAGAAAGCTACCTCTAGGTGAGACCTTTATACCATCAGATAATAAGACCTCATTAAATAGATCATAAGCTAACCCAATTTTTTAAAAGACTTATTAGTGTCTGACTTGATTCTTTTACTCTATCAATTTATCTTATTATATCATGGGGAAAAAAAATCTAGTAACCATTTTCCATTGCATAGCTTAGCAACATATTTGTCTGTGGAAGAAACTTGACCTAATTATCATTGCATATGGAAAGAAAGTAATTGAAGAAGACAGACTTCTCCATTAGGAGTGAAGTTCTAGTTTGTGTTAGACTTTCCCATCCAGACTGAAATGTGGAATGGAAATATGGTAGAAAGGAATCTGATATTCAGGGCAAGGAATCAACCTTCAGAGTGGGTAAAAGACATAGGATCAAAAAATCTGTTTTCTTTTCTGTTCCTCCAGCTGCTGGCCACATCCAGCTCTGGCTAAAGGTAAAATTTCAAGTTTTACAATTATTTATCATAAAGATGAAATAATTCTCCATTACACTTTTTTTTTTAAACTAGTGTTCAATGGACCAGACCAGTTCAGATATAAATGTAACACGCATGCCAACATCACGTATTTGTGGTGTCTGGGAAGTTTCTGCTATACCACAATATCTATTTAACTCAAATTACAGTGTCTAAAACTTCTACGATGTACTCCTTTGGAGAGTTCCTTGTAGAGAAATTTTTTCAAATGTAAATTTAACCAGGAGAGGTAGTACATGAGATAAATTCACTGTAAAATACTACAATTACTTTTTTTCTAGGAGAAAAAGTCTAAGTTAGCTGAAGAATACTATAAATATGAGATGGAAATGGCAAGGTTAAAGCAGAGAACTAAATTTTGGAAGAGTTGTTAAAAAACTCTCTGGCCTCTTAGCAACAATAACAAATTTTAGTACTTCCCACATTCTTCCTAAGGCTGGAGATGAACAGCCTAATATAATATGTTATACCAGACTTAAAAATATTTAATGTTCCAAAACTATTTGTCAGAAGAATGAAGAAATTTATTTTAAAATTTGCAGATAATAGAAACTGAAAAAGATTGCCAGCCTATGGAGTTTAAAACTGAGATACAAAACAAAATCATCTTATCACATTGGACACATAATCCTAACTAATGGGAAGAAATTTGCTAACTATTCATGTGGGCATATTTTACTGGGGAAAATGCATATATTCATCAAAAGGTATGTACATAAATTGAGCATCAGGTATACTCATAATAATGAAAAACCAACTCAAACATCCATGTACAATAAAATGCATAAATAAATCATGACATTCATATGGAATACTATACAGAAAATGTTAAATGGAAATACAGTAATCTATAACAACATGAATGATTTCTCAGGAAATGTAATGTTGAGTGATTAAAAAAACCTACTCACCAAATAGTTCACACTGCAGGATTCTCTATACTTAAAGTTTAGGACAGGCAAAACAAACCTCCATTTAAGAAGTCACAGGTGAGAGGTTACTCATTGGGAGAGTGTAGCTAAGTAAGTGACAATAATTACACGAAGAGGCTTCTATGGGGTCTGGAGTGGTCTGTTTCTTGATCTAAGCGCTAGTTATACCGGGATATTCACTTTGTAAAAATTTATTAAGTGATAAATTTATGGCTGTGTACTTTTCTGTATGAATGTTATTTTTGTGTTAGTAATGTTAGTAAGTTTTTGAAACAAATATATTAGATAAATAATCAGCAAGGCTAATGTGGCTCATGTGTAAACAACCAAAAGGTTAGAAAAGTTTAAATTGTATTTATAATTCAGCTCTCCTAGGACCTTTTTGTCCATTCTTTAGCTAGTATCCCTTAACATTGGTGACATTTTTTTGTTTTTAGTTTTAGATTTTTTGAAGTAGGGGTTGATTTGCCTCTGTTATCTGCAATACTACCTTCTGAAGTATATCATCTTCTTTATTTCTAATGGTTTTGCTCTGAAACCTGGAAACTACATAAAGAGGGAAATGTGGGGTTTGAGGATCTCCAGCTAGAAAGAAACAAGACCATCCTGATGGCAGAGTGTTTCCTTTAGTTGATAGGGGTGCATCATGTCATGGATATGAGGAAGGAAATAAGCACTTTGCTATTTTAGTTGTCATACAACCATGACAGAAACTTTGTGTTCTCAGCTTGAGACTTACTTGGCCATAAATCGTGTTCATTGGACAATGAAGAATTAATTATCAATTAATTATCAATAATTAATTATCAAGGCTTGTGGGAGGAAGAAGAAATACCTTTATATGATGGGGCTTAGCGCAAGATGACAAAATTCCAATTTACAGTGCCAAAGCGTTTAGGGAATTCTGGGATGTTCTAGTTGGCTCCACCTCTGAGGAGACCAAGCTTGAGACAGGAGCAGGATATTTATGTTCAGATATATGGTAAGTCCATGGACTGGGCTAATTTTTGTAACCCCTTAAGTCTTAAAAGATAGAATGACAAATATATAGACCCTGTTGGAAGGAGACCCAGGTAAGTTTGAGTTTCAAACACTGTAGGGGAATTAGTTCAGTTTATAATTTTAAAAATGTGCATGTGTGCTGGGAGGGATGACATATGGAATGTATGTTAGTCCTGTGTAGTGGTGACTTGCATGTCCTTTGCTCCCTGCTTTCATTATTTACTCATTGAGTGTCCTAGAGCAACATTACTTAACCTCCTGGAACCTGTCCTCACTCACCAGAAAACAATACCTAGATCGCAATACCTATCTGAGAAGGTTGTTTGAAATTTAAAGATAATGTATATAAAATATTTAGAAAGAAAACCAGCACAAGCTCAATGCTGAGTATATTTTAGCCATTTTTATTCCTAGCTTGGACAACCCTGGGCAGGCATATCAGATACCCATACTGGCAGCAAGAATTCCAGACACTACTGATTAGGGAGGATGGGATCTCTAAAATAATGTTCAGACTTGGATGAAATTGGCTCAGGGCAGGGCTGAGTTTAAATGTTGAACATTTTTAGCATCTGCCCCTGGGTGGGGCAAGGTCAGAAAAGAGTCTGACTATATAGACACATCATTTGTCTCCAAAGTCTTTCATTGTCTCCTACATATTTGTAGATATGCATGTGTTAAGTTTTCCAAAGAGATTATTCCCTGTTGAATTTTGGCAGATTTTGATTGTTTCTCTAATATTTAAATAATACAGTTATACAAAATTTCTCTCAAGAATCTTATTGAAGATATTTAATTTCCTTCTACTTCATCCCATAAAAAGCATTCCAAATTCTCTTATGATTTATTTCTTTCTCTGAAAACTTACAACATTTGCTATTTCCAGAGGGTGCATTATCTCTAACCCATTCACTCATATTTTGGAACTGACATTTATACACTCATCTGCCCTCCTTCACCCCCATATCCGTACCCTGTATATTCTCATCCCTGTATTTATTTAGAAAATGAATGCTTTTCCCAGTGCTCTAACCAACAGGTCAGCAACTGGGGTATTATAAACTTGTGACTAAATCTGCCTTGATGAATTTGCATGATTATCTTCAAAACCTAAAATATTCTTTTCTTCAATGTGGGAGCCAAGTAGAGTATTCTCCTCTCCAGTGCTTACTGTCTGGGAAAGTATGGAGTAGCTTTGCCCTTGACAATTCTCTAAAAGGTTAATCAGGTCTGTTCTCTGCAGTGTCTCTCTGATCAGAACCAGGAGCTTTTGGCTATGACTCATCATTTCTACCTTATAGAAGAACGGTGTCTTGTAGGAGATGCATATGATTTCCTTTCCGTGTGGGCTTGGGAATTTATGTTCCTTGGCATATAAAGGGGAAAGAATCTGATTCATTGTTTCCCCAAAGATCAAGACATTCTTGAGAACATTGGGATGGGCCAACTTGCTTTTGCTGTGTATAGAGGGAAGTTTACCCCCCGGGTTATTTACAAGAAGTTATAAAACCCAATCTTCAGACTCTTCCCCCAGTAAATCATCATCATTCATATATTTGCGTGCTATTTCACATACATTTATATAAAAAAGTATGTTATTTCTACAAAATCATCCAAAATTCCTAACCCCGGGGAGGTAAAGCAATTAATGAGACAGTTGTGTTCAATTTCACTGTCTTGTCAGAGCCAAAGAAAGTGTGGCACAACTGAGAGACCTATGCAACACTGTACCATTTCTCCTGGGCAGGTTTTTCTTACTCTTTCCATGGACACCTATTATAAGCTTGGGTTAGAAAGTCCTAAAGATGAACAATAGTTGCAATAGTTCTGTCTGTTTCTTTATCTACATGTATGTTTGTATTATCTTATTTATGCAGCAAATTTTTTAGCTTTCAATTTTATTACCTATAACTTTATTACATTCATTTCTAATAGTTCTCCCCCTAATAAAACTTCAAATCCCACCCTTAATATTTCTTAGATATGTGACATTGGCAAATTATTTAAATTCCTTTGCTTCAGTTTCCTAATTTATAATTTGAGGATAATGTCTTATGGCATTTTTTATGAAGATTAAATATTTAAAAAATGAGGGAAAGTGTCTGACAAGGAATAGACAACTCAAAAATTTCCCATCTTCTTTTTCTACTTCTTACTCTACCCTATTCTGCCCTGTGGAGTAAAAGCATCTACTTTTTATCTAAGCCATACGTCAATAATTTCAAAACATCTGGCTAAAAAAGTAAAAATGCATGCAATCGTCCAGGTGTTTGGCCTGCATGATGACAGATATCAAACATTTAGAGCCATCTGGGTGATTGGCATATTTTTTTCACTTTTATCCAGGTGTATGTGGAAACAGCCTTGGTCAAAGGAAAAAAAAAATCATAGGGGTTTTGCTTAAGTTAATAACATTTTTAAGTGCTATTATTTGGATGTGTTTTGTTTCCTTTGAAAAATGTCTTGTTTAAGCCACTTTTGAAAATAGAAGCATTATTTAATTTCATCCTCTGGAACCTAGGAGTTAAAAAAGAAGAAGCGGAAAGTGACTCCACAGATTTTAAACCCCCATGTTTCTACTTAAGAGAACTAAGGACAAGAAAAGCTAAATAATGATTCCAGGACATGGAGTTAGACTGTACCAGAGCTGAGACAAGAAGAAAGTCTCTTGACCTTCAACTGAAGAGTCCACTTCACCCATTGCCCATCTTCTTTCATTCTAGGCATATTTGGTTTTCCCTCTATGCACACCGAACCACATACACACAGCTTTGTATGTGCATAAACACACATATATAACACCTCTTTTCTTCCTAAGAGTCATGTTACTCTGCCATGATCTTTTCCCAAATACGTTTTCAAACTTTTGCTGGTAAGTCAGAGAGAATAAACCCAGCTTTAGTGGACTTGGTAGCACATGCATCCAGTAACCATGCTTCAACATCTGCCATCCAGGGCACCGCTTAAATAGATGTTGTATTGAGATCTGGTATCCTGTGCGCAGCTGATGCAATTTTCCTCAGTCACAGGGATGAAGCTTGGATAACATTTCTGGCTCCGAGAAATTCCCAAGTCACAAAGAAATTATTCCATTGACCTAGCAGCTTTGCACTCCCAATACAGCATGTTCTTGAGCAGCTTCCCAAGGGAGAGAGTAACGTGAGAGTTTTCAAGAGTGCCGAAAGCTTCCCCTCTAATCATCCTGTGTGGATTCTGCTAGCATTCCAAGTCATCCCAGACAATCCCAAAGAAACTTGGGGGATTCGCTGAAGTTTTCTAAACATTTTTTCTGCCTGAAGACACTAACAAGCAGCTTCACATTAAAACATTGTTCTTTGTACATGAACGCAACTTATCAACTACCATTTCTGTCACAAAATAATTATACAGCTCAAAGAAGGTCTCCTTGAAAAATTCCTGACAGGGAATGTTTTTCCTTTTTATTTTTATTTTATTTTATTTTATTTTATTTTATTTTATTTTATTTTATTTTATTTTATTTTATTTTATTTTATTTATTTTATTTGTTTTCAGGAGAGAAGTCAGAAAACTGGCACAGTGAGAGGCTGGAAATTTAAAATCTTCTGGTAAATTCACGTTTAAAAGCAGAAGTGGATAGCTGGTATTTGGGGAAGGAAGAACATTTCTGATGAGTGGATTTGTTGGTAATATGACCAGAGGCAAAATAGGAATGCAGAGGTCACCAACTTTCAGAGGTTATAGGGAGTGTTTGTGTTCTAGTTATTGGTGGGATCTTCAGCCACTAAGACAGGACTAGCAGCCTAGCTAGCAGCCTTAGCTCAGTTGAAAACACCTGAAACTTGAGGTGAAGCTAGTGGTGTGCTGAAGCCAGCACACAGCAGCTGGCAAGAGCCTATTGCTAAATTTTGCGAACCTGTTGAGTTACCTTGGTAAATTAAAATTGACCATAGTGGGAGTATTTAGATCAGGGCTTTCATTGTTTCCCATTGAGCTGGTTGTTAGACCTTTACTTCCACATCACTGAGACAAACTGGAACTGAAATTTCTACCTTTGCGACCTGTGACATAGGAATTTGAGAAGGCAACAAGACTCTGAGCCTTGGTGTCCTGACCTGTATTTTAAGAATGGTAACACACATTTCATAATGTTGTGAGGATTAAATTAGGCATTGTGCTTAACCAGGTTCAGTGCTCATCAGATGTATTATTCACTCAGTAAATATTAATTCAGCACATATTTTATGCTAGGAACTGTGACTAGTGCTAGAGACAGAAGGGTAAATACGTTAGCAAAGACAGATTAAATACTAACTCCAATAGACTTTGGAAAGTACTGTAGTGTAAGGTGTAAATTATGAAGGTTGGAGCAGAAACAAAGGAGCCATCATTGTTAATATTGTTATATTTTTAATATTCCCTTGAAATGTACTGGTAGTTCATGAGGAATACTTGTCCAGCCATTTCCAGACATGCCAGATGGCAGATATTTTCATATTTGGACACATAGAGGATCAAGACACTGGGAATATGTGGAAAAATCAGGGCAACACTTTATTGTTGATGAAATACTGATTTGTACATTGTGGTATTACCTCAGAATTCAGTCTTCCCTGGCTGCCATTCTACTATTGCAACTGAAACCTTTGGGTCTAAAAGCTGTGGTTCAGTCAAATGCCCTTCTAAAAGGCAATAATTTCTATGAGACTCACACCTTGCTGCATTATTATTGAAAATCTCTAATTGCCAGAAAAGGGGACAGAACCTAACATCCCTTCAGGGATAGCGTTTTACATTGCTGTCTTATATTATTCTAACAAGCTACTGTGAAATAGATATTGTTCTCTCTACTTTGCCCAAGAAGAAACTGATGCTCAGAGTCTGAGTTATGAACTCAGTTTGGACCTGAAATCCAAACTTGGGTCTGCTGAGTCATGAATATTAACTTGATCTTAACATTTAGTTATTATAACAATATTATGAGATCCTATTGCAAACCTCATTTTATAAATGAGAAAATTGAGGAGCAGAGAAGTTTAGTGATTCCCCAACTAGTAAGTGGCACAGTTGGGCTCAAATCCATGCAATTTGGGATCGACACTATACTTCACATTTTAATTACCGCTTTAGCAGTGATAAGTTAACAACCTGATGAGCACAAGAATGGTCCTGCTCTAGAATGGACTAGTCAGCAGAAAGAGATTAAGGTGGGGACCGGGAGAGAAGAAGAGCATGAGGGACAGGAAAACATCAAAAAGGCTTAGTCCTACCGTAGTATTAGATAAAGGATTAATACTACAGAGAACGAAATCCACAGTCATTTGAGACCCCAAAAGAGGTGAGAAACTTCTGGATGTGGCTGTTCCTTGCAGGACTTTCAGTATGGGAGAATCACCTACAATGATAGCTAAGAGTGCAGATTGACTTTGAGTATGCATTGGTATGATCCATATGTATTATAGAGCTTTTGTACGTAAAGTATCATTTCTTCAAAAGAATTAGAACATCATCTGAAAACTTGTAAGCTACCTTAAATCATTTGAGGGATAAAATGGAAAATAAAAATACATATACAGAAGAGGTAAAAATTCACTGTAAAATGTGGTAAAAATTCAATGATTGCACTACTTGTGAAATGGTATACTGTTGTTTGAATGTGGTCTTGGATTAATTGCAAATGCATATTGCAAACTCTGGAGCAATCACTAAAAAATGTTAATATATGTATATTATTATTGCATGTATAAAATTAAATAGAATTTTACATATAATTGATATGCCGAGAAAGAGAAAATAGACTTATATAAAATGCTCAGTTAAAACCACACATGGCAGAGAGAGTATAGAAGATAAAAATAGGAATAAAACCAAGAACAACAAATAGAAAACAGTAACAAATATAGTTGACAACAATCCAGCTATATCAATACTCAGTTTAAACAGGAGTGCCTAAATATACCAATTAGAAGCCAGAGATTGCCAGAGTAGATCAAAATACAAAGACCCAAATATATGTTGTTTATAAGAAGCCCTTTAAATATAATGATACATTATATATTAACCACATAATATATTAACCATAAAGGGATAGAGAGATATATACCATGCTAACACTGAGCAAAAGAAAGCAGTAGTCACTATATAAATTTCATACAGAGCAAAATTGCTTCAGGGCAAGCAATTTGTCAGGGATAAAGAGAGATATTATGTAATGATAAAGGGTCTATATACAAAAAGACGTAACAATCCTTAACATGTATGTGCCTAACATCAGAGCATCAAATTTTTTTAAAAAATTTTAAAAATTAAAAAACTGATAGAACAACAAGGAAATATAGATGAATGCACTGTTATAGTTAGAGACTTTAACATGCCCCTCTCAGGAATTGATCGATTTAGCAGGCAGAAAATCAGTAAGGACAGAGTTGAACTCAACAGTACCATCAATCAACTAGATATAAGGAACATCTATATACTGCTTCATCCAAAAACAGCAGATTATACATTTTTTTCTAAAGCTCCATGGAACATTCACCAAGATAGACCACATTCTGGGCCATAAAACACATCTTAACAAATTTCAAAGAATGGAAATCATACTATGTCTGTTCTCAGACAACCATGGAATTAAACTAGAAATAAATAACAGAAAGAGAGCTGGAAAATCCCCAAATACTTGGAGATTAAACAATGCACATCTAAATAACATATGGGTCAAAAAAAAAAAAATAAAAAAAAATAAATAACATATGGGTCAAAGAAGAAATCTCATGAGAAATTTAAAAATATTTCGAACTAAATGAAAATGAAAACACAACTCATCAAAATTTGTGGATATACAAAAGCAGTGCCTAGAGGGAAACTTATAGCATTTAATGCATATATTAGAAAAGAAGAAAGTTCTAAAGTTGATCATCTAAGCTTCCACCATAGGAAACTAGAAAAAAGAAGCAAATTAAATCCAAAGCAGAAGAAAATTAATAAAAACAAGAACAAAAATCAATGAAATTAAAAGTAAGAAATCAATACAGAAGTCAAAGAATCCAAAAGCTGGTTTTTCTGAAGAGATTAGTAAAATTGATAAGACTAGCCAGGTTAAATAACAACAACAACAACAACAACAACCACAAAAAATAGAAGACACAAATTACCAGTATCAGAAATGAAAGAGAGGACATTACTACATGTTCCATGGACATTAAAAGATACTTTATGTTCATAAATTTAAAAAAGTAAATGAAATGGACCAATTCCTTGAAAGACACAATCTATCAAAACTCATAAAAGAAGAAATAGACTGCATGAATAGGCCTGTATCTAGTAAAAAGAAAACTGAATCAATAATTAATAACCTTCCAAAGTAGAAAACTCCAGGCCAAGATGGTTTCACTGGTGAATTCTACCAAATATTTAAAGGAGAAATTGTACCAATTTTCTCTAATCTGTCCCAGAAGATAGAAGCAGGTGGAATACCTCCTAACTCATTGTATGAAGCCAACATTACCCTAATACCAAACCAGGCAAACGCATTACAAGAAAAAAAAAAAAAACAGGCCAATATCTCTCATGAATATAGATGCAAAAAATCCTCAACATGATATTAGCAAATCAAATTTAACAATATATACACCATGACCAAGTAAAATTTATTGCAATTTGTGAGAGTTCTTTTTTAAAAAATTTTTTAAGAGTATTTTTTTTAAAGATTTTATTTATTTATTCATGAGAGACACACACACAGAGAAAGAGAGAGAGAGAGAGAGGCAGAGACACAGGCAGAGAGAGAAGCAGGCTCCCCGCAGGGAGCCTGACATGGGACTCCATCCTGGGGGGTCTCCAGGATCATGCAGTGGGCTGAAGATGGTATTAAACCACTGAGCCACCCGGGCTGCCCAGAAAAGGGAATTCTGTTTTCAAAAATCTATTAATCCAACACATCAATAGGTGCAAAAACTACATGATTATATCAAAAGGTGTAGAAAAATCATTTGACAAAATCCAACACCCTTTCAAGATAAAAATTCTCAGCAAACTAGGAGTGAAAGGGGAATTTCTCAATTTGATCAAGTATATCTACAAAAAAATCCTTATAGCTAACATCATACTCAATGGTGGGAAATTCAAAGCTTTCCTGTTCATATCAGAAACAAAGCAAGAATGTCCTCTCTTACTACTACTTTTTAACATTTTGCTAGAGGTTCTAGATAATGCACTAAGACACGATAAGAAAATAAATGGTATACATATTAGAAAGGAAGAGTTAAATCTGTCTTTGTTCTCAGATGATGTAGTTATTTATGTAGAAAATCTGAGAGAATAGACAAACAGAAACAAAAACAAAACCTCCTGGAACTAATAAGCAATTACAGCAAGGTTGCAGGAAATAAGATTAATATGCAAAATCACTCGCTTCCCACATGACAGCATGAACAAGTGGAATTAAAATTACAAACACATTACTGTTTGCATTAGTATTTAAAAAATGAAATATTTAAGTATAAATCTAACAAAATGTATACAAAATCTGTATGAGGAAAGCACAACTGTGATAAATGAAATGATAAAAGAACTAAATATATGGAGAGGTATTCCATGTTTATAAATGGAAAGACTTGATATTAATCAAAATATCAGTTCTTCCCCACTTGATCAATATGCAATGCAATCTCAATCAAAATCCCAGCAAGTTATGATATGGAAATTGACTAATCGATTCTAAAGTTTTATGGAGAGGTAAAAGACCCAGAATAGCCAACTCAATATTGAAGAAGAATAAAGGCAGAAAACTGACAGTTCCTGACTTCAACACTTACTACAGAGATACAATAATCAAGACAAATGTGAGACTGATGAAAGAATAGACAAATATATTATGGAACATGTATATATATATGATATATATATATATATATAATTGGTTCTTTGAAAAAGAGCAAAGATACAATTGGGAGAGGATAGATTTTTCAACAAGGGAGGCTGGAAAAATTGGGCATCTACATGCAAACAAATGAATCTTGACACAAACCTTATGCCCTTCACAAAAATTACCTCAAAATCGATCATAGAACTAAATGTAAAATGAAAAACTATAAAAGAAAAATAAAACAACCTTAGAAGACAACATAAGAGAAAACCTAGATGACTTGGGCATGTCAATGACTTTAGATACTCAAAGAAAGACACAATCTATAAAAGAAAGAATTGACTAACTGAACTTAATTAAAATTAAAAACTTCTGCTCTATGAAAGACACTGTGAAGAGAATGAGAAGACAAACCACAGACTAGAAGAAAATATTTGCAAAAGACACATCTGATAAAAGGCTGTTATGCAAAATACATAAAGAATTCTTAAAAGTCAAGAGTAAGGAAACAAACAACTAGATTAAAAAATGGGCAACAGAATCCAATTCCAGAGCATTATGGAAAAGATAATACTACAGAGACAGTGAAACATTCAGTGGTTGTCAGAGGTTGGGGGCAGGGTGCGTACGAAGCATAGATGGCACTGAGGATTTTTAGGGCAGTGAAAATATTGTCTATGACACTATAATGATGGATACATGTCATTATACATTTGTCAAACCAATAGCATGTCCAACACAAAGAGTGAACCATAATGTAAACTATGGACTTTGGATGATTATGAAATGTCAATGTAAGCTCATCAAATTGTAACAAGTGTACCCTAGCAGGGGAATGTTGATAATGAGGGAGGCAGTGCCTATAAGTAGGCGAGAAATGTTTGGGAATCTCTGTGTCTTCCTCTTAATTTTGCTATGACCCTAAAACTGCTCTAAAAAAGGCAAAGTCCTAAAAGAAATTGGGCAAAAGACCTGAACAAACATCTCACCAGAGAAGATATACTGATGGCAAGTAGCATATGGAAAGATGTTCAACATTATATGTCCTTAAGAATCACAAATTAGGGGCACCTGGGGGACTTAGTCAGTTAAGTGTCTGACTTTGCCTCAGGTTATAATCTCGGGGTCATAGACTTGAGCCCCACTTGGGGCTCCATGCTCACTGGGGACTGCTTGTCCCTTTCCCTTTCCCTTTGTCCCTCTCCCCACTCATGCTCTTTCTCCCTCTCAAATAAATAAAATCTTTAAAAAAAATAGAATCACAAATTAAAACAAGATTCCACAACCTACCTATTAGAATGGCCAAATTCCAGAACACTGACAATACCAAATGCTGACTAGAAGGTGGAGTAACAGGAATGCTCATTTAATGCTTATGGGAATGATATGGCCAATTAGACAGTTCAGCAGTTTCTTGCAAAACTAAACATATTTTACTATAGGATCAAGGAATTAATTGTACTCCTTGATATTTATCAAGAATTTACCAAGAATGAATTGAAAACTTTTGTCCGTGAAAAGCCTGCACATAATGTTTATAGTATCTTTATTGATAATTGCCAAAACTTGGAAGCAATCAAGGTGTCCTTCAGTATGATAGTGGATATATAAACTATGGCACATGCACACAATGAAATATTATTCGGCACTGAAAAGAAATGACCTATGATGTCATGAAAAAACATAGAGGAAATTTAAATTTAAATTTAAATTAAATATCAGTCCAACTCCATGATATTCTAGAAGAGGAAAAAATAAGATACAGTAAAAAGATCAGTGATTACCAAGGGTTGTGGAGAAGAAGGGGTGAAAAGGCAGAGACCAGAGGATTTTTAAGGATTTTAAATTATTCTATATGATACCACAATGATGGATACATGCCATTATAAATGTGTCCACACCCATGGAATGTAAAACACCAAAAGCCAACCCTAAGGTAAACTGTGGACTCTGGATGGTAATGATGTATCAGTATAGGTTCCTGGGTAGTAACAAATGTACAACTGTGGTACAGGATTCTCATGGTGAGGCAGGTTTTGGGTGTGGGGATAGTAGGTACATGGGAACTCTTCCACTTCCTGCTTAATTTTGCTTTGAACCTAAAGATGCCTTAAAATATATAATTTATTAATAAAAGAACTTTTAATAATTTACAATCAGCACATTATATTGCTGAAACATCAATGTATTACATATAGCTATATTATTGTATTTACATTGTTATAAGTATATAATATATATTTTATGTTACAAAATTATACCATTATAGTACTAATTACATTCATGATAAACCATCCTAAAACTTAGGATTTAATTCAGACTTTTTTATTCTAATCAACTGATAATAATTAAAATCATTTATAAAGAAATATAAATTGGCAAAGCATATTCTCCTCCTGCCAGTACTATTCTAGAGCCCTTTTAAAGTAGGATCATTTTCCATTTCTATTTTTAAATGAGTAAACAAAGTCATGGGAAGGTGAGCTACTATCTCAGAGCTACCCAGAGCCTCATAAGTTCAGCTAAGTTTAGACCTTGCCATCTGTGAGCTGGAGAACTTAGCCCACTGGCTAGCTGTATAACTTTGAGTGAGATCCTTAGGCATGAAGCTGCTCTTTGCTCATCTTTCATATGTGAGGGTTGCCTTATGTAACGTCCAGGCTTCCCTCCAGGCCTCATATTTATGTGAACGTTAGGATGGAAAAGAGCCAATGCATAAAAGGAAGAGAATGGAGCCCCTTTCAACATTTACCTTACACAGGATATAAGGTTCAGAGAGAGACCTGCCTGATGGATGGTTTTATCAGCGAAGTGCCCAGCATCTTCATCTTACTGGCTCCCACACTTGCAGAGGCAAAGTAGCACAATAATCTGAGGATGAGGCCAGAGCAATGTCACACTGAGGCTATAATTTCAAAAATCTCTCATCAACAAAGATCCAACACCCCATAGAAATTACCCTAACAGGAAAGTTTTCCTCCAACAAGAGATTTTCTAAAATCTCTTTTCAGCAATCTCCACTAAGCTAAAAACTCTCCACTTCGTTTGTACAGAACTTTATGGTTACAAAGTCCTTTGTGTCCCTAATGCTCTCCATTCAACTCTCAATGCTGACCTGTAAAATGGATAGGAAAAGAGCTGTAATTTCTATTTTACACATGGAAAAAAAAAATCCAAGAGAAGTAAGCATTTGCCCAATGTCATTGTAAAAGCAAGTGGTAGAGATGGAATTGGGATTCAGGTTTTTTGACTCTCGGTTAAGTGCTCTTTCCATAGTACCAGATGTTTTTGACCTACAGCCTGTTTCACTAGATGGAGAACTAATGAAATCAAGCCATGGCCATGAACACTATGGCATGGCATTGTGTTTCAAAGACACCAATGACAGAACTTGGGCCAGGAAGAATAGGAGTTGATGTAATTTCCAGTTTGAGATGATGGATCCCAGCTTTTCAGAAGCTTCCTAGGCCAGCAGGTGGAGCCTCTTGTCATGCTCATTTCCAAAGACAGGAAGAGATTTTTTTCCTTCTCTTTAAAAAAAAAAAAAAAAATATGTGCGTGTACACACACACACACACACACACACACACACACACAGTCGACCAGCTCAGGGCAGAAGCGAGGCTCTTATGCCCTTGCTTTCATTTAACCTTTTTTCAGGTGCTGAATGGGAGGCTCCTGATCATTGGCCCAGAGGTTCAAGTACACACAGAGACACAAAGGCATTTCAAAAAGGAATCCAAGGGTTTTGTGCAAAGTATAGAACAGTGAATGTGCTCGGTGAGGCATACCAGCTTTGCAAACACAGTAAAGGAATGAAGGAGCTGCCCATGGGGTGGTATGTGCCTCCAAACTGCTGTCAGCAGGCGTTGGATCCAGAAACAGCAGGAGACAGGCTTTCTCTTAAAAGAAAAGACAGTTGGAGCCCTTGAGTGTTCTCCTGGTAAATAGCAGCCCTAGCCATGTGGGGGAGTGATGCCCCCTTTATACAGATCTGCATAACATCTTTCCTTTCCAGTGGGGGGAGCGGTGGAAGGGAGGCAACCCTGCTCTCAGGTTTTAGGCACAAACATTCCTTCCCTGTATGCATTAAGTGCCATGAGTGGGTCATTTTTTCCACTCCCTTCTAAAATATTTTGTTTTCCATCTCTCTCTTCTTTTCCATGTTGCTTTGAGAAAGATCCAAAACTTCCTCCCTGGTTTCCTTAGCTGCTTTTTGTTGTTGTTTCAAACCACAGCCTAAATTTAAATGTGGCCCAAGAGAGGGAAGTAACTGGTAGTTATGGGTGTGGCTTCATTGTTGCCTTGGGGTCAATTACCTTAAGCCAATCCTTTAACCTTGTGTACAGGTAAAATGAGGTGAAGTCTGTTACATCAGAGTCATTGTCTAGAGTCCTTGGGGGAAGAGCCTTCTAACTTTTTTTTTCTTCTTGTTTTTGTAATTTATCCAGCAAAAGATAGCCAGATTAATCTTCCTAAATAATAGCTGTTATCATAACATTCCTCTTTCCAGAAACCTGAAATACTTCAATATACAACCCTTTACCTCTAAGATAAAGAATTAATGTTATAGCCTGGCTTCTGGTGCCTCCAACATCTGGCCTCCACTTACCTTTTTGGCCTTCTTGCTTACTCTTTCATCATAAACCAGGCTGGCTTACTCGTTTCCTTAAATTTTCCTATTACATTCTTTTTTTTACCCCTTGGTTTGCATTAGTTCTTTACCACTAGGAATGACCTTCTCATTCCTGTTGACTTAACTGATATCTTCTGATCTTTGTTCAAGGCCCAGCTGAATATCCTCTTCTCTGTGAAGCCTTTCTGAATTTCTTCAGACATCACTGCTCCTGACTTGAAAGCTATAAGAATATCTATTCTACTTGTGTGACACTCCTGAGCCTGGTCTATATCATTTTGGCCCTTATATAATTGCTTTTATTGAACTGTGCTCTGTCATTATACCATCGGCCCACATAAAAAACTTTGTAAGAAACCACCCAGCACAAAGTGTTATTGAATTTACTGTATGGCTGTTGCTGAGGACATGGTTTGCTACATTTCACAGTGTCCTTTCCATGTTGACCCATGGGAAAAATGTTTCTCAGTCCTCAAAACCAAGAATAGCTGGGTTCTCCTGAGCTGCTGTTTTGTTTTTATCTTGTGGTCATCATGAGTCATGTCTCCCTCTTTTCATAGTCTTAGAGCCAAAATTGCAGCCCACCACAAGTAACAAGTAGGAGTGGCATGTATTTGGGGGGTAGTAGTATTAACTCTGGTTTCTTATTTTTATTTCCTGTCTTTATTTTTCTTTCCTCCAGTTTTCTCCCCCTATTTATTTTGTAATCTGATAATTGTGTGTATCTTTGAAGGTTCAAATCATTTTTGGAGTTTGATGAAAAAATATATGTATATCTATATCTAATATATTCTAATATAGGAAAGGCTCGAAGGTGCCAATCTAAAGCACCTCATGTAGTCCCCAGGTGGAGACCATGAGCTATCTGTCCTGTTTGTCCCTGGGTCTCTAGTCTTTGGCACAGGGCCTGTCACAATGTGGGCCCTAAATGTAGATCTATTAACTGATCAACTAAAGCCTTTTCATATCTGTTACTACCCCAATATGAGGAGCATTAGTTTCATAATTCTGGAAATCAGGCTGCATAATTTCCCATGATATCACAGGGCATATTCTTTTTGGATGGCACATCACTACTGCTTCCTCTTCTACTTTGTAAATACACAAAAAGACCAGGGTACACCAGAGAGTACCCAACAACTAGGGTTAATAAACTCTTTCACAGTTCCCTACCCTCCTGCCCCGGAATTCTTTGTGATTTACTATTCGATTCTTGGCCTTGTGTAGAAGACTCTCTTTCTAGATAGTAGACCAGGTGAAGAGTTCCAGTTGACCGCCTCAGGCCTCACCAGCTCATGCTTGCCTGATTTTAGGGCCTTGGCAAAGAGAAATCTGCAGAGGGGATTGAGAACACTCTTTCCCTCTTTATGCCCAAAGGCTGCTTATTCCTGGACACTTAGAGGAGAATAGTCTTGATTGAGATTTTATTTTGGAGTGAACATTTCCACAGCATGTGAGTGAGGGGGAAAAAACAAGCACATATTATTAGCAATAATGGAAATAAACAATACAATTTTTTCAAGAATGATTTTAATTTATTTTAGTCTCCAATCTCTGGGCCATCTGGTAAAGAATCTGGTCCCTAGAGCAAAAGCTGAGTGGTAAGAAGGTTGGGAACAATGATTCTAATGGAAAACTAGGGCAAGGGGAAGAAAAGAAATTATGGAAGTAGAAGACAAGTGAACCTGGTGACTTGAATAGTGAGTATTGCTCACTTCTACCTGGAACTTCATCTGATTTCCTAAGGCTTAGTTTCCTCAATGATAAATTGAGGGATTATTTTACAGTAATTCCATCTCTTTTCACTTTGCAAAAGAAACAAATCTCCAATTCTACACTCTATATTTATTTCTCTGAGGATGTTGAGACCACATGATTAACAAATATTGTAGTTTATTTTCACTAATTTTTGTCATTAAGATAAGATGACTAACTTTTGTTTGTGGAAGATGACCAAGGGAGCAAGTGCTATGTAGTAGCTAATCCTGCAGTTCTTGTAACTGATAGAGTAACAATAGATTTGTCTCTCATTTGAGGATCTTAGTCAGGATTTCCTTTCTGTAAAATGACTTTTGTTGGTGGAGAGTTAGAGCTAAAGAGCACACTTTTATAGCAAGCTTCCTGAAAGGAGACAAGGAAAGTGGCATTTCTATATTTTAGCCTGATGAAATATAGCTCAGTCCTTTTTTCAATGTGAGTTATTTATTTTCATTGGGGAAAAAAAATAATTAGCTGAGACCAGAGATGCAGAAGTCTGGCTCCAATTCATAGCTTGTCAAATACCATGGTTAATATTTCTTAGCACAAATTATCTTCTATTTCTAGCTTTCTATTACTAATATGCTTTAAAAAAAAGGGTAGATGGGAAAAGGTAATAATAGCAACTTTGGATATTAGAGTGTTTTGAGGTAATATAGTCAATATTTATTATTTATCATATGTGATTTATTATACATTATTATGTTTATAAATAATATTCCTTTTCTTTCAGAAAGTTTCCAAATATCAATGGTAATCTTTTGGCCACAATGTTTACATTTCATTTCTAAAAATTCAATGTCATTTAAGTTTAATTCCATGATTGCTGTACTTGTGAGGTTATCAACATTTATTGATGTTCCCCATTGGCTAAGAATTTAGTAAGACCCTTTATATAGGTTTTACTCATCTTACTCTCAAACCGAACCAGAGAAGTAAGTTATCCTTCTCATTTATTCAACAAATATGAATATTCATGTATGCCAGACATTGTGCAAGGCAGTAGGTATATGAGGTGAGCAAGATGAAGTCTTCATGGACGCTAAGAGGGTCATAGAGAAGATAAACTAGTAAAGAGTCAATTAGCAAAATAAGTATCTTCCTGTAAATTGTGGTAAGTCTTATAAAGAAAATGTAAAAGGATAAGACAGGGAGATAACCTAGAATCCGTGGTCAGAGAATGTTTCTTTGAAGAGTGAAGACATGAAAGACAGTAAGTAGCCATATGACTAGCTACAAGAGTATTCCTGGTAGGAGGGACACCACATAGAAGGCACAAAGGAAGAAAGGGGTCTATGTGGCAAGAGCCCTAAATGAGGAACAGAAAGGTGACACTAGACAGGAAACAGAGGCTCAGAGAGGTCACATTAAAATCTCCATGGCAGGGGCACCTGGGTGGCAGGGGTGGAGCATCTGCCTTTGGCTCAGGTCATGATCCTGGGGTCCTGGGATCGAGTCCCGCATCAGGCTCCCTGCAGGGAGCCTGCTTCTCCCTCTGCCTATGTCTCTGCCTCTCTCTGTGGGTGTCTCATGAATAAATAAATTAAAAACCTAAAAAAAAATCTCTGTGGCCATGCAACTATTAAGTTGCAGAGCCAAGAATAGAAGTCATTTGCCTAATACTATTTTACCATTTCACCTGTCATGGTATGAATATGTGGAAACTAGTTTGAACTATTCCTTTCTGTTGTTAATTTTGCTATTTTTAACATTTTAATCTCAAATATGATAATCTAGTTCTTTACAAATCTCTGGTTTTTGGAGGCAGAAACATTGGCTGGACACAGTGGACTAAACTTTTAGAAGCTTTAGATTTGCCTGGATACTTCAGTTGCTTACAACTGAGCATGCTTCATTGTTGTAACAATGGATATCTCTAGCCTTGGGCCAAGGTTTGGGTAGCAGAGAAAGCAAAGGTCTCTCAGAAAAGCCTATGAAGCATTCATGATGTGTAAGGAGGGGGAAACTTTGCTCAAGCTTCTCTTTACAAGGAAATGGCTTGCTTGGCTTCTCTATTTTGGTCACTAGACTCCTGATAGCAGTTGATAAAGCTTAACATTTATTTGAACTCACTTGGCACCGTCATTTTGGGAGATCATATAAAATGGAAGGATATTTGGTAATGAAAGGGGTTAATTTTTTTGGAACAACTGCCATACACTTGACTAAGTATTTGAGCATATACTCATCTGACTAGCAAATGGTCTTATTAACCCCAGGCCTGTTACTTGGGAACTGATACAGTGCTAAGCCAAGAACAGCAAAGGGAAATGCCTCTTTCCAGGTTCTGGTTCCCTTCTCTTGTCATCCATGGTCTTTCTTAAGCAGGAGCAATGAGTTATATTCCCCATGACTTCAGTTGCTTAAAGTTCAGATTTTTCAAGTAGAACGTCTGTGTTTATGTAATTTTGGCTATTTCTGTTCCTCACTGCTAGAGTTTAGACCCATGTGTTCTGGAACATAAAGAGATATGATTCTTTGCCAGTGACTGCCTGCTGCCTGCTAATAGTGTAGGGTGGTTTCTTCTCTCAGTGAAGGCTGCTGTAGATACAGTTTTATATACCACCCTGAATTTAAGTGAATAGAAAACAAATTCTGGTGTTAGCAAAACACAGCTCCTGGTCTGATAGAACATCAAGAAATACTTCCCTTGACCCTTTCCTTTATTTCCATTCATGTACCAACAGGCTGTATCCTAATATAAGGGAACTTTGTACCTTTTTCCTCATTTATAATTGAAGCCTATGATCTAGTCATTTAATTTCCACCTTTATGTCTTCTCATTCTATTTGTTTTTTTGCTAACTCTTCATCCTTTAGCTTAAGATCCCAACTGTTTAGACGTATTTGGCTTCTGTGGCTTTCAACTTTGACCCCAATTCTTGGCCAAAATCCACTCCACACATCTGTATGTTTTTGCTGCTCCAGATTGCCAGCCCATGTCACCTTGACCCCAAGAACTATTAAAGATAAACTCACTTAACCAATACTATAGCGTACTTTCCCATCAGGAAAAATTAATAAAAAATGTTTCCACATTGCTTTCTGGCAGCATCTCCAAAGTGTGTTTTCTTGACCACTAATACTACATGAGATAATCCACAGATGAATAATTAATTTTAAAATGTGGTATAGAAACCTGGTGAATGCTGTTTCCTCTTGGCCATTCTACAAGGTACATTACCAAAATGAAATCCCTGAGAATTCTTGGATTATAAAAATATAGTGTATTTGACCACAGAATTTCCAAATTTATTTGACTGTGCATCCTATTTTCAAATACAATAATGCTCTCAGATAATTACTCTTCCAAGAATCATGTTATAGGAAATGTTATTGCATGGTAAATTCCTTTGTTGTACTGCTAAATATATTAAATGCCCCTTGTACATGCAAAAGCTGAGTGATTTGTGTTTATACTATTTGATCCCAGTTTATGTGTTGAGCTACATTCTCCAGCAATCTAAAATTTAAGCAAAAAACATTTAGATAGAAGGAAAATCAAAGGGTAAGTTAAAATTTTTAAATAGCTGTAGAACACAGCCTGGTTTGCACATCAGGATGTCTACTCTAAGACTGTTAAAGGGAATAGGATGCCTTCTCTACAACCCAATTTACTCTAAAGAACTTCAAACGTTTACCTTTCAAAATAATGTTTATATCTGGCATTGGAGAGAGGGTGGTCACCTTCATTCCTAATTTCCTCTTTCATAACAAATAAATATCCCAGATTGAAGATTACACAACAATATTGTTAAGGAGTAGAGTATAGACCTTGGAACTTGATGGAATTGAAGTCTTTTTGTGCCTCCTAGGACTATGGAAATATAAGAATAAAATGTTCGAAAAGAATGGTCCTATGCCAAAGAAAAGATATATCATTTTTTTTCTAATTAAAACCATTCTACCATAGGTAAATCAAATATAAAACAATTTTAGATGAATAAATGAATGCATGGATGAGCAAATAAATAAATGTGTTGATGTTTTTAGGAGCCACATTCTCACTGAGGAAGAAGAGACATTAAATTTATGGAATGGGGAAAGACAATAGACTATAGTGTGATGATGAATTAGAATTGGAGGTACTGATGAGAATTCACAATTTCTAAAATTTGAAGAGATATATATTCACATATATATGATATGTTGAATATATGTATATATGCACATACATATGTGTTTATGCATATATATTTGTATGTGTCTATATGTATACATGTATATATTTCCTAGCTCTGTCTTCTGAAAGGACCAAGAAGCAAAGACATTCTGACTGGGCATACCTAATGCTCAGATATTGGTCTTTGATACTATGCACCACAAAAAGGACCCCAACTCCATGAAGAATTGGCTGATTCCAGAGCTGGGACAGGATAGTTATAAGATGAACCTAGACCATTTTGTTGTTCTAGAATGTAGGGAAGAAGTCAAAACAACAGTAGAGCTATACCAAAAGGACAGAGAACTAGGTTAGCAATTTCCTTCTGGCTAAAGCTGGGGCAAAATGATCATCAACATTATTTAGTACCATAAAAAATTGTAAACCATTAAAAAATAGGAAGCCATGGGTCCATATGACACCCAGATTAAATAAATAAATAAATAAATAAATAAATAAATAAATAAATAATTTCAGAGCAAGAATGAATGAGAGGGACCCTATTGACAGTTGGCTGAGAGCCATCAGGTAAATACAGAAAGTGTGCTGGGGTTGTAAAATTAGCATTTTGTAAACATTAATGATAGATAAATTTGAATAAGGAGATGGATATTTGCATCATCTTAATCATTTCCTCACAAATTTCTTGTAAGTATCAAGAGAAAAAATAGTAATAACATAATTGAGAAATCAGACACCACTTTGGTGATCAAAATTAATAACACCAATGAGAAGCAGAATGCCATCATGTGTCCCCAAATATGATATCACTTGTTTTGTAGTCCAGCTTAGAATTTTTAACCTGAGCCTAATCATGAAAAAGCATCAGATAAACCCAAAGTTAGAAGAAGAATTTTTTTTAAAGATTTTATTTATTTATTTATTCATGAGAAACACAGAGAGAGGCAGAGGGAGAAGCAAGCTCTCAGCAGGGAGCCCAACGTGGGACTACATCCTGGGACTCTATCCCTAGACTCTGGGATCATGCCCTGAGCCAAAGGCAGAAGTTCAACCACTGAACCACCCAGGTGTTCCAGAAGAAGAGTTGTTTTATTTTTTTTAATTTATTTATTTATTTATTTATTTATTTATTTATTTATTTTGAAGAGTTGTTTTAATGTTAAAAGGAGAGAAGGGTTTGTATTGTTTGAAAATGGGAGGGTCAGTAAAAACAGAAAAACCAGAAATATTCCACATTAAGAAAGACTAAAGAGACATGACAACTAAATACAAAATGTGAATTTAGACCAGATATAGGATCAGAGAAGGTGGTGGGGTGGGGATGGGGGGCAGTGCTAGGAAGGATATTATTGGATTGATTGAAAAATTGAACTATAGTGGACAGATTAGATCTACCTTAGATTTATTTGGTATATCATTGTTAAATTAACTGAGATTGATAATTATATTTGATTATTCTTAGAGAAATTCACACATAAGTATTTAGGAACAAAGGGCAATGGTATATGTAACTTAACCACAAATGGTTCAGGAAAAAAAATATCATACACTCCATCTATCTAGCAAGTGATGAAACAAATAGAAAGAGATATTAATAATAGATGAATGTCAGAGATATATGGGTGTTCTTTATATTATTCATATTTTTGCAAATATTCTCTAAGTTTGAAACTATTTCCAGATAATTAAAAAAGTTATTATCACCAAAAAATTGCTATTACTAATTACTTTGTCATATATATTGTATTTATGCTACATGTAAGGATAAATGTATACTGATTTAAGAATGGAGAAAAATATCATAAATGAGAAATTTTAGAGAAAAATTTAAAAATGATACTCTCAGGATTTATGATTGAGCCTTTTTTTTTTTTTTTTTAAAGATATAGCTTTTTTTTTTTTTTTTTCAATTTTTATTTATTTATGATAGTCACAGAGAGAGAGAGCGAGAGAGGCAGAGACATAGGCAGAGGGAAAAGCAGGCCCCATGCACCGGGAGCCCGACGTGGGATTCGATCCCGGGTCTCCAGGATCGTGCCCTGGGCCAAAGGCAGGCGCCAAACCACTGCGCCACCCAGGGATCCCTGATTGAGCCTTTTTTAAAAAGAGAAAATGGGTTTTCTCAGAAAGCATAGCAACTGGTTAGAGCTTAACTGGGAGACAGAAAGAACAAGATGTCTGCTCTTGATTCCTGGACATGGGTTGACTGTGGACTAGGAGGTATGTGGACTAGAGTGTAAGACACTCTAGTCAAATATCCCCAATTCAAATGTCCTTTAATCCAATCTTTGGAAAATTAATCGCCGATTCCTAGAGACAGGGACTCTATAAAATGGGATAACCAAGGGGACTCTTTTCCAGGTTCAAGAAGAATTAACATTTATAATTTATGTGAGGGGGAAGATTCCTTTCCCCCATTTCATACAAAGTATGGCTAACAGCTCAATAAAGCAACTGGATTCATGTGGGCAGCCATGTGTCTCACCAGGTCAGTACTGGCAGCAATGAGAGTGACCAGGCTGACCCACCCGCTCACAGCAGTGGCAATGCAGAGGGAATGCAGCAAATGGAATGTGGTAGAAGCAGCAGAGTAATCATCCACCAAGAAGGTATAAACTTTCCTAAGCCCTACCTAGCAAAGGAATCATTTTTGTGATCTGTGAGGTAAAAATCAGTGCCAAAAACAGTAGTCAATATCATGGTTGGTGGAGTTTTTTTCCCCCACACATTCTTTGGATGCCATTACAACCTTCCACCAACCCTAAACTCAAGTAGTCGTGGCCTTGGTAGGCAAGGTTCCATCTGCCTTTAACAAGTGGCCTCAAGACCGACTTCTTTCACAACAAATTAAACAAGGGCTCAGATAGGGTTGTTTTGGATTTGGGATCTCTCACAGTTAGTATATACCTATTGCGAGCCCTACTGGGTGTGGCCAGGGAAGTGCCAAGAAAAGCCTTTATGAATGGCAGCCTCACTGAAGTTGATAGAAGAGGCTGTTCTTTTTCTTTCAATGCCTTCCTTTCTTTATACTGCAGATGCTGCCACAAATATAATACACCTGTGCTCATGAAACATCTCTTGACTCTGGTTCCCCAAAATATCCACAGGATGTGGCCCAGCAGTGAGCACCTTGCTGGGTACTGTCTTAGAAAAGAAGGAGCTACAAGGCCTTACACCTTTGCTCAAGGACTCTCTTCCCCCTCCAAGTAAATGATCTTGTGCATGTGCTTTCTGGAAAGAAAGATTCTCCAACCAACTTCACAAGCATTAATAGATCATTGAGCCTTTAAGTTTCACTGAGTCTATGTATACATCCTCAACATTATTGCCTGCCCTGAACTGCATGGAAAGATGTAGAGGTGTGTGCAATATACAGACAACATTGTTTTAAATATGGGAGACAGAATTAGGAACTGCGATCCTGGAATGTTCTAACTGAAGACAGCTGGAGGTTACTGTGGCAATTCAGGAACATGCACTCAGACATCTTTGGACAAGTCTTAGAGGTATTGCTGTGTAGAAACACCATCATCCATAGGTAGGGAGAGGTTATCCTCTCCCTGTGGGAAGTTGTACTTGGACAACTTGGTTATGTGTGAAGTGATGAGAACGAGGTCCTATGAGAATTGCAGTTTGAACCTTCTAGAGTCATTTCCAGCAGGTTGAGAGGGAGGAGAATTTTGGAGCAGAGCGGACATGGAGTTTGAGTAAAGTGATTGTAGGATAGCCTTAAATTTAGGAAGTTTATATCTTAACCGTGTCCTGGGAAGTGCCATTCATCTACATACTCAGCAGAAGACTGACAGACATCCACTGTTGCAGAAGCTGTATCTGATATGTACAAAGATGAAGAAAGCACTTGCCCTGAACTTGTACTCAGTGAGACAACCCACAAAACAACCATGATGGAACAATGTGCTAAAGTCAGTGATAGGGACCTGCACGTGGGAGCAGGACGGAGGGCCATGTTGCTGGGTCAAGAAGTTTTGGGAAAGCACTATTGGCTAGATGTTTAAAAAAAAAACTCATAAGACTTCACCAAAACTAACGTAGACCAAGGCAACAGCATGAGAACAGATTAGAGGTACAAAACAACAAAATAAGGAAAAGGTCTGCAAAAAGTGTTAGTGATATTTGAGGTTGATGGCAAGGATGGCAGGTGATTGGCCTCAATTGGGAACAGAGACCACAGCATGGCCATCCTCATAGATCACAGTAAGAAGCCTTCTGCAGTCATGCTGTTGAAGGTGTGGATTCAGCAGATGGCATTAAGCCAGTCAGACTCAGTTGTCCGTCCTCTCTTGTTGAAGTGTAAAGAATGAATTTTAGAAGGGCAGGACTGGAGGTGAGAAGGCTGCTGTGGGATTCCCACAGCAAAGTGGCCAGAATCTGAATAACATACATAGGAGTGAGAACAAAGGGGAAGGCAAATATGACCAAGAGAAGTTTGTAATTAATCAGTGCAGGGGAGGAAGACACACTGGTGAGAGAAAAATAAATCTAATACCAATTCTGCCTTCCTCTATTGTGCAAATTACAAACTATTATTCAGTCTCTCTATTAAATACATAGAGCAAAAAAAAATACATAGAGCAAAATCAAAACTTTTTATGTGCCTTTTAGGTCTTAAAATAGGCCAAACTCTTTCCTGCCTCAGGACCTTTGCACATACTATACCCTCTATATGAAATAGGAAAATGTTTTTCATTTTTTGCTTTTTCTTAACTTTTAGGTCTAATTACATAAGAGTGACTTTCCATGATCACCCTACTCAGCTGAGTCCACCACTTCATTATTCTCTTTCTTTCCCTCCCCAAAACCTTCAAAACAGAAAACCTCATCTCTAATTATACTATTAAATGCTTATTTGCTGGCAACACCATTCCTTTTTTGTTTTCTAATGCATTCTCAGAGCTAGCACATGATGATCATTCAATTGATAGTGTTTGAATGGAGCTGCCACCTAAGCAGTATGTTAAACCCTATGGCCCCAAATGTGGGGAATAGCACCTGGGCAGTAACCCTGGGCAGCTCATGCCAAAAGTGACCTGGGTATTCCCACCGCTGCTAAGGTTAAAAAAGCACATGCTATGAGTTGAATTGTGTCTCTCCAAAAAAAAATAAGCTAAAGTTCTAAACCCCAATACCTCAGAATGTGACTTTATTTGTAAATAGGGTATTTACAAAAGCAGGAAGTTGAAGTAAGGTCAGTTGGGTAAGGCTTTTATCCCTGTGTCCTGATGAGAAGGAGGAATTGGACCCAGAAGCAGACATGAAGAGGAGATAAAGTAAAGAGACATAGTGAGAAGATGGCCATCAACAAGTCAAGGAAGGCCTGAAGAGATCCCTGGGAGACTTCCTTCCATAGTGCATTCAGAAGGAGTATGGCCCTTCTGAGTATGGCCCAATACCTCAGGTATTGGTGTGCCGACACCTTCATTGTGGATTTCTTGCCTCCAGAGCCATGAGACAATAAATACTGTTTTTTTGAGTCTTCCCCATTCGTTGCACTTTGTTAAAGAAGTCCTAGGAAAGTCATATAGCACACTTCAAAGGGTGAGCCAAGTCTTGGGATTATAAAGGTTGGTATAAATGAGCCTGTGATAGTCAGCTCTAGAGATCCAGAGGTTAATTTGATTCCATGTTTTCTTTTTAACCCACAAGCTGAGGCTTGAAGATACTCTTTTAATCTAAACCTTGCTTGGTCTCCAATCTTTCGGAGTCTATTGTGAACAATGGGTGCTAAGAGACAGCCTGTGGGAAAATATCATCAACTGAGTTGCTAATCCTTGAAAAATCTGGGCAAAAATGACTAGTTTGTCAGTGTTCAGACCAGGAGCAATGAAATTATATGGAGAAGAATGTAATAATTATGCTAAGAATAGTGACTACTTTTATACTAAATATAGGTAATAGGGTATCTACTGAGAACTTTTAATAATTGTGTTCTCTGAAAACTACTTCAAGATTCAAATACTTAAATCACATTTTCTGCAACAACAAAAGAGAACTAATCAATAATTCTCATCATTTTGTTTTTAAACTTGTCTCCTTTTCCTCCCTTATGCTAACAATTAGTCTTTTAACTGGTACACCCACAGCATATTAAAATATACTCAGAGTCCAATCATGTACTAAAAGACATTCTCTAACCACCTCCGCTAATGTTCCTTCACACTTTCTTCCAACTGGCTATGTAGCTAGTTCTAAATATACTTTTAATATTTTGTAAAATGCAGAAGATTATTTGTAAGGTTTAACTTATTGTAAGGGCAGTTGCAAATCTGCTAATAATTTTTAAAACATAATATCTGAAAACCCAATTTATACTACTTGCTGCCAACATCTAAATTCAAGATGTATTGTTAGCTCTAAGTAAAAGCAAAAAACAAGAAAGGAATAAATTTAATAAAATCAAATGATTTTGAGCCACATTTATAACTATATTTAATATCTACATACTTAGCATATAATTTGGGGGGAGGAAACTTTTAAAAATCCTTGTGTTGAATATATACTATAGTTCTAGAAGTTGATGAAGTCTCAAATTCATATCTGATAGATTGGCACCCTTGTAAGATGTTAACCCAAACTGGATCTTTTGTATATAGGCTGTTTTAGGGTATGCTGTGTATTTTTAGGAAATTGAATTTAATCAACATGGTTGTCGGACTGCCTGACACTCACTTCCACTTCTTCTTTCCTAACTCTGTCCCAGTTTTGTTCAGATATTCATCCATTCTCCAGTTTCAGGGGGATCTTGATTGGAGTAAAACAATTGATTTGTTTTCCCCTGTCGTTTAAGAGTGGACTTTACTTAAAAAGACCCAATGAAAATAAAAGTAAATACACATTACATGCTGGGAGACTTCTCTCTTTCTCTTTCTTTCTCTCTCTCTCTCTCTCTCTCTCTCTTTCTACCTACAGATCAAAAATTTAAGCCACTCCACCTGCTTCTTATAGCCATCCTGTGATCATTAGGAGAATCAACATGAGTACAAAGATTAAAGGGTGATGGACAAAACATAGCTAAACACAGATAGACATGTGGCTTCATTAAATCGCTAAGTAAACCTCAGAAACTGCCCCATCTCATCTTTCTTTTATTATTTTTTAAATTTTTGAATAGTATAATAAACATATGGATTTTTAAAGACCATTTTTGCATATGAAAGCGTTCTAAGTGATATGCCAACTTTGCTACTGTGTCCCACTAGATTGGGCCTTGTATTGATCAGAGCATGGGCCAAAGTCAGATTATTTATAGGAAGAGCATGAGGAAAAACTCATGCTTCCATGCTGGCTTAGTATGCACTCTTCCCTCCAGCAGTACTCCAACTAGGTCAAAGCAAGCTGATTTAATCACACTATATCTTTAGGGAAATATAAATATACATTATATTTATATACATTATATATCATTTGTTGAGTGCTTATTATGGGCCATACACTTGTTGAATATATTTATAAGGTCTAATCTCATTAAATATATCCAAAATCTCCCTTGAAATATGGAAAATTAACTCTATTTTACATGTGAGGAAACTGAGGCATAAAGAGACTAAGAAAATTCCCCTGGGCCATACAATTGGTAGGTGATGGGGCAGGAAGTTTTGAGTCCCAAAGACATTTGTGAATTCAAATACCATGTTTTCAAAATAAATATTTCCATGAGAAAAGGAATCTGGGGATCAATAACATCATACTCACTGATATTACTGATATATGTTAATAATAATAATTTTTTCCTACAAAAAATCTAATAATGCATTTATTAATACAAAAATGTAATAGTAAAATTATTTGTAGAGTTTTATGTGAACATGTGTGAGGAAAAAATCTGTGTTTCTGGATTATATCAAACTTTGGCTCAGTACATTTCTTTTTCTAATAACATGGGCACTATCATTAGCATAGACTTGCTTATACATTCTTTTTTTTTATTTTGTTAACAAATACAACCTGTGAAATCTTCCATCTTAAATTATCAGGTATAGAGTACAGTATTGTTAACTACAAGCACAAAGTCGTACAGCAGTTCTCTAGAACTTTCTCATCTTGCATGACTTTACCTTTATACCCAGTGAATAGCAGCCCATGTTCTCCCTGCCCTGTAACTCTTGGCAACCAACATTCGACTTTCTGCTCAATGACTTTGCCTACTTTAGATCCTATAATAAGTACAATCATGCAGTATTTGTCTTTCTGCGACTGTCCTGTTTCACTTAGCAAAATGTCCTCAGGGTTAGTCTTTATTAAGCCATAAGACAGGATGTATTTCCTTTTTATGGCTGAATAATATTCCACCATATGTACATATCACATTTTCTTTATCTGCTCACCTATCAACAGATATTGAAGTTGTTTCCCCTTTTTGGCTATTGTGAACAATGCTGCTGTGAACATGGGAGTGGGGGTATCTTCTTGAGGTCCTGACTACAATTATTTTGGATAAATACTCAGAAGTGGGATCTTTGGAGCATATAGTAGTTCTATTTTTAATTTGTTTTGAAGAATCTCCATAGTGTTCTCCATAGTGGCTGTACCATTTTACAGACATCCCAACAATGCAGAGTTCCAATTTGTCCATGTCCTTGCCAACACATTATTTTCATGTTTTTAAAATACATGTGAGGTGATATTTCATTGTGATTTTAATTTGTATTTCCCTGATGATTAGTGATGCTAAGTATCTTTTTATGTAGCTGCTGGCCATTTGTATGTCTCCATAGGAGAAATCTCTATTCAACCCTTGTCCATTTTTTAAAATTCGATTTTATTTTGTTCTTGTTGTTACTGTGTTGTTATAGGAATTCTTTTTATATTTGGATATTAAACCAGTGTCAGATGTATGGTTTGTAAATATTTTCTCTCATTCTGTAGGTTGCCTTTCACCCTGCTAATCTCACTCTGCTGCTTTTCACTCTCGATTCCTTTGCTGTGCATAAGCTTCTAATTTTTTTCGACTTTTATTATTTGACATACATTTTGAATACAATAAGTATTACCTCAGAGACTTGGTTATACACAAACTTTTTGATGTATCTGATTTGATGTATCTGATGTATTTGATGTATCTGATTTTATTGGCACCCTTGTTAAGTATCAGTTGACTTTAAATATGTTTTTTGTTTTCTGGGCTCTAATGCATTTGATTATATTTAAAATTTGTGTATATATACATGTATACATACATGTATGTGTATATGTATAAATTTTGAATTTACTTTGAATATATTAATTCACCTGGAATTGTGAAACCAAGAGTTAACCTTTTATTTATTGCTAATTTTGCCTTGGATATCTCTTTTATTTTTTTATGTTTTTATTTAAATTACAGTTAACATACAATGTAATATTAGTTTCAGGTATATAATATAATGATTCAAAAATTTCACACAACAAATGGATGCAACAAACTAAGGTTTTTAATTTGATATAGTACTACTTATTTATTTTTGCTTTAACTACTTGTGCTTTTGATATCATACCCGAGAAATCATTACCAAGACCAATATAATGAAGATTTTTCCTTATATTTTCTTCTAAGAGTTTATAGTTTCAGGTCTTCTGTTGAAGTCTTTAATTCATTTTGAGTTGAATTTTGTGAGTGATGTAATAGCCCAACTTTTCTTTCTTCTTTCTTTCTTTCTTTTCTTTCTTTTCTTTCTTTCTTTCTTTCTTTCTTTCTTTCTTTCTTTCTTTCCTTCTTTCTTTCTCTCTTTCTTTTCTTTCTTCTTTCTTTCTCTTTCTTTCTTCCTTCCTTTCCATGTGGGTATCTAGTTTCCCCAGCAGCATTATCCTTTCCCCATTGTATACTCTTGGCACCCTTGTCAAATATCAGTTGACTTTAAGTATAAGTGTATTTTTTGTTTTCTGTGCTCTCTATACGGTTCTATTGGTCTGTGTCTCTCTTTGTGCTACTATTGTATTATTTTGGTTACTGCAGCTTTATGATATGCTTTAAATTCAGTTTTGTTCTGCTTTCTGAAGATTGTTTTGGCTATGTAGGATCCTTCGTGGTTCCACAGGAATATAAGAAACTTTTTTCCTCTTTCTGTAAAGAATGTCATTAGGATTTTGACAGGGATTGCTTTGAATTTGCAAATTGTTTTGGGTAGTATGGACATTCTAAATAATATTAAGTCTTCCAATCCATCAATATAGGATACATTTCCACCTATCTGTATCTTCTTTAATTTCTTTCAAAAATGTTTGGAATTCTCAGTGCCAAAGTCTTTGCTTCCTTGGTTAAGTTTATTCCCAAGTTATTTTATTAGTTTTTATGTTATTATAAATGAGATTGGTTTCTTAATTTCATTTTCACATTGCTCATTGTTACAGTGTAAAAATGCAACAGATTTTTATATGTTGATTTTGTATCCTGTGATTTTTGCTGAATTAGTTTATTAATTCTGACAGTTTTTGTTGCATCGTTAGAGTTTTCTATGTATAAGATAATATCATCTGCAAACAAAAATAATTGTACTTCTTCTTTTCTGATTTGAAAAGTTTTATTTTTCTTGCCTAATTGTACTGTGCTGAATGGAAATGACGAGAAGAAGGATCCTCACCTTGTTCTGGATCTTAGAGGAAAAGATTTCAGTTTTTCACCAAGTATGGCGTTATCTGTGGGCTTTTGATATGAATAGTCTTTATTACATTGAGATAGTGTCCTTCTATTAGATTTTTGAGTGTTTTTTATGAAAAGTTGTTTGAATTTTGTTGAATTTTGTCAAATACTTTTCTGCATTTTTTGAAATGATCATGTGATTTTATCCTTCATTTTGTTGATGTGATGTATCATGTTGATTTGTTTTTATATGTTGAAACAACTTTGCATTCCAGGGGTGTACCCTTTTGGAGTAATGTGCTGTTGAATCCAGTTTGCTAATTTTATTTTATTTAGGATTTTTGTATCTGTATTCATCAGAGAGATTGACCTATAGTTGATTTTTTTTTTTTTTTTAGAGTGTCCTTCTGGCTTTGGTATCAAGGTAATAGTGACTTCATAAAATTGAATATATTCCATCCTTTTCAAATTTTTTGAAGAGTTTGAGAAGGATTGGCATTAATTCTTCTGTAAATGTTTGGTAGAATTCACCAGTGAAGCCATTAGGTCCTGGGTTTTTCTTTGTTAGGAGATTATTGACTACTGATCTAAAATCTTATTAGCTATTATCTGTTTACATTTTCTATTTCTTTATGGTTCAATTGGTGGGCTGTGTGTCCCTAGAAATGTACCCATTTCTTTTAGATTATATAACTTTTGACACATAATTGAGCATAGTCTTTTCATAATCCTTTACATATATCCATCTCATCAGTTGTAAGGTGTCCTATTTCTTTTTTTTAATTTTTTTTTTAATTTATTTATGATAGTCACACACAGAGAGAGAGAGAGAGGCAGAGACACAGGCAGAGGGAGAAGCAGGCTCCATGCACCGGGAGCCTGACGTGGGATTCGATCCTGGGTCTCCAGGATCGTGCCCTGGGCCAAAGGCAGGCGCCAAACCGCTGCGCCACCCAGGGATCCCAAGGTGTCCTATTTCATTTCTGATTTTGTTTATTTGAATCTTCTTTCCTTTTTCCTTAGTCTACCTAAAGATTTATTAAATTTGTTGATCTTAAAAAAATAATTCTTAATTTCATTTATTTATTTTCTTGTATTCTCCTGTTCTCTTTTTTTAAATTTCTTCTTTATCTTTATTATTTTTTCCTACTGCCAATTTTGGGCTACTTTGTTCTCCTTTTTCTAGTTCCTTAAGGTGTACAGTTATATTAGTTGAGATCTTTTCTCATTTTTAATGTGTTTATCACTATAAACTTCCTTCTTCTTTTTTTTTTTTTTTTGCTACATCCCGTTCATTTTATTGGTATGTTGTGTTTCTATTTTTGTCTGTCTCAAGATATTTTGAACTTCCTTATTGATTTATTCTTTGATGCATAAGCTGTTCAAGAGTGTGTTTAATTTCTACATATTTGTGAATTTTCCAATTTTCCTTCTGCCACTGATTTCTAGCTTCATTGTATTTTGATTGGAAAAAATACTTGGTATTATTTTAAGCTTCTAAAATTTGTTAAGACTTGTTATGTGACCCAATGTGATCTGTTCTGGAGAATACTCCATATGTACTCGAGAAGAATATGTATTATGCTATTGTTGGACGGAATGTTTTGTATATGTCTGTTAGGTCCATTTATTCTATACTGTCGTTCATCTGTTCTGTCTCTTTGTCCATCTTCTGGGTGGATATTCTGTCCCTTATTAAAATGGAGTAGTGAGATCTACTATTACATAGTATGTCTAGGTATTCTGATGTTGAGTACATATATATATTTATCATTATTATATCTTCCTGAAGAATTGATCTTCCTTTTTATCATAATATAGTGTTCTTCTTTGTCTCTTATGACAGTTTTTTACTTAAAATCAATTTGTCTAATACAATAATGGCTACCTCTGTTCTCTTTTAGTTACCATTTTCATGGATTATCTTTTTTCCATCTTTTCACTTTTGGTCAGTATGTGTCCTTAAGTAAAATCTAAAGTGAGTCTTTTATAGACACTAAATGACTGCATTTTTTTTTTACTCCATTTAGTTACTCTAAGTTTTGAATAGGGATTTCAAACTGTTTACATTTAAAGTAATTATTGATAGAGGAAATCTTACTATTGCCATTTTCTAAGCTGTTTTGTCTTATAACTCTTTTGTTCTTATTTTTCTCTCTTGATGTCTTTCTTTGTGTTTTGTTGATTTTTTTTTTGTAATGACATGTTTTGATTCATTTCTCATTTTCTTTTGTATATCTTCTGTAGGTATTTTCTTTCTGGCTACCATGGGGCTTACATAAAATGTCGTATACTTATAACAATCTATTTTAAGCTGATAACATCTTAAATTCAATTGCAGACAAAAGAATCACTCTTGTACTTCTCTTACCCTCATACTTTAGGTTATTGGTGTCACAAACTACATCTTTTTATATTAGATACCCATTAACATATTTTTATACTTATAAGTATTTTTACACTTTTATCTTTAACTTCTATTTCAGAATTAAAAGTGATTTACACACCACCATTATAATATTATGCATTTGTATATATTTGTTTTTGTCAGTAGGCTTTTTTTTCCTATGCTTTTTTATTGCTGTCTAGCATGTTCTCACTTCAACTTGAAGGATCCGCTTTAGCATTTCTTATAAGGCAGGTCTAGTAGTGATGACTTCCCTCAGCTTTTACTTATCTAGGAAAGTCTTTATCTCTCCTTCATTTTTTAAAGACTTTTTTCTTAGAGTAGTTTAAGGTTTACAGCAAAATTGAGGGGAAGGTACAGAGATTTCCTTTATACCCCTGCCCCCATACATAGATAGCTTCCCCATTATTAATACTCCCCACCAGAGTGACACATTTGTTACAACTGATGAACATACATAATCACCCAAAGTCTGTGGCTTACATTACAGTTCACTCTTGATGTTATACATTCTATGAGTTTTGACAATGTGTAATAACATGTATCCATCATTATATTATATATCCTATGCTATCCTATCTTTGCCTTGAAAGTTCTCTGTGCTTTGCCTACTTATCCCTTTCTCCCACCTAACTCCTGGTAAACACTGATCATTTTTATTTCTTCTGAATTAAAACAGCACACTGTTCAGTTCTTTTTTCTCAGTAGCCCCCAGGTATCTGCTCTATGCTGGGTCACATCAGCACTCTTGGGCAGCTGAGACAGAACTAAGTTAACCCCCTTCAATAGTCAAAATGTTGTATGAATAGCTTAGTCTTCTCTTTCTCTCCCCAAGAAGAAGCCAGAATTGGGAGTTCCTCCAGATCATGTGGCATTGACCAGGGAAGGGACTATGGTAAGAGGGTGCCATGAATTTTTCTCACTGGATTTGGTACAGTTGGTTTTGCACTTATGTGGAAGATAAGAGCCTTTTAATTGGCTTCTTCATTTCTCAAAAAGGGAATTGGTCCACGTAGTGTTGTTGAATTGGTGTCTTCATGTTAAGTGTATCTGGGGATTCCTACTCTACTAACTGCTGATATCTTACCTTACCTTCTTATATATTCTTATCATACGTGCAACTTGTTCTTGTGCTAAAGCATATCATCCAAAACACTTGTGTTGCCTTTGAAATGCCTTTTTCCCCCTTTTCCTCTCCCCAAGTTATAAGTACTGGAGTATGGGTATTATTATCAATTATAGTGTGTGTAACAGATCCTAAAAGTTGGGCATAAAGTTGTAAGTAATAAAAATTTGATATGGCATGTATAGCCTAATCAAAAGGTAGAAGAGAATTCAACACAAATAAATTACCAAAATAGCTCAAAATATAGATTACAAATCGATGGAAGAAATTAATAGTGGGCTTGCAGAGCTCAGAGAAAACATAAAAGGCAAAATCAAATTATTACAAAGATGGAAACCACATTTGAAACCACAAACATAGGATAAAATATGACTTAAAAGAACATGATGGAGGACTTTCCTCTGGGAAAATGGAGTAGACCAGCTTTTCCCTATTCCTATCGCTGAGTACAGCTAGAAACCTTAGGTATTATATATAAAACAAAAATTTTTTAAATGTAAAATGAGAAGAGAATGACTTCATGTCAAGGCAAATCCTTACCCAAGTGATATTAGAGAAGGTTGAATATGGAGCTGGACTTCCATCCTCACTTGGCAGAAACCAATACCCTTCCTGAGGTATTGATGGAGATGATATAAGAACTTGGACTTTCATTCCCACTCACAGTAACAAGGACACTCTCTTGTGTGTTGATGGAAACTAAGTGAAGAAACTGGACTTCCAACTGTCAGTAATAAGACAGCACCACCCCTCCACTTCCTTTGATGAAGCGATGGCACAGAAAGACAGATAAAATATGCTTAAATAAGATTAGATTCTCATAATATAATACGAGAATCTAATGTCTGTTTAAAATTCTGTCTAAAATGTCTGTTTCAATTCAAATCCACTCATCATACCAAGTACCAAGGAGCTTTAAACTGGATGCAAAACGCAATCAATGCATGTAAACCTTGTGATGACAGGATGCTAACATGAAGTTTAAAGCAGCTATGATAAGAATGCTTCAGTGTGCAATTACAAATACACTTGAAACAAATAAAAATAGAAGGTTTCAGCAAAGAAATAGAAGATATGTAACTATAAAGAACCAAAGCGAAGTTTTGAACTAAAAAAATACAATAACTGAAATTAAAAACAACAACAAAAAAACCTAGTGAATGGGCTCAACAGAATGAATGGCATAATGGAGACACCAATTCAACAATACTATATGGACCAATCCCCTTTTTGAGAAATGCAGAAAGAAAGAAATTATACAGCCCGAACAAAAGAGGAAAAATAGGTTTAAAATAAAAATAGTCTCAGGGCCTGTGAAATTATAGCAATGATCTAGCATTCATTTCATCAGACTCCTGCATGGAGAAAAGAGAGTAGGCCTGAAATGTCCCTTGAAGAATAAATGCTTAAAACTTTTGAATTTAGCAAATGACACAAACCTATGAACTCAAAAGCCTGTATAAATCCCTAAAATTATAAACAGAAAATTCCACACACAGAAACAGTAGAATTAAACATACAAAAATGAAAACAAAAGAATAAAATATTGAAAACAGTGAGAAAGAGATGACATTTTATCTATAGAGGAAAAACTATTTGAATGACAGTGGGCTTACATTAGAACTCATGGAAGCCAGAAGTGATGCACACTCTTTGACTCAGAATTTTATATACAATGAAATTATTCTTCAGAAATGGAGGATAGATTCAATACATTCTCAGATTAAAAAAGTAAGATTATTTTCACTTTTAGGGTAGCAGACCTACCCCCCAAAATTAGGAATTTCTTGAAGCAGAAAGGAAATGGTACAAGAAGTTGTCTTGGAATATTGGCAAGAATGAAAGTGCAAAATAAGCAAAATATGAGTACATACAATAGACTTCCTTTTCCTATTGAGTTTTCTAAATTATGTTTGATATATAAAACAAAAAATATAGCATCATCATGTGGTTCTAAATGTATGTAAAAGAAATAGTTAAGATAATTATATTGTAACCACTAGAGGGTAAAGAAAGGTCAGGTTTTTATATTTCAGTTGAACGGGTAAAATGACAATACTAGCTGACTGTAAGTTGTGTATGTATTATTTAATAAAACAAGCAACCACCAAAGAAAGAGAAGACATAAAAAGTTATATACTCCAAACACTGCAAATGTATCAAAAAATGGGATACTAAAGAAGAATATTCAAACCAAAGAAAACCAAGAGAAAAAAAAAGGAAATGATGAACTATGAGTACAGTAAAAGTAAACAAATAAATACAGAATTGAACTCTAAAATATACTGATAGAACTGAAAATAAATATTCACAGTAAAAGTAGAAAAATTCACATAAAACAAACCTCAATAGAATTTGAAAAATATATATTTTATAACAGGTATTCCCTAACTACAATGGAATTAAACTGAAAACCAATAATAAAAAAGATAAGAAAATCCCAAAACATTTAGAAACTGAATGACACACATCTAAATAATCTATAGAACAAAAATAAGTCTCAAAGGAAGTTTAAAAAATACATTTAACTAAATGAAAAAAGAAAATACAGCATATCAAAATTTGTGAAACATAGCTAAAGCAGTGATGACAAAGAAATTAAATATATACATTAGAGAAAAGGAAAAGTCTCAAATCAATGATCTAAGCTTTCATCCAAAGAACTTAAAAAGAAATAAAAAGAAAAGCAAAATAACCCCAAAGCAAGTAGAGGAATAATAAAGACAATATCAGAAATCAATGAAATCAAAAACAGAAACAACAGAGAAAAATCAATGAAGCAAAGCTGATTGTTTGAAAAGACTGATAAAATTAGAAAACCTCTAGCAAGATTAACAAAGAAAAAAAAGAGAGGACGCAAATTACCAATATCAGAAATGAAACAGAGATAACACTACAGACTCTGCAGACATCAAATCTACATGAACAAATTTGACAATTTAGATAAAATGTATCAATTACTTGGAAAACATAAGTTACCAAAACTCATTTAACATGAAATACATAATTTGAATCATCTTTCAACTATAATGAATATTGAACCTATAATTTAAAAATTCCCCCAAACAGAAATCTCTAAGCCCAAATTCTTTCACTGGGGAATTTTACCAAACTTAAGAAGAATTGGCACCAATTCTACACAGTCTCTTTACTACAGTCTGTATGTTTGGGTTCCCCATCCCCAACATTCACTTTAGAATTCAAATGCCCAATATGGTGATGTAAGGAGGTTGGACCTTTGGAAGGTAATTAAGTCATGAGGGTTGAGCCCTTAAATGGAATTAATGTTTGTTTGTTTTTAAAGATTTATTTATTCATTTGAGAGAGAGAGAGCAAGTGAGCAAACGGAGGTGAGGAGGTAGAGGCAGAGGGAGAGGAGGATAGAGAATCCTCAAGCAGACTCCCTGCTGAGCATGGACTTCCATGCAGGACTTGGTCTCAGGACCCTGGTATCATGACCGGAGCTGAAACCAAGAGTCGGCCACTTAACCAACTGTGCTACCCAGGCACCCTGGAATTAAAGTTCTTTAAAAAAAGAGATTCCACAGAGCTTCTTATCCTGTTCTGTTAAGTGAGATACATGGAGAAGCCTGCAAGCAAAAGAGGGCAATTCCCGAACCATCCTGGCACTCTGATCTCAGTTTTCCAACCTCCAGAACTGTGAGAAATAAATTTCTGTTGCTTATAAGCTGCATAGTCTATAGTATTTTGTTATCGTAGCCCAGATGCACTAGGACACTCCACCAGAAAATGAGTATACATTCCAATTCATTTCATAAAGCTGGTATTACCATAATACTCAGACAACAACAACAAAAAGACAATTACAGGCCAATGTCCATCCTGACTATAGAATAAAAATCTGCAACAAAATATAAGCAGAATTCAACAACATGTGAAAAAAATTTATATGGCTCCATGACCAACTGTGGTTTATTCCAGGGATGTAAGACTGGTTCTATATTTGAAAAGTCTTTTAGTGTCATCCAGTATATTAAGAAACTAAAGAAGAAATATGGCATGATTGTATCAATTGATGCAGGAAAAGCATTTGACAAAGTTCAATATCCATTCATTAAAAAACTCTTTAAAAATAGGAAATAGAGGTGAAATTATTCAACTGGATAAAGTGCATCTACAAAAATCCTACAGCTATTATTATACTTAATAGTGAAGGATTGAATACTTTCCCCCATAAGATCAGGAACTAAGCAAGAATGTCTGCTCTTACTACTCTTATTCAACCAAATATATTCAGGACTTATATATTAAAAATGACAAAATTCTGATGAAAGAAATTAGGAATCTATATAAATTAACAGGGATGCCTGGGTGGCTCAGTGGTTGAGCCTGCTTCTCTCTCTGCCTAGGTCTCTGCCTTCTCTTTAAAAAATAAATTAAGAAACATACCATGTTCATGAATTATAAGAATAGTAAAGATGTACATAGTAAAGATGTATATTCTCCCAAAATTGATATTTAGGTTTAATGGACCTAATGTGCCCAACAATAGAAGGCTTGCAGGCTACTTAGACATAAACTGTGAGGGACAGTATTTGTTGAGATCATTTTAATTTTGAGTATGAAGTTCAGCTTTGCAAGATCAGAACTTTTAATAGAGTATTAAAGATTCAGTAAAAGATTATTATTATATTTTTTAATGGCTAAGGAGTAGAAAGGTTTTTTGGTCTACTCTACAAATCACATGGCATTAATAATCAAGATGGCATGTTGGCAAGAAACCTGATCTGCAGGCTTATTTTGTTTGAGGATTAGAGTGCCTTCCATGGAGACCTGTATTCTTCTATTCGCCATTGTCCCTATTACCCTCTATTGTTTGACACTTACTTCTGCCTCACTTACTTACATACGTTACCTGTTCTTCTGTAGATATTAAAATTTGAGACCTTTGACTTACAATATTGTTGCAGCAAAACCAATTCAATCTCAAGGTCAAATAATTGCCCTTAGAAACAAACTTTTGTAGTCCATAAGTTGATTAGACAAGGATTTTTAAGATATGCCAATAAAACACACAAAAAAGTAGGTATTTAGGTCCATGAGAGAAGGTTTCAGGATTTGGAGTTCTAGCTAGTCAGGGCTCCTTCTTTCCAAGGTAACATGAAAACCAAAATAATTTCAATACATTTTCTTAGAGAAGCTCAGCAAATAGGCTAAGAAAGACTATTGGGTTGTAAAAAAGAAATGTCTGAATATAAAAAAATGTTTATTTTTTTCCATGGAAAACTTTGAGCAGCACTGTATGCCATACCAGTAGCCAGAAAACATATTTATTAGGCTTGGTGATTTTTAAACTGATAATTCTTTGGCAGATTCTTATTATTCAATTCTCTCTCTTTTTTTTAAACCTCCACACCAATACTTACATGTTTATATCAATTGCTCTGATAGTCTAAGTGATGCACAATGGATAAAGTTAGACACTGTCTACATTGAATCAATTGAAAGGTAACTTTGATCCTCCAATTCCATTTGAGACAGTGTCACATCTTCTAATACAAATGTGGGAGACAAAATGGCATTTCAGTGGCAAATTTACAAGGCATCCCTGAAACTGTGATATTTGCATATGGTAGATATCTTCAGTTTTAGCCTTTGAGTTTCATTTCATTTCAGATACTATATGTAACATTATTTGTTTAGCAGAGCAGAATAGTGGGAAGAGCAAGACCCTTGAAGTCAGATGGGTACTCATAACTATCATTTCCTACATTGTAGTAATCTTAGGCAAGTTACATATCATCATTTATTCTTAATTTTCTCAACTATTAAAAGGAATATACAAATGCTGTCTTCAGTGGGATGTTATAAAAATTAAATAGATAATACATCCAAAAGTGCTTAGTATATAAAGATTGCAATGCAATTTTTTTTTAACCTTCAAAGTAATTCATTTTATAATATTATCCCGATTAGAGAGTTGGAAGGATGCTGGTGAGAAATTTACTGGTGTTTTCAAATGTTTAAATATAAACCTCTCACAAAGATAATAGTTTCCTAAAATATTTATAGTTTAATTGGGCATTATATTGTATACCATGAATTATGGCTTAAAACTTGCTTTTTCTGTATTCCAAATCATCATTTATATTTCTAAGGGAAAAATATATTCCAGATTTTAAATAATCAACTTGGAAAAAGAAATTTTATGTCACAGTCTACTCATAAATCAAGACTATTAGTGTTTAATTTTCATCCTCATATATCCTACCTAAGATTTTAAATTTCTTTGGAATAGGATTCTATTGGTGACTAATGAGGTGTTTTGCTCATAGTAAGTGGTCAACAAATATTTTTAGGTTTATTTGATGTTTAGAAGTAAGAATTAAAGGAAACCAAGTGTGGCAGGCAGATTAAGTATAAAAACGAGCTCAATTTGTTCCCTCTCTGTATCTACAACTCTTATAACATGGCTTTGTAGCTTTTTTTTAAGAATTAGAGTCTATTTCCCTACTCATGGAATTTGGGCTGGCCTTGTGATTTGCTTCGACCAATACGGAATGTGGCTAAAGTGACAATTGCCAGTTCTCAGTCTAGACTTTAATAGGCAATTTCTACTTCCGTATTTTCTTGGAACTCTGTCACCATCATCTCCAGCTAGGACCAGTCTGCTGGAGAATGAGAGGTCATGTAAGGAAAGTTCAGTTGTTTCAGCCAGGTTCATTCCACCCCAGTTTATGTCCAGCTGACCTGCAAATATGTGAAAGCCCTGCCTAGAGTTGCCTACTCTACTTACAGTTGATCACAGATACATGAGTAAGCCCAGCCAAGACCAGAATAATTGTTCACCTGACCTTTAGACTCATGAACATTTCTAAATGCTGGTTGTTTGAAGCCACACGTTTGGGGTTAGCCTGTAGTACAGCAATAACTAATGAGTACACCAGCTAGATTAGATTCTAAGAAATGAATAGGAGCTACTTCGGGAAGTGCTGTGGCATGTTTTCAGTGGTGATCATAAAAGAAAAGAATTCAATGTTTCAGAAGGAAAGAAAAAGAAAAAAGCAGTAGATTACTTAATTTGAGAAAAGGGAACTATAACAAAACTTTAGGCATTCTTTTGGGAAAAAAATAAAAGGAAGAGATGCAGACACATACATGTACACACACACACACACACACACACACACACACACACACACATATTTTTGCCCAAATACCTATGGAGACCCTACTGACCTCTAAAAATACCAGTTACCTATTGGAAGCTAGAAGGCCAGGAGAGATAAAGGTCATGTATCTAAAGTTCAGACATTGGAATAAAATGCTTCCTGCTTTATTAATACTTCCTGCTAAATATCCAAGAGACTATTCTGGAGGAAAGCATCTTTTAAAAAGTAAGAAGACTGCCCTAGGAAAGCAATAAGGGAGCCAGGAAACATGGGAAGTCAAATGCAAACTTAACAGTAAACAGACCCCACCAAAAAAATGTAAAGGGCTTTCTGCAAGCAACAGCAAAGCCCAGAATATGCAGTTTTTTAAATAAATTGGAGGGAGCAAGCCAGCCAAAACCAGTGAGATGGACATAGTGCAAAAGGTTCATCGAGGAAATAAGAAAGGAGATAGTAGAAACACTCAATTAATTCTTGGCTTCAGTCATTTCTGAGGAAGGCTTTAGGGAGTTTCCTACTCTGAAATTGTCTTTTGACAGAGCTAGGTCAGAGGTTAGAGAAAAAATGATGCTAAAAGCACAAGGTGTGCTAAAATGAATTGAAAAACTGAAGGTATATGGTTTGTATCTTGGCATCCTGGCACCCAACCAAGTTTGTTGAAAAACGTGGAGGAGACAAAGAGCTCTCCCCAACCAAAATGTGCAACTGTAACAGAGGATTCTTCTAAAAAAGGGATTTGATTTTATATCTGGAAAGTTGAGAGAAACTACATGCAAGAGGTGGGATCACGTGATATTTATGCAAAATATGATAGAATTATCTATTGAGACTTTTGTTCAGGCTGCTGTAGAAGCTGATTTAAGGGGTACTATGTCTTTGAGATTTCACAAGGAAAAAAAGCCAAGCTTTGTGCTCTGAATTCTGAGCTTTTTTGCCCCCAAGGAGTTATGAACAGCTTTTGCAAGTCAGAAATGAAAGTTGAACTCAAACCATGATCCTCACCCAAACTTCTTTTTGGGGAGAATCTAGGCATATTTAGTATGAGTTAAACTGAATGGCTCATAGGAAGAAGGAGAGGAAAGCTGAAGGTAAAAAAGAGGGGGAAAATGTGGTCTGCCTGAGGTTGGTGAAAATCCCCACAGACTGAGAGAACCAAGAGGCCTTAGATAGTTTCCATAAATGGCAGACAGAACTTGGAGCGAGAAGAGGAGAGGGGAACGGCTGCAAGGTACAGATGTAGGTCAGCTATTTAACCAAGAGGTGTTGAGAACAGTAGTGAAGATTTTAGTGATTAGATCTGGGGTTGGCAAACAGGACTGTTGGGGCAGACAACTCTGTCCTCACACAGTGTCATGCCTGAGTGATGGCAAGGGCAGGCTTGGCAGGAACATGGCTAATGAGAGGAGGGATAGTACTAATGGTAACTGCCACAGACTAGGAGCTTGGCTCATACCTGTTTTTCTTTTTTTTCTATTATTTTCTTTCTTTCTTTTTTTTTTTTTTTTTTTGGCTCATACCTGTTTTTGGTGGTCCAATAATCAGTAAGATCAAACACCTCAACTCTTTTGAATGGGATTCATAATTTAGATCTGTAACATTTATTGGATATGAGTATTCTCAGAAAATGCTTAACTTACCACAGCTTATCAAAGTGAAATCACGAGGTAATATCTTTTTTAAAAATAGAAATCATCACTGATTAATCCATTTGAATTATTTGGAAAAATAGCCTGAGAAAAATCAGCAGATTTAATTTATGTAGCTGTTTAAAAGACCATTGCCAAAACTCTATGACAAGAGCTATTTAAAATTTTTCTCTCTATTTTGAATTATGAAACATTTCATATGCTCTAAAAAGGTCAGAACATGAAATAACAGACACCCAAATACTGACCACCCAGATTTCATAGATGTTAACATTCTGTTGAATTTGTTTCACATCCTATTTTTAAAAATAAATTATTGTACATGGAGCTAAAGTCTCAACTCCTTCCTTCCCTCTCTCATTCCCTGGAGGGAATCCCTATTTTGAGGCTGCATATAATATTATTTTATATTTGATTATGTATAAATGCCTCCATAAAAATACACCATATTATTTTGTATTATAAAATTTTTACTTAACTAGTATTACAAATAGATTTTTATATAGCATTAATTTATAATATTTAATTTCTTTCATACCTGTGGATATGCTGCTAAATGCTGTGCAGTATCCTTGGCTTCTACCTGGTAAATGCCAGTAGCAACCCCCTCCACCCTGAGTGGTAACAGCCAAAAATGTCTCCAGACCTTGCCAAATGTCCCCTGTGGGACAAAATTACCCCAAACTGAAAACCACAGATCTAGCACATTGCACTCTGTCCACCACTTTGCCAACTCTACTGAGCATTTTCCAGAATCTTGGAAGTGACTGTCTTCTCTAGGTCAGACTAACATTTTATTCTTTTAATTTCAAAGTGAGGCCAATATTGAAATCATTCAAGAAAGTCAAGGACTAGTCAAAGTGGTTTTCCTATTGTTCTCTTACTGTGTATTCAAAATAACATTACACATACAACTCAGATTTTATCATAGGAGGTTTTTTTTACTTTTTAAATTTTTTATTTTAATTCCAGAATAGTTAACGTACACTGTTATATTAGTTTCAGGTGTACCATATGGTGATTCGGTAATTCCATACATCATCCAATGATCATCACAAGTGCACTTCTTAATCCCCATCATCTTTTTAACTCCCCCCCACCCCCAACCTACCTCCCCCCTGGTAACCATCAGTTTGTTCTCTATAGTTAAACATGTTTCTTTCTTTCTTTCTTTCTTTCTTTCTTTCTTTCTTTCTTTCTTTCTTTCTTTCTTTCTTCCTTCCTTCCTTCCTTCCTTCCTTCCTTCCTTCCTTCCTTTCTTTCCTTCTCTTTCTTTCTTTCTTTCTTTCTTTCTTTCTTTCTTTCTCTCTCTCTCCCTGTCCTTCTCTATTTTTTCTTTGCTTGTTTGTTTTGTTTCTTAAGTTCCACATATGAATGGAATCATATTTGTCTTTCCTGACTGACTTATTTTGTTTAACAGTTTACTCTAGTTCCATCTATGTTGTTGTATATGGCAAGATTTCATTCTTTTATATGGTGCAATAATATTCCATTATATTCCATTATACATACACACACACACCACATCTTTATTCATCTATCTAATCAAGGGATACTTCAGCTGTTTCTATAATTTGGCTATTATAAATAATTCTGCTATACACAGGAATGCATGTATCCCTTTGAATTACTGTTTTTGTATTTTTGGGGGGTAAATATCCAGTAGTGCAATTACTGGATCATAAGGTAGTTCCATTTTTAACTTTTTAAGGTATCTCCATACTGTTTCCCACAGTGATTACACCAGTTTGCATTCCCACCAATAGTGCATGAGGGTTCCTTTTGCTCCACATCCTCACCAGCACTTGTTGTTTCTTATATTTTTTATTTTATCCATTCTGACAGGTTTGAGGTAATATCTCATTGTGGTTTTGATTTACATTTCCCTGATGATGAGTAATGTTGAGCATCTTTTCATGTGTCTGTTGGCCATCTGAAAGAATGTCTTCTTTGAAGAAATGTCTGTTCATGTTTTCTGCCCATTTTTCAGTTAGATTATTTGGGGAGTTTTGGCTTTTGAATTGCATCAGTTTTTTATATATTTTGGATACTAATCCTTTATTAGATATGTCATTTGCAAATATCTTCTCTAATTCAACAGGTTGCTTTTTAGTTTTGTTGATTGTTTCCTTCACTGTGCATAGCTTTTTATTTTGATGTAGCCACAATAATTTATTTTTGCTTTTATTTCCCTTGCCTCAGGAGACATATCTTGAAAAATATTGATACAGTCTATTACATAGATTTTAATACACAGCTTAAGTGATGATTATTTTTCACAATCCTGCATATCAAGACATGCTCCATTTTGAAGATAGTAACAGAAACAACCCTATAGCTAGGTTTCTGCTCTATATGAATGAGGTGATCTGAATAGTATATACTATCTTCTGTCATAAAAGTAATTTGCCATGGTGTTTCAATTTCACACCTCCATTACATCATTTGAGGTGATTTTAATAGACAGTTTCCATGGCTTTTAATGGCATCACTCCTACAGGCTGGCAAAATTGTTGAACAAAGTCTGCTCAGTGTTTTCTTTTAATGTGAACACATGTTTCTAGACTTGTACCATTTTTTTTCTCCAGAAATACAATTTTTTGAAGTTGAGACTTAGCTCTTAATCATTCACATGCTACATTATCTATCATTATTTCTGCTCACTTTCTTTTTTTTTTCCTGTATTCTTTGTAAACTGGAAACATTATTTGTCTTTATCAGCTGATTTTCTATTATGTTCCTTCTATTTTTTAACTCCTGACATGTTTGAGTAATGTTAATGATGCTCTAGTAGTTTCATTTCTTTTCAATATCTTAAATAATTTTTAATTATGTAAGTAGTATATTAGTCTATTTTTATAAACTAAAAATGTTGTAAACTATTTTTAGTTTACAAATATTTGCAGATTTTTCAGATATCTTTCTGTTCTGATTTCTAATTTGATTCCATTGTGTTTAGTGAACTATTTTGTATAACTTGAATTATTTTAAATTTATTAACACAAATTATGGTTTATATAGGTAAGTATCTTACTTGCACTTTAAAAGGATGAACATTCTGCTGTTGTTGGGTAGAGTTTACTATAAATGTCAAGAAGTGACTTGGTTGATAGTATTCATATAGATCTTCCTAAATTTCTGTTTGTTGTCTCCATTATGGTGAAAGGAATACTGAAATCTTTGACTATAATTGGAGATTTACCTGGTTCTCATGAAGTCCTATCACTTTTGGCTTTATGTATGTCGAAGCTCTGTCATTAGGTCAATAGACTTCAATTACGTTTTCTTGATTGATTGTATAATTTATCATTATAAAATTGTCTTCTTTATCCCTGATAATATTTTTTGTTATGAAATCTGGTTTGTCTGATATTAACATAACTACTCCAGATTTGATTTAATTAATATTAGCATAATATATGTATATTTCCATCCTTTTACTTTTACCTATTTTTGTCTTTGTTTTAAAGTACATTTACTATAGGCAAAATACAACTGGATCTTGTCTTACTATTTTTGTCCTGAAAATTTCTGCCTTTTAAATGGGGTATTTAGACCATTTACAATTAATGTGAGTACTAACATGTTTAAAGTTAACTATCTTATCTTGTTATTTGCTTTCTATTTGTTCCATTTGTTCTTTCTTCCAGGTTTCTTCATCTTCTGCCTTTTAAAAATTTATTAATATTTTTATCATAATTTTATATCTACTTTGTAGCTTATTAGCTAGAAATTTGCTATAACTCTTTGTCATTTATTTATTTATTTATTTTTCTCTTTGTCATTTATAATTATAACATACATCTTTAATTTATTACAGTATCCTTTAAGTGGTGTGGTACCACTTCTCATGTATAAAAGACTTATATTAGTAACTTCCATTTCCCCCTTCCTGATCTTCCCATGTTATTGTCATATATTTACTTTTACATGTTTTTGTATACTAAATATTATGAATCCTCGTTTGATTTTTGTGTAAATGGTTGATTATTTTATAAAGAGATTGACATAATAGGAAAAAAAATACAGATTTACTCATGGAGTTTACATTTCCAGTGCTCTTAATTCCTTTGTATAGACCCGAATTTCTCCTTCTGTGTAAAGGACTTTCTTCCTTCCTTCCTTCCTTCCTTCCTTCCTTCCTTCCTTTCTTTATTTACATGAATCTTCATGTTGTCAAGTCTGAAAAACATCTTTATCTGACCTTTTGAAGGATTTTTTTGTTAAATATGGAATTCTAGGTTGATGTGTGTGTGGGTTTTTTTCATTACTTAATAAACGTTGCTCCACTGTTATCTCATTTACATTGTTTCTGAAAAGAAACCTCTTATCATTCTTGTCTTTGTTCCCTAATACTTGACTTAAAATTTCCTCTGGTTGCTTTTAAGATTTTTATCTTTACCACTAGCTTTGAGCAATGTGATATATTGTGCCTTGATATAGTTCATGTTTCTTATGCTTGGGATTTGTAGATATTCCTAGATCCATGAATTTATCATTTTTATCATATTTGGAAAACTTTGGCCATTATTTATTCAAATATTTTTTTCTGTCACTAACTCTCTCTTCTCCAGGGACTACAATACCATATATGTTAAACTGTGAAGCTTTCCCACAGCTCACAGATGTACCATTCTCACTCTCTTTTTTTTTCCCTCTGTGATATTTTTTTGATAGTTTCTATTGTATATCTCCAGGTTCATTGATCCTTTCCCGCATATTTTTAAAAATCACAAATTGTAGTTTTCATTTATAAAACTTACTTCTCTTTGAGTATTTAAAAATATTTTCATGTTTCTACTTACGGTTTTTGAATATATGGAATACAGTTATAATTACTGTTTTAATTTCTTTGTTAATTCTAATACCTGTGTCAGTTCTGTGTTGAATTTGAGTAATTGATATTCCTCTTCATTGTGGGTTATATTTTCCTGCTTCCTTGAATTTCTGATTAAAGGCTAGATCTTGTGAATTTTACAACTTGAGGTGTGGGATATTTTTGTATTCTCATAGATATTTCTGGCTTTTGTTCTGCAGTGTGGTTAAGTTCTTTGAAACAGCTTCAGCCTTTTGAATTTTGCTTTTAAGATTTGTCAGAGGGAATCAAAGTAGTGGTCAATCTGGGGCTGATAATTCCCAACTATTGAGACAAGATGCTCATGTGTACTCTGCCCAATGCCCCATTAATCTTGAGATTCTGGCTGGCGAGAATAGGCACTATTTCAGTCCTATATGAGTGCTGGGCACAATTATTGCTAATCTTTTGTGCGATCCTACTGCCAAACTGGGAGTTTTCTCATGTGCTTACACTTACCAGTGCTTAGCTGAATACTGGAGGGGAAGTATCTTAAATGTCTAGAGTAGTCATTGTGCAGCTCTCTCCTCTCCAGTACTCTGTCCTGCAGACTCCTATCTCAAAGTCTCCCTAGACTCTCAGCTCTATCTCCTCAATAGTGCACCAGAATCAACTTGCCATCTTCTGCTGTGTCCTGGAAACTTTCCAAGGCAGTGATGTGAGACAATGATAGTGTTCATTTCACTTGTTCCTTTTTTTCTCGGGGGTTATTATCATTCATTGCTGATGTCCAGTATCTTGGAACTACAGTTTCATATATTTTGGTCATTTTTTGGTTGTTTAGGATGCAAGGTAAATCCATTTGCTAAAATGCCATCTTGGACAGAACTAGAAGTTCCATCAATTCATTTTTAACTTAATTATAAAACATTCATAGTATACATGGTAGCATTAAAACCCTCTCATTCAAAAAATAAAAAATAAAAAATTAAACCCTCTCATTCCAGTTACCCTTCTCACAGTATTGCCTGTCAGGAATTCGGAATGTATCCTTCTACTTCCATTTCTATGTATTTATGTACATTTACAGATTTTTAAAAATTAAGTTTTCAATCTGGATGTATCTTTTCAGTGTCATTTTGTTTTCAAAAAGTCTGTGGCTATATTTATGTTTATATCTTCTATCTAAATATTATACAAAACTTTTCAGTTCCATGATAAATCAAGGTAAATGTTTTTATAGTGTATTTATTCATGTGTATATATGTATGTGTGTATATATACACACACATGTGTATATATGTGTATATATCATGTATATATATACATATATGTGTGTATATATATATACGATATATATAAAGGTCAGATATATATATTTCAATGTATCTATACTATCTATAAATAAATAAGTAGGTACAATGAATATCCAGGATCTATTCTATATTTGCAAAGACAGACGCCTTTATCAATATCTCTAGATATCTCTAGATAGATGGATAGATAGATGGATAGATAGATACATACATACATACATACATATATAGATTCTGAACATTTATCGCTTAATCGTTCCTAATTACCTTAATATTTTCCAATTGCAAGTAAGATCCTTTGATCCCACAAAATTCTACATCTAGGAAGCAGACTGAGAAAGCTAATCAGTCTCAAGGTAGAGCTTTGGTAATCTCTCCTCATATGGCCAAAGAGGATAATAAAAAGAAGGACATCCCTGAGGGGCCTCAAAAGTCAAGAACTTGGAAACTATTTCAGAGAACAGAATAATCAAGTGCTAATGAAAGAGCATTTTCTACCTTCAGAATAGAGTATCCTTGTAATAACCTAGAGGAATTTCAGAATTGCTTTGGACCAGGGTCTATAGAATCTCTTCCTCTCTTTTCTAAATTGGAATGTTTATTTGGATAACCTGATCCTTTTGGCAGTTTCATTTCAAGAAAATGAAGGACAGATAATTGCCATTTTTGTTCATGGATTTCCAAACCAAGAAAAGATACATATAGAATTTTATCCCAAAGTGGTGATTGGATATGTCTTAGGAAGGAGGCAAGTATAATACAGTAATTGGATAGGACTTTGGATGGGGACAAGTATAACTTTCTGATAGAAAAGTCAACTGAGATGCCTGGGTGGCTCAGTGGTTGAGTATCTGCCTTCGGCTCAGGACATGATCCTGAGTTCCGGGACTAAGTCCCTGCATCAGGCTCCCTGCAAGGAGCCTGCCTCTCCCTCTGCCTATGTCTTTGCCTCTCTCTGTGTGTCTCTTATGAATAAATAAATAAAATCTTTAAAAAAAAGAAAAAAAAACATTGGGGTGCAGGTGTCCCGACATTTCATTGCATCTGAATCTTTGGGGTAAATCCCCAAAAGTGCAATTGCTGGGTCGTAGGGCAGGTCTATTTTTAACTCTTTGAGGAACCTCCACACAGTTTTCCAGAGTGGCTGCACCAGTTCGCATTCCCACCAACAGTGTAAGAGGGTTCCCTTTTCTCCGCATCCTCCCCAACATTTGTGGTTTCCTGCCTTGTTAATTTTCCCCATTGTCACTGGTGTGAGGTGGTATCTCATTGTGGTTTTGATTTGTATTTCCCTGATGGCAAGTGATGCAGAGCATTTTCTCATGTGCATGTTGGCCATGTCCATGTCTTCCTCTGTGAGATTTCTCTTCATGTCTTTTGCCCATTTCATGATTGGATTGTTTGTTTCTTTGGTGTTGAGTTTAATAAGTTCTTTATAGATTTTGGAAACTAGCCCTTTATCTGATATGTCATTTGCAAATATCTTCTCCCATTCTGTAGGTTGTCTTTTAGTTTTGTTGACTGTATCCTTTGCTGTGCAAAAGCTTCTTATCTTGATGAAGGAGCCTCGGTGTCCATCGAAAGATGAATGGATAAAGAAGATGTGGTCTATGTATACAATGGAATATTACTCAGCAATTAGAAACGACAAATACCCACCATTTGCTTCAACGTGGATGGAACTAGAGGGTATTATGCTGAGTGAAATAAGTCAATCGGAGAAGGACAAACAGTGTATGTTCTCATTCATTTGGGGAATATAAATAATAGTGAAAGGGAATATAAAGGAAGGGAAAAGAAATGTTGGGAAATATCAGGAAGGGAGACAGAACATAAAGACTCCTAACCCTGGAAACGAACTAGGGGTGGTGGAAGGGGAGGAGGGCGGGTGTTGGAGGGGAATGCGTGACGGGCACTGAGGTGGACACTTGACGGGATGAGCACTGGGTGTTTTTCTGTATGTTGGTAAATTGAACACCAATAAAAATTAATTAAAAAAAAAAGAAAAAAAAGTCAACCATGTATTTGTAATTAGAAAGGTTTATTATGATAGTTGTTAGGGAAATTTGTGACAAATATCAATTTCCTCATTTTGAGCACAAAGTAGGACTGTTCTAAACTAACTTGCTCTGAGGCCTGGCTCAGTGACTTGCTTTAGTAAGCGCAATGTGAGTGAAAGTGTTGCATGTCACTTCTGGATGAAAGCTTTAAGAGTCAATGTTTAGTTTTCCATGCTCCTTTTTCCTGGTTTTGCAGTCAAGGAAGCCAGAGGAGAAAAGGAAGTCCTATCAGCCTAAGCCATGCAAGGCACAAAGATAAGCAGAATTTTCAAGCTGACCTGGGTTAGATAAGTAGTATGAACAAAAACTACATTTATTAGTTGTATGCCACTGGTATTTGATGATTGTTTTTTACTTCACATAATCTAGCTTCCAAATATGATATATGGGTTTTTCCTGTATCTTGATGCTTGTCGTTAACAATTTACAGAAACATCCTTATCTTCTGTGTCTTCCGGGGCCTCCTTTCTATTCATGGCTCAAATTCCCCATGTCTTCGAGTTTTTGTTTCTTCCTCTTCTTTAACTGAATAAAGATCTATAGATCTGGGTTTTGCCCACAGACACTATTTATGGATTGTCTCAGTATCCTCCATTTTCTACACCTAGGTAAGGAGAATCAATCTGCTATCATGAGATCAAGAAATGTGTCCACTGTTTGTATTAATCATGTATCTTCTTAGGATGTGTGTCTTTATTTTTGAGGTGAGGGTCTATTTCTACTGCCCAATTTTCTCACTATGATGCTCAAACACTTTTGCTTTTTAAAGTCTGAAGCGCATATGTGGTTCTTTTATTGACACCAAACAAATAACCCACTATACATGCAATACTGCTCCCAGGTATTTTGCTGGCCTCATGCCTACCTATGTGATTTGTAGGTTGGTTTCCTACAATACATATTAAAGCAACATGGGTTCTTGCAGGTTAGTAAGACTGAATAAAATAACAAAGTTCTATAATGTGCATGACACAATGCCCATTTCACTGGTTCAATTTGTTATTCTTTTTCAAGGTCTATTACATTCGAAATTTCTACAGTTCAGTTTGTTTTCCCTGTTTCCTATTGGTAAAGTTATTTTATTAAATTTTCTTGGATTCTTTTCCTTTTTGTTACAAGAGTAACCTGGGTTATTCTTGGAGTAAAATAATTAAAGAGTTAAATGCTATACTTCAGTCATTTTCAATCAATCCTCTTGTTGCCTTAATAGCTAACTGAATATAATAGCTCTCAAGATATTATTCTAGAAAAAAATGCCTGTACATATGAATGCACCTGATTTTTATACCAATATTCTGAGGTCCAGAATGAATAGAGCAGGTAACTGCCTCCATTGAGAATTAAGCCTTAACAAGATTTATTCCTGTCTGGGTTCGTTACACATTGTACAAGGACGTCCAAGGAAATGTCAAATGAGATCTTTTAGTTTTCATTGGGATAAAATTAGACTAGGTCTGATGAGCCAGAAGAGTACGACTGAGGGCCGTGGGCACAAGCACATTATGTGGCTGTGCCCACAGACTGATCCACAGAGTATTTCTCCTGGGATTCTGAAACCAGCTGCCAAATTTACCACTCGGTTCCTGTGCTGTGTTCCATGTGACTTTCTGCTTATCCTGGCTTTGCTTCTAGTTCTTTTGCACTCAGCTGGCTATCTTGGCGCCCCTCCCCCCAGCTTCCCCAATAATCTGCTTCTCTGGCTCCCACTCATAGCCCCTCTATTGGAATACAACCTTAATTTGACACTGTCCTGAACTTGGTCACTGGTTTCCTCCCTGAGAGAGAAAGGCCTTTTTCCCAGGCAACAGCAGCCAGAATCTTAACCCAGCTAACTCCATTTGGCTGGATATTATTAATTGCGGGAGACTCACCCTCTTCCTTTCTCTCTTTTTCTCTCCCTTTCCCTCTGTCTTCCCTCCCTCACCTTCAGTAGTTATGATATTCATTTCCATTCCTACTCAAATTAACTCTTTGAAGAGTAGCCACTTAAGAGGGAAGAGTCTACCATTTGATGTACTATTACTCTTCTAAAGTTTAGTTTGTGTTTGGATAACATCATTTCCATAAGACTTTTCTTGGTCAAACCTTGAAAAACATGATAGTTCATTTATCATTCACTTCTAACCATTCTCACCCACTTCACATACTTACCCAGGCCAGCTTTGACACTGTCACCATTAAGTTATTATATTCACATTTTTAGCTCAGAGTTTCTCAACCTTGGCACTAATGACATTTTGGGTTGGACAATTCTTTGTTGTAAAGGACTATTCTGTGCACTATAAAATATTTAGCAGCATTCTTGCCCTCTGCCAACTACATATCGATGACACTCCTGCCTCCCTAGTCTTCACAACTAAAAATGTCTCCAGACGTTGCCAAGTATCTCAGAAGAGGTGGATGGAGGGCAAATTTATTTCCAGTTAAAAACTGTAGCTGATGAACTCTATTTGATATACTTAGAGAAAATTTTTAGATGGCCATGAATTGACTACAAGAGGCTTCTCCAATCCTTAAATGGCTTTTTTTTTTCCTGAGGGCCATATAGGAAACTTTCAATTACCAAGTTGGATACAGGATTTTTCTACATATGCCTAAATGGACAGATAGAGATTTAAATGCTTTTACACACATCTGCAAGGACCAATCCCACAAGTTAACCTCTACTCTTGAGCAATTGTTGACCTAACAGTCTATCCTCTCCTGCTTCTCCAGCACTCTCTGCCACACTTTGAATTAGAGAGTTCTATTTGACTATAGGAAAGTGGTTGCAGTCATAAAGTAAATTCTACCATATGTTTTCTTTATAATAAAAAATAGATACTTGTCTATTTTTAAAGCAACTTTTCAGACAAATTGATTGTGAACACATGTCAAAATTTTATTTCAAACTTGCTGCAAGAGAGTAGACATTTCTCTTTGGATGGATTTTATGGGAAACTAAAAGTGGACAGAAAATATTGTTAGCTAGGTATAAGAAAGAAATGTCTAGTTAAAAGTCATTTGGCTTACTAAGAGAATGATGATGATTAGCTGGGTGAGGAAAATTTAACTTCTAAGAAAAAACTTAAACTCATCAAAATCAGAAATGCTAAATATATTCCAGAAAAGTCTATTAATAACATTGTAAAACAAAGATCTTTTAACATATTTTCTAAGGTTTGAAAGGATGTTTTTTCTTCACACTTAACCAACTTTTAAGGAACAAGTGTATGCCAAGGGTAGGAGAGAGATGAAATATTGACACATAGTTGCTGGAAGCATATTTCTGGAAGGTAAAATTCCTGAACTCCCTTACTTATCCATAGGTGTACCTCTTTCCCTGCTAAAGTATTTCTTTAGACCTCCATTATGTGATTATCCACTCACTTTTTAAACATCTACATCTACAGAATTTAAGTTTGCTCTGGGATTTTTCCTTCCCCTTCATCAAAACGCTCTTTAGGCCCGAGTAGTTGATGTTAAGTTTCTAGATCCTACAGCAGGAGAATCTATCTGGGGCTTTGGTACATAACAGTGCAGTTTCTCATGAGGCATTCCCACTGGCATGGAAGTAAATAACCCATTGAGTCTACTCAGTGTAGACCTTTTTTTTTCTCTCAGAAACACAGAATATACACACATGTATGCACATGCTCCTTGAAGAACAAACGTCAGTTCTTAGAGGCCATACCATTTTTTCTCCCTGCTTTATTATCAACAAGATAAGTACACTCTGCATTACAGTGCCTTTTCATTTCCACTTCCTTTCATTCAGATTTTACTCTCTCAGACCTACTAGAAATAAGAATTAGACATACTACTGAGTGATATCTTCTTCTCATAACTACCCAAAGACTGCTAACGCTTGGATATTATCACTCCCATGGCTTAGTTGAGTTCTTATGCAAGGCAATGATTGTGATAAAGGGTTGAACATTAAGGCCTGATGTTATGTTCTGCCTCAACATCTGGGAGAAATCAGAGAGCCTTAAAGAGCCTAGCTGCAAGTTCTCTTCCCCAATTCACTCCCATAGCTGAGGTCTCCTTGCCAAGAAACATTCTTTATTAAAAGGATCACATATGATTCCTGCTTATCCCTGAGATGTGTTTTAGTTCCTTGCCAGTCCACAGGATTATCCAAACATGTCAGTCATACCCTCCCATGGGAACCAGAGGGCACCTTAAACTCATGATCCTGAAAACAAAGCCTCCTACCAAAGCCCTCTTTTTCATGCCAGCGTGCAACTCCTGTATGGTCCTGCATGGTGTGCTGTACCCTCCCTCCTTGTGCTATGGGTATATGTAACTAATAAATGGCTGTTTATCTCATGTGTTCAGTGCCAGATGTTGTGTGTTCAGCCATTGCCATAATCCTAGAGTAGGAATCCAACCCTCAATAGGAGGCCATCAAACAATGGTGACCCTTATCTTTGCATTAATGATAGTGAGAGAAGGGGGCTTTTATTCCAAGAGCATTTAAAAAATTCAGTGCCGTATGCACAGTAAAATGTATGGATATTAAGTACAGAGCTCAATGAATTTTTGTATGAACTTTCTGGTATTAAAGTTTATTTTTTAAACACTTTAATCATATTTATTATGGTTACTTTTTTATAGCAAAAGTTTAATTATATTTATCCCCCTATGTATATATCTCCTAGTTTTATTTTGATTCTTTAATTCCATTTTTTCTTTTCTTTTTTTTTTTTTAAGTAAACTCAGGACCCTGAGATCAAAAGTCTCATGCTCTACTGACTGAGTCAGCCAAGTGCCCCATCATTTCTTTCTTTTAAATTCTATTGTTTTCTTTCTGAAGCACATTCTTTAGTAGTTCTTTCATCGACTGCTTACATAACCCAAACTTTCTTATTATGCTTTCTGAAAAAGGTTTTATTTTGTTTGGATTTTTGAATGACATTGTAGCTAGTTATAGAATTTTAGGCTTTAATTTAGGCTTTTAGTATTTAAAAGATACTCCATTGTATCTGGCATCTACTGCTGTTGTTGATAAATCTCTTATCAATCTACATAGTGTTACTTTGTAGGTAATCATTCTTTTTGTAGATGATATTAAATTTTCTCTTTTTCTTTTCTTTTATGTTCTGTACTACAAAATGCAGGTGCATAAATTACGAACGTATGTATGTTTCTATTTAGTGGTTTATTTTTTATTGAGCTATGGCATATTCAGCCAATTGTACATTCCAAGTGGAAAGTTCAGTGAAATTTTCAGTCCATATATACGCCTTTCTAACAACTCCCTCAATTAAGACGTAAAACATTTCCCTTACCTTAAGAAGTTCACTCACACAGCTTTCTTGTCATTATCATCTAAAGGTCACCAGTAGTCTGATTTCTAGCATCATAGCCTTAGTGTTGCAAGGTTTTAAACTTTACACAGATGGAATCATACAATGTGCATACTCACTCGTAATATACTATTCTTAACATTTGAAAAATTATTCTTAGATTTTTTTTTAGTTTTGTGATGCATATATTTACAACTACTGATTATAGGTGAGAAATAATTTTAAAATGTACAGTAAGATATCTTTTAATTTAAAACAGGTGTTGAGAAATTTTGTCTGTGAAGGATAGATAATATTTTAGGCTTTGTGGCACATAGTTTCTGTTTCATATTCTCCTCTCTATCTCTCTTTTTTATAGTCATTTTAAAGATGTAAATACTACTCTCAGCTCAAGAGCTGTGTGCTATATAGGCTGTGCCTATATTTTGCCAATCCCTGGTTTAAAGTATTTTTTTTTCCACAAAGGATTATCATCTGCTTTCTCTTTCTCTAATCCAATTAAAATTTGTTCTATTATCATCCCAAATACAAATTTATGAAGAGTAAATAAAATGTGTACTCTTATTTCACAAATTTAACTCACAGAAAATTTTCTAAGCTAATCCAGCATGAAAAAGGTCCCTAACTTCTAAAAAATTAAAGTCTTTTCTAATAAGATTTGTGAAATAGGATGTGGTCAGAAAGCAGTAAAGAATAGATTCAAATTCCCATAAATCATTGGAACAGATTTAAAAGGAATTAGAGTGTTTAATACATTAATTCTGTCAATTAGTCCCTCCCCTTCTTATTTTATCAGTCTTTTTGAATGATCCTCTACATTGCCTTGGCCTCTGATTTAAAGAAATCTTTATGTCTTCCAGTAGTCATACTGGCAGGGAGGCTTCTCCAAAACTTGAGCAAGAAGCCTATTTAAACTAGTTATGTCTGTGAAAAACACTGGTCAGCACAGGTAGCCAGATAGTGCTTTCCCACCATGGCTACCAGTGTTCAGGGAGTAGCCTGCTCTATCAGTACATACCATCTATCTTGCTCTAGTGTTTAATCTTATCTCTCTGAGATTAGGCCAGCCAATGTGCTAATTGTGACCTTATGTAATGACTTTAGTAACCCAGGAAAATATAAAGTTTCCTAATAAAAGATGATTCAGGCTTTCTCAGCCAGGCCAAGGGGTTTTATTATTCTGGAATAATCTGTATCTTTGGAAAACTCTAAATCATATTTAAGAGACACATTTATGTGTAGGGTAAGCATTGCTGGAACCCTTTGCAATAAGCTAATAGAATTGAATCACAGTAATAATCTAGTTTTTCAGGGAACTTTTTTCCTTCCTTTTCTCTCTTTTTTTTCCCCAGCTCTGTTTCATAATTAAAAGATCCTTGGGTTTGATTGCCAGTGGGAGGCTGTGCCAGCCACTCTTTTGGCGAGCCTGGTTTTCCAGAAACGCACATGTCTTGTTTTGCATGCACTGGTTCAGGAATCAGATAATCATGTGCTGAAGAGTGATGCCTGTCATTTAAACTACAAGTACAAGATCCAGCCTGCCAAAGGACCATTAAAATGAATATATGAGAGAGAGAGAATGTTGGGAATTCTATTGAGAGCCCTGATCAACAGCTAAATTTTAATGAACTGAACTCAAGTTATAGTTTGATAGTATCACATCTGGAAATCTGCTTATAAACTTTAAGATCTACAAAATAGCCAGAACCCCCTGAACTTTAGCTGAGCTCAATTAGAACACAAAAGTTTCTCTCCCGCCTGGAACTTATCTTTTCTTCATGATTATGCTTTTTTAAACATAAAGACTTCTGTATTGTTTGAGGTTAAATATTTTTTCATCTCTGCTATTTCTTGGTCCACAGGGAAAGAGAGAGAGGATGTTAGATATGAAACAAAGATAACACATCTTTAAGCTTCTTTTTGAATACCATCTTGCAACATGGCTGATTACATAAATTTGAAACAAATATCATCCTAGAGCATTTTGTAGAGCAGATCCTGTTTGTACACTCAGAAGCAAATATGTAAAAATATGTGCCGATGCAAGCTACATGGTTTCTTTTCACTCTGTGCATGTTTTGTCCTTTTCATAATGTGTATGTTTTGTTTTACAAATAAAACATATGAAGATGCTATTCAACAATTGAAGTAGAAAGCGTATTTTTCCCTTTTGAGATGACTAGGTCTCCAGGTGGGAAAATAGTGAAATGTTAGCTGTGGCTTTCAAAGGATCTATTGTAGGCTCTAAAGACATCAAGTTTGATCATCCATATTGAAAGAGTCACAAAATCATCATTTAATTACCCTAAAGACATATAGCTTCTCAGCCTTAGGAAAATTAAACACTTTTCTATCTGCATTCTTTCCTTTCATGTGCAAAACACGTCTGATAAAAGAAAAAAGAAAAAAATGAACTTGCTGAAAAATAAAATACTTAAGGCCAAGAAATGGGAGGGGTTGGGGAGAAAAATCCAAAACGATCTCTTCCACTGATAATGTACATCTACATTTAACTTAAAAACCAGAACTTCCACATCTTGAGTATACCCCCTGAAGAGCACGTTCTCTCCAATACTGGATTTTCTTTCTAACGTACAACAGGAAAAGTGAAACAGACTCTGCACGGGCCCAGTGATTCATTTAATTAATCCTGCTTGTAACAAATTTCCTGGTTCTATGCTATTCCTAGGGCCTGTGCTGAAAAGAAAGCACAACAACAGAAATGCCACAATCACTGAGTATTCATGTTTTTTATTTCTCCATCCAAACTCACTCTGGCAACTTCGCTTTGAGAAGAAAAGTCTGATGAGTAGAGAATAAGATTAGACAGCCTCACAATGAAATCACATTTTCACGTGTTTCTGTGACCTGCAAAATACTTCAATGCAAATATGAAATGACTATAAACACATGAACCCCATTAAAATGAAACTTAATTGCACTCTATATCCTTATGATTAATCACCTTCATAATGGTAGCTATTCTGTTTCAGGTTTTTCTGAGAGACCCTTTATGTATATTTTTTCTTTTTTTTTTTTTTTTATGTATATTTTTTCATTTAATCCTCACGCAACTCTAGAAGGTGAGTATTATGATTTTCACTTTGTAAATGTGAGCCTATGCTCAGGAAGGTCAAGTGACTTGTCCAAAGCCCCACTGCTGGTCATTGGCAGAGCTCCCACTACTGTTGGAATTCTATAAGCAAGAAATTAAGTCTCACAAGGCTACCTAACTAATCGTTTTAGCAGAAGAACTGAAAATATCATCCTGGTCCTTTGAGTTTCTGTCCAGGGTCCCTTCTAATATTTCTTACCTTTTCTATTCACCTTTCTTCTGCAACCTATGGATTACGTGGTCCCTTCAGTGAACTGGAGGCATGAGGTAACATTTCTGAGGTCTGAAGCCTTAACTCATAAATCTTTCAGTAACCCAGAAATTATTAGTTATGAACTAAAATGTAGATACTTCTTAAAGTTCATCAGAAGTATTCTTCACCTGAATAATCTTTTGTCCAGTGCCTAATCTATAGGAGTCTGCACCCTTTTCTTTCTAATTTAATGAATAACATTGATTTTTAAGTGGAAAAAGGTATTTTTTCCCTCCATTTGGACAATGATATCCTATAGTTAAACTCAGCAAATAAACTATTTCTACCACTGCAACCTCTGTACAATATGGAGCCTAATTAAATCCACGCAGTCAAAAGGCTCAAAGCTGGGCTCCCTCCACCATGCCCAAACCCACCTCTGGAATACAGAACACATATCATGTCCAGAGGACAACAACCAGGAAAAAAAGACATGCTTCCCATCTCCAAACAGGAAGCCTAAAACCCCTGCTCTGTGGGAAACCTATCAGTCATACACTCTGAAGAAATCACAAGCTTTCCATTGCAAACTCAACTCCAAGGACTGAAATGCTTGATTTTCAGTTTTTAGTCATACTTCTTTTTAATTTTTTATTTACTTACTTATTTTAGTTTTGGTCATACTTTAGCATTCTTTTGCTAAATATTAATGTCATATTAAAGATGATCACTTTTATATATACACCCATTGCTAGTGAAATTGTGTAGAAACATAGCTGTGTATTTTAACATCTGTTCTTCTGACACAGATTCCAGGATCCCAACATGCCTGCGAGGACATGTTGGTTTTGAAAAGTATAGTGTAGCAAACTTCAGACAACCAACCCAGGAATTCAGGGCTTGGGATTTAGTTTCCCTCAAAGGTTCCACTTCAAGTAATTCGTTCCAAAATTAGCAATGCTAAGCACTCCCATGCAGCAGACCCCAAATTAAGAACAGACCAAGTTTTAGCCAAAGAGTGGAGAAAGAATAGGACTAATAATTAGGGCAGATGGAAGAGCGTATTTTGTGAGAAGAGCCAGGTCAAGAGTGACCTCTGTCACTAGTAGCCACCATTGAGGGCCCATTATTGGGATGTGCTGGGCTTATTGTAACCACTAATCAGAGGAGAGGGTTACTGACCCATGTCTCTTCCTCTTTCTCTTCTCGACTGAGCTGGAATTTCTTTTACACCTGCACTTTCTTATTAAGGTTTCTGGAGTTTTCACTGAGACTTCGAACATCTCTAAGAACTTTGAGGGATTTGGTGACAAAATGTAAGCTGATTACCAAAATTGTAAAAAACAACACCACAAATCATACTTTTCTCATATTATTTTACCACTGTTTTTTTTTTAAGATTTTATTTATTTATTCATGAGAGACACAAAGAGAGAGGCAGAGACACAGGCAGAGGGAGAAGCAGGCTCCATGCAAGTATCTCAATGCAGGACTCGATCCCGGGATCCCAGGATCCCAGGATCATGCCCCGAGCCAAAGGCAAATGCTTAACCGCTGAGCCACCCAAGTGTCCCTTACCACTGTGTTTTTATATTTAATTAACTTTCTCCTGAAAAATGAACTTTGGAGTAAATTAACCCATTTGTGCCAAATTTATAGTACCCCTGGAAGGAACTGAGATCTCCATCTGTATTTATGATTTTTTAAATATTTTATTTATTTATTTATGAGAGACACAGAGAGAGAGAGAGAGGCAGAGACATAGGCTGAGGGAGAAGCAGGTTCCCTGCAGGGAGCCTGATGCAGGACTGGATCTCAGGATCCTGGGATCCTGACCTGAGCCAAAGACAGACACTCAACCACTGAGCCACCCAGACATCCCTATATTGGTGATTTAGTCAAGATTTCCTTACAGCAGTGACTACCCTGAATGAAGTTACACCTCTTGTTTGTTCTAATTATATTGACATACTTGTAGAAAGCCTTCATAATTCACATAGTTTTATCTTTCAGTTCATTATCACCATTTTCCAGGTGAAAAAACTTAAGATCAGAGAAGCACAACTATATAACTAAGAAGTAATAAAACTTGAAAGCAGATTTTATCTGATTTTAAATCCATTGCTCTTTCTGTGTACATGGCTTTGGGATACAGTGTGAAAATTGATTATATTAATTCCATCATGCTTGTAAAAATTCAAAATTCAAACTTGTTCTTATTTACTCAGTCCATGGTCAGGGCTAGTCTCCTACATAAAGAAGCAATTAGTCTGAGAGTAAATTTCTAAACAGAAACTTAATCAATTTGCTGTACTTCCTTATTATTGACATTGCCTGACTTCTTAACCCTATCCATCTGCCAAGATGTAATCAATCACAAATGGAATATTCTTAAGTTACCCTAACAAAAGGTGAAAAGACAAGATACTTGTAGGAATGAATTAAATGTTACCTTGTCAGATCCACTTCCTAAAGTGAGTGAACAGAGAAGACTTTAATAACTTCAAAATAGAGCATAGCAACTATGTTATCTGCGTTTGAGGAAACCTCAGAAGCATGATTCCAAAAATAGGTTGAATATTTATTTAGTAAATGAAAGAGACACATATATTATCTAGTATATTACAACCTTCTATTAAGTACTGTAGAAACAAAATCAATGATGAAATATGGCCTAGAAATTAAAAAGCTAACAATGGGGATCGCTGAGTGGCTCAGTGGTTTAGCGCTACCTTTGGCCCAGGGTGTTATCCTGGAGTCCCAGGATCGAGTCCCGCATCACGGTTCCCTGCATGGAGCCTGCTTCTCCCTCTGCCTGTGTCTCTGCCTGTCTCTCTCTCTCTGTGTCTCTCAGGAATAAATAAAATCTTAAAAAAAAAAAAAAAGCTAATGATAAAGTTGATGAAATATGTGTGTGTGAGAGAGAGAGAGAGAGAGATAAAAAGAGAATGAGAATGTGTATGTGTGTGTGTAAAGTCTAAGGAATATATAAATCATGTGCCCCTATAACATTATAAGCAATAATTTCAGGTATTATAAAAGTACAGTGATATATGACTTAAGTTTTCTGACAGAATTTAAATAATCTGTACAACGTACTTGGTTTATTTCATTTTAGTTTGCTTAATTGAATTATTATATATGAATTAGTAATGCTGTTTATTATTCTAGCTCTCTCATCTATATGGCCAGCCGCCTACTGGACAGATCTATTCTGCTACCACATAGGAAATTCAAACTCAGTGTGTATAAAACTGAGCTGGTAAAGTTACCCCCCACCCCGAAGCTAACCCTTTATATCTTCTGTTCCCTTTATCACAGAATGACACCACAATCTATTTAATTGGTCAAGGTATTGCCCTAGTTAATAGTCTGATTTATTGAAGATTTTTAACAACCAAATAATATTTTTATTTTCCACCCAAGCTCCTGGCATTACGAGACTCCGCTAAATGCCCATCCTGATAACCTAGTCAATACCATATACTTGCATGATTCCTTGCTTTTTCATATTCTGGGGTGTTCCTCCAGTTGAGAAAACTTGCCTAATTCCATGGTCATAATCCAGACATTGTCATTACCTGAAATGGCTTCACCCTGAAAATCATTATCCCAACATGCTGTTGTTCCATCCTTGAATCTCTATACTGCAAAATTTTATCTCTTGGTGCCTCCAATTCATCAACACAACCATCTCCCTTCTATCTATCTGCCCTCTCCTCTCCTCATTTCCTATATTATTGAGCTCACTTCACATGAAATGTCTGTAAAATCACTCAAACATATATTCTTTACTCTCTTGTCCTTTCTTTTTGTTGTACTCCTGAGGAAAAATTTAGTGCTGATTGAACCAAGCTACTAGATATCCCTACATCTTTACCTTAAGACTGTTGCTAGAAAAAAATCATATAACATGCCAAATTGATATCATTCATAAATTCATGGTCACCAGCCTGAATTCAATACTCAACATCACTAGGCGAGATTGCAACTTTCCTTTGCCATGATCTTATTTCCATTCTCATAGCTTTTTAGTTTCCTCAAACTTCCTTATACTTTTCACTCATTCAGATGGTTGCTTCCCTAAAACACCCCATTAATCCTTCTGCCTTGTTCTCTGAAGTTGCTCAGGTATCTATTCTTTTGTAGATTTGATTCATCATTTTTTCAAGTTGAATAGATTATATTTTTAAAAAATGATCAACTTCTATTTAATCAATGGACTCCAACATGGAAAGTTGTAAATACAAGTAGGTATGTAGGAGGTATGTTTGAGGTAGGTAGGAGTAAGTGACATGTGTAGAATTGATTGATTGAGACAGAGTTAGAAGACAGCAAGGGCTTTCGTATGCTAGGCTGGGGATTTGGTGGTTCTTGTAATGTAGTAGTGAAACATCTGGTTCAACTGTCACTTATTTTTTGCTCACTGCCACTAGAACATTAGGGAATTTGAAAAACATTTTCAGAAAATTGGAGTCAAGTTATTTCTGTGCCATTTAACAAAGTCCTTTATTCTGTTATCTTCACTAAATGTGTTCATATCTAATAACTACACAGATCTTGAATTCTGTGCATTAAAAAATATGTAAATGATAACATACTTTGGTGGACTAAGTAATGGAGCACAAAAATATCCTGGTCCCAATCCCTAGATTTTGTGGATGTTGCCTTATATGGGAAAAGGGACTTTGCAAGTGTGATCATGTTAAGAATCTTGAGGTAGGAGATGATCTGGGTTACCTAGATGAACCCTAAATGTAATCACAAGTGTCTTTATAAGAGGGAAGCAGTCCAACAGTTGACTACAGAAAAAGGAAGAGTGACAATGGAAGCAGAGGAGATAAGGTAATATAATGTCATTAAGTGGGTCATGATCCAAGGAATACAAGTGGCTTCCAGAGCTAGGAAAGGCAAGGAAATAGATTCTGCCAAGAGATTCCAGAAGGAACCAACACTGCCAATGCCTTAATTTTAGCTCTATAAGACTCATTTTCAGGGGTGCCTGGGTGGTTAAGCATCTGCCTTTGGCTCAGGTCATGATCTCCAGGTCCTGGGATCGAGTCCCACACTGAGCTTCCAGCTCAATAAAAAGTCTGCTTCTCCCTTTCCCTCTGCCTCTCCCCCTGCTTGTGCTACCTCTGTCTGTCTGTCTGTCTATCTCAAATGACTAAATACAAAAATCTTTTTTAAAAAGCTCATTTTCAGCTTCTGACATTCAGAAGTGTAAGAAAATAAATCTGTGTTGTTTTAAGCCAGTAAATTTGCAGTAAATTGTTACAGCAGCCACAAGAAACTAATACATATATTGCTTTTGTCTTCTGTACTTGCTTTTTCACTCACGAGTGTACTTTTAAAATATCTCTATGTTGAATATAAATAACAAATTTATTCATTTTTTAACTGTCACTCAGTGTAGTCAAATATAAGTAAATTGCAATCTATTTGTTTCCCTAATGAGAGACAGTTTGGTTTCAAGAAGTATTACCATACTTCTAGGAACATTCTTGCATATGTCCTCAGATACTGTAAGAAATGGAAATAGTTCTATCTAGAAATGGAAATGCTAGATTGTATTAATTTTCCTAAGTACCACAAACTTAGTGGCTCAAAACAACACAAATTTTTTACTTTACAAGTTTTTAAGTCAGAAGCCTGAAATGAAATGGACTAAAATCAAGGTGTTGGCAGGGCTGCATTCCTTTTGGAGGCAAGCCTCCAGAGAAGACCACTTTCTTACCCTTTTCAGTTTTTTTAAAAACAATTTATGTATTTATTTTAGAAAGCACAAGCAGGAGGGACAGAGGGAGAAGGAGGGAATGTCAAGCAAACTCCATGCTGAGTGCAGAGCCCAATGTGGGGCTCAACCCCAGGACCCTGAGATCATGGGCTGAGCTGAAATCAAGAGCCTGCCACTTAACTGAGTAAGCTACTCAGTGGGCTTTACAGCTTAAAAAAAAATTGACTGTGGAAGGGTAATAATTAACACACAATGTTACATTAGTTTCAGGTCTACAACATAGTGATTCAACTTCTCTATACATTATGCTATTCTCACCACCAGCATAGCTACCATCTGTCACCATACAATGCTATTACCATGCCATTGACTATATTCTGTGACTTATTCATTCCCTAACTGGAAGCCTGTATTTCCTACTTGCCTTCACCCATTTTGCCAATCCTCCTCCCATCCCCTCTCCCTCTGGCAACCATCAGTTTTTTCTCTGTTATTTATAAGTCTGATTCTGGTTTTTGTTTGTCTATTCATCTGTTTGGGGGTGTTTTTTGGTTTTTCTTGTATTTTATTTATTTATTTTTTAGATTCCACATATGAGTGAAATCATATGATATTTGTTCTTCTCAGTCTGACTGATTTAACTTAGTTAGTATAATACCCTCTAGGACCATTTCCAGCTTTTGCAGGCAGCCCACATTTCTTGGCTTGTGACCCTCCCTCCACTTCCATCTTTAAAGCTAGCAAGTGAATCAGTCTGGCCTCTGCTTCCATCAGCATATCTCCTAACTCTCCCACCTCCCTCTTTCACCCTCAAAAGTCCTTGTGATTACATTGGGTCCCCCTGGAAAATCCAGGATACTCTCCCCATATCCAGATTCTTAATCACATCTACAGTGTCTCTTTTGCCATGTAACGTAACCTATTTACAGATTTTAGGGATTAGGACATGGACATCTTTGGGGTATCATTATTATGCCTCCCTTATCAGTCATAACATGTAGATGTTCAACTTTACTATTGCTAACTCTCTTTACAAATAATTATCATATTAAAAATAGATGAGTTTCACTCTTTCCAAACACTGTGTTAACAAAATTTATACTTTTGCCTAGCTGACATGAACGTGAATTATTATTTTTACTTGCATTTTTTTATTACTAGTAAGGTTTATCATCTTTGCATATTTTGATTACACATACCAATTTAACTTTCTTTTATTTCCTTTCATATTCTTTGCCTTAGCCTTTTGGTCTAAGTAGTCTGTCCTTTTGATATTGATTTTAAGATCTCTTAAATATATAATTTATAAATGAATCCTTTGTCTGTTGTAACACTTCAAAATATTTCTTCCCCATTATGGCTGATATTTTCACTTTTATTTTTTAGTATTTTATTTATTTATTTATTTATTTATTTATTTATTTATTTATTTATTTGACAGAGAGAGAGCACAAGCAGGGGGAGTAGCAGAGGGAGAGGGAGAAGAAGGCACCCCCTGAGCAGGAACCTATCTCAGGGCTCGATCTCAGAACCCTGGGATCATGACCTGAGCAGAAGGCAGACACTTAACTGACTGAACTACCCACGTGCTCCTGATATTTTCACTTTTATTGTGCATTAAATCTTACTGCTTTTCCTAAAGCACTCATTCCTAATGTTTTTCTCTTGTGGCTCTCTTTTATTCTATTTAATAAATGTCCAAAATATTTTTCTACATATTATTCTAATATGTTTACGGTTTTGCTTTTCAAATTTTGGTGTTTTACCTACCTGAAAATGTGTATGATATGAACTAGAAATAGCATGTTTATTTTTCTTCAACATGGACAATTTGCATACAGGATACTTGCCCTCTTGGTCATATAGCAATGGCTCACATTTTTACTGATGAATTTTGTTCATGTACATTTATTGTGATAATTTTGATTTTTTTCATTTAAAAAATTGAGATCTATCATGTGATTTTAAATATAAAATTTGATGATTTTTAAATATGCATCTTATGGGTCATAGTTATTCACAAGGCTTGGGACATTTCCAGAATCCCAAGAGATTCCCTCTTGCTTTCTCTAAACATATACTTTAGTGCTAACCACTAATCTGATTTCTATAATCATCAATTAGTTTTACCTGCTCTTGATTCATAACCAACCATACAATACAATACAATACATACAATACAACCATACAATATATACTCATGTATCTGACTTTCTTTTTTCAACATAAGATCTGTCAGATTTATCTATGCTGTGGCATGTACTAATAGTTTTTCTTTAATTCTGTGTAGTACTTCATTATATGACTATATCACAATTTCTCTATATTCTTTTTTTTAAGTTATTTTTTTAAGTAATCTCTCCACCCAAGTAGGACTTGAAATCACAACCCCAAGATCAAGGGTTTCATACTCTATTAACTGAGCCTACCAGGCACCCTTATCTGTACTCTTTTTGATGAGAATTTTGGCTCTTTTCAGTTTGAGGCCATTTTGAATCAATTTCCTATAAGCAGGGTCACCTGGGTGGCTCAGTGGTTGAGTATCTGCCTTTAGCTTGGGTCGTGATCCCAGGATCCTGGGATGGAGTCCTACATCGGGCTCCCCATAGGGAGCCTGCTTTTCCCTCTGCCTATGTTTCTGCCTCTATGTGTGTGTGTGTGTCTTTCATGAATAAATAAATAAAAATCTAAAAAAAGAAAAATTTCTATAAACAATCAATTTCATGTATTTAGTGGACTTTTAAAAATGTCTTCTTTCTGTTGAGAATGTATGCAAGAGTGGAGTTGCTGAGTCATATGGAAAATATATTATTATATTTAGTAGGAACTTCCAATTTTCCAGAGTATTTATATCATTTTACATTACCAACAGTGAGAGCTCCAGTTAATTCAGTTAATTCACATCTTACAATATTTTCACATTTTAACTATTCTGTTTAATATGTAGTATTATGCCATTGTGGTTTTATTTTGCCTCTCTCTGAGGAATAATGATGTAGAAGAGGTTTGTTTTTTTTTTTTTTTTTTTATCCTTCTTAGCCATTTGGATACTGTCCTTTGCAAAGTACCTGTTCAAGTCCTTTTCCTTTTAAAGATTTAGTTATTTTTGTTTTTCTTATGGATGAATAGACGTTATATATTCTGAGATTTGTCCTTTACAAATATCTCTTCTGGTTTCCCTTTCACTTTCTCATTGGAATCTTTTGATGACAGAATTTTAAATATTTATAAGATTTAATTTATCATTTTTAAAAATAACTGGTGCTTTTTTTGGTGGCATTTCAAAATATTGGTTACCTGGGTTTATGAAAGTGTTTTCTGATGTTTTCTTCTAGAAGCTTCATAGTTTTTGTTTGTACATTTATACCTGTCGGCATTTTGACATGAATTTTGTGAAGAGTTGTGAAGAAGAAATTAAGATTTTTTTTTCCATATGGGTTCATATACTTCCACATCATTTATTAAAAAGACCAATCTTTCTTTAATAAATTCCATTAGTTCCTCTCTCATAAATCAAGTGGCCATTTAATTGTGGGCCTATTTCTGGACGCTCTGTTCTGTTGCATTGAAATATTTATCCATTTCATGACACTACTATTTTGTCATACTAATTTAGTAAATCATTGTAGTAAATCTTGAAATACTGTAGTGAAAGATCAAAAACCACTTTTTTATGCCAAGATTGTTTTGGCCATTATTCTAAGCTCTCTGCAACTCCACAGAAATTTTAGAGTCAACTCATCATTTTACATACACACACTTGCTGGCATTCTGATTTTATTGTATTAAAGCTATAATTCAATTTGAGGAGCATTGAAACCATAATAATATTGAATCTACCAATCTATGAACATGGCATATTACTTCATTTATTGAAATCTTTTATCATTTTTTCCAATTATGATTTGTTGTATTCATTATAGAAGTTTTGTTTTAAATTTTTAAAATTTAAGTGGATTGCTAAACTTATTCCTAGTATATAAACTTTTAATGCTGTTATAGCCTTACCTAAAAATTTTGCCACTATTTTTGTTACTAAAATATAGAAATATAATTTAAGTGTTTCTGTAATTTAATTTTTAAAATTATAATGAACCTAACAACATTGCTAAGTCCATTTATTCTAATAGTTTATAGATTGTTCTGTATTTTGTTAAAATACAGTTTTATGTCTTTCTTTCCAATTTTTATGCCCTTTTTTATACCATATTATAATGACTAAAACCTTTATTACAATACAGAATAGAAGTCGTAAAAAGAGGAAATCTTTGTGTCCTTCCCAATCTTAGGGTGAAAACATTCAATATTTTACCATTAAGCACAATGCTAGCTGTGTTTTTTCAAATAGAAGTCCTTTATCAGATTTCAAAAAGTAACTCCTATTCTTAATTTGTTGATCAATTTGCTATGAATAGTTACTAAATATTATCATTTCTCTGCATTTCTCCTTTAAAAAATAAAATTTGGGGGGATCCCTGGGTGGCACAGCAGTTTGGCGCCTGCCTTTGGCCCAGGGCTCGATCCTGGAGACCCGGGATCGAATCCCACATCGGGCTCCCGGTGCATGGAGCCTGCTTCTCCCTCTGCCTGTGTCTCTGCCTCTCTCACTCTCTCTCTCATAAATAAATAAAAATAAAAAAAAGATTTAAAATAAAATAAAATTTGGGCAGCCCCGGTAGCTCAGCAGTTTAGTGCTGCCTTTAGCCCGGAGTCTGCCCTGGATTCTCGGTATTGAGTCTCACATTGGGCTCCCTGCATGGAGCCTGCTTCTCCCTCTGCCTGTGTCTCTGCCTCTCTCTCTCTCTCTCTCTCTGTCTGTCTCTCCGTCTCTCATGAATAAATAAATAAAATATTTTAAAATGAATGAATAAATAAATAATAAAATTTTTCCTCCTTTATTAGTTTAATGTGATAAATTACATGACTGATTTTTAAATGAATCTTTCATATCTGGGATAAATTCCACTTGATTATGATGTATAATGTTTTTTATGTATCAGTGTGGTCAATTCTTTGTTATTTTATTAAGGAGTTTTTGCATATATCTTCATAAGAAATATTGACCTATAATTTCCTTTTTTTAATGTCCATGTCAGTCATCACTGTCAGGCCTTTATAAGATGCATTGAAAATTATTCCTCGTTTTATCTTTTCTGAAGGAGTTTCAGTAACTGATATTACTTTTTACATGTTAAAAAGAATCCATTAATAAAAACATCTTGGCTGGAGTGTTTGTGTGCGTGTGTGTGCACGTGTGTGTGAAGACTTTTAATTGATTTTATTTAATTTGAGACATGGTATTCAAATTTTAAAATTTTTACTTGTGTTCGTTCACTTTTATAATAATTTGTTTATATTATTACATTATTGAATTTATTGGCATACATTACTATATAATAGCACCTTTTCCTTCTTTAAATATCTACAGGATTTATAGTGACATATTCTATTTCATTTCTGATATTAATAATTGTATGTCTTCTCTATTCCTTATACTACAGTATACCTTACTAAGCATTTATTATTACATGTCAATTAATTTATATTATACTTTTCAACAAACCAACCTTTGACTTTGTTGACTTTCTCTTATAACTCTTCTTTAAAATCAATTACTTTTTTCCCATTCATTCAACCAACATTTATTGAACTTCTGCTACCATGCCAGTCACTATCCTAATTATTACATACATACAAAGTAGAAAAGCCATGGTCCCTATCCTGGATTTTAACAGCTTAGTGGGGAATAGTCATGCCAGTAATCACAATCCAATATGATAAACCCAGTAAGGGAGGTACATACAATAGTTCAGGAGAAGCATAGGGAAGCCAGGGAAGCTTTTCAGAATAGGCCATAAATGAGCTGAGACATGGAGGATAAGAAAGAATTTTCTAATCAGACAAATGGAAAGAGAACCTTCCAGGAAAAGGGAATACATTTACCAAGACATAGATATTAAAGCATAGTGTGTTTTTGAAAATACACATTTTCTCAGAATTGCTTTAGCTTACAGTTCAAATTAGAACATTGCAGAATATGAAGCTGGTTAGATAAGGATTGAGTCATTAAATCTTTGGTAGGCCATGCCAAGAAATCTACCTTTTATCCTCTTACCAAAAGGCAACTATTGAAGAATATTGGCAGGGGCATAATATGATCAGAATTTGTCTTTTCTGGAAAAAAAAAAATACAGAGTTAAAGAGACTGGAGGCAATGAAACAATGAGTAGAATGTTTACTGAACACTATCTACCAGTCATTACACTATACCATATCATCTCATTTAACCCTTCCAACAATTTCATGAAGTAAAAACTATTTTAATCTACCATTTTACATGTAAGTAAATGAAGTCTCAGAGTGGCAAATTATCTTGCCCAAGCTTTCACATGATATGTGGTGAAGAAAAGACAAGGTTTTCACCCAGGTCTAACTCAGCCAATTCTGACCATAATAATTATGCTGCTTCTTCCTACAATTAGAGAGGATACCACAATTATCCAGTTGGGAATGAGTCCTAAACAGAATCAGTGGCCCTGAAGATGAAGAGCTGAGCAGAGCTTTGCCCCAGACTAAGAAGCTGAATGGATGAAATTTAAAGTCAATTAGTTTTGCTCTTATATTTATTATTTCATTCCTTCTGGTTTCTTTTGAGTCAAATTCATGATTTTTAACATTTCCTTTTTTTAAAAAAGATTTTACATATGTCTAAGCACCTCAACATATTTCTAATTGTTTTAAACAGCTAATATTCTCTTATATTTTTATATTTACCCACATATTTGCCACTTGGTTGCTCTTCATTGCTTCCCACAGTTTTGTTTCCATCTTGGGACATTTTCCATCAGCCTGAAAAACTTGCTTATCCTTGCTCTGTGTACCTACTAGCAATACATTCTATCAGATTTTATTTGTAAGAAAGCATTTTAATTTGGTGTCAGTTTAAGGATTTGGGGGGAGGGAGGTTAAATCTAGAATTATACATTGGTAGGTTTTATATTTTCTTTCAGCACCTTAAGAATGTCATTTCATTGAGTTATGGGTTCTATAGTTTCTATTGTGAGGCTGACGATTAGAATTATTATTGTTTATTTGAGGGTAATATATCTTTTTTCAGATGATGTTATATTTTTCATGCTTTGTTTGATTCTCAGCCATTTGTCTATGATGGTCCTAATTGTGATTTTTCTTGCTCTTTATCCTTAGTTTTCTCTGACTTTTTTTGCATCCATGTGTTGATTAATTCTGTCATCTGTTTTGGAAAATTCTCAACCAGTATTGTTTCAAATATTATTTTTGTTTAATTTCCTATCTGCTCTTTCTGCAATTCCATTCACAAAAGTGCTAAGTCTTTGGTTCATAATCTACATATCTCTTAATTTCTTCTTTTGTTAAGACTTTTTGTCTCTCAATTGGGTATTTTCTCTTTACCTGTTTTCAGATGAGCTTGGGACATCTTATGTGCTAGAAAGTAAGGAAATGCTCAAAAACTGCTAATGGCCAAATATGAGATAATTTGGGTGACAAAATAATGATAGTGATGTATGTTTCATAAAATAAAATACATATCCATGAGTTCGTAGTGATATAAATAGATGGCTGGATTAATCAATGAATGATGAGATGGATAACTGTTCAATACAGTAAAATTCCAGTTACTTAATGCAAAAGGAACAGTAGCAATAGAAAAACCCCACTTGGCAAACAATCCATTAAAAATTGTTGCAAATCAAAGTATCAATGGCTGCTGAAATTAGTAGGTGAAATTACGATGAGAATCAGGATATTTGTGTGGTCCCAAAGTATTTCCCCACATGATTCTTATTAATTGCAAAGGGAAAAAGTAATAACTTTACAGTGGAGAAACCTGACAGACACCTCTAATCACGCATCATGTACCTACTGATATGATGCACTACAAAGGATCCAACATTACTTCTGTGATACTTTTGCCAAAAATATGTAACCTCAATCCAATCATGAGAAAACATCAGACACACTCAAACCGAGGAACATTTTACAAAATAACTAGTCGGTATTCTTCAAAAGTATGAAGGTCACAGAAGACAAAGAAATACCAAGAAATTGTTCCTGACTAGAGGAAATTACGGAGATGTGAAAAGTAAATGCATTGTGGGATCCTAGATTGGGATCCTGAATCTGAATGAATGAATGAATGAATGAACAGATAAATGGACAGTTTGGTGAAATTCAAATAAGATCTAAGGTTAATGCTAATTTTCTGATTTTGAAAATTATACTATGATTATATGAGATGGTAACATTGAGGAAAGAGAAGCAAAGACTAAAAAGAATTTTGATATACTATTTTTGCAATGCTTTCTAAGTCTATAATATTGTCAAGTAAAATGGCTAAAAACCTAAGTGACTGTCTTCTTTTTAATATATCTAGTTCACAAAGAAATAAAATCTGTTTCTCTTATTGTTTTTCTTGGTTTCCAGTCAATTTGCACTGTTTTAGTATGCCTCATGATTTTTGATGTACTGTCGATGTGGATGAAAACTTAAAATGCTTGAAGATGTTCTTTTCTCCCAGTGGAGGTTTAATTTTTCTTGCAAGCATATGCAGCACAAGGGAATCTCTTAGCTCCTGTACAGAAGTGGTCAATTAAAGGGTCAAATAGAAAACCTTCTGGGCATTTCTTATCTTTTTTTTTTTTTTTCTAGAGGGCAGAGGGATGTGGACATGTAAGTATTCAACTGTTGTTGTTGCAGCATTAAAGCAATCATAGACAATATATAAAGCAGTGAACATGGTGGCTGTGCTCCAATAAAACTTTATTTACAAAAACTGGCCAAGTTTGCAGACCTTTCTATAGAAGATTTATAATGGCTGGCAATGTTTTAATTTGCCCTTACTTCTAGTGTATGGCCTCTGGAATCTCAGTAAAATGCTGGAAATGTTTCCCATGCTCTTTAACCTTCTTGGGACTTGAACTCTCAACTCTTGTCTCCCCAGCTGTCTCTGTTCAGCCCGTCAGCCTTTCAGTTAATGCATTCCATCCACTCTGTTCCTCCAAGTCTGGCGCTGAGGCAGCCCAGGAGTCAGCCAGAGCACTTGTACGTAGGAGATAAAATTTTCTCCACTTGACTTTGCTTTTCAGGATTTTGTTCCCACTTGGTTTAAGTCTCTCTGGCAGCCCCAAATCCCTAGTCCTCCCAGAGCAGTAAGATGCCTCTCTGGCCTGCTGAGAAGTGGGGAGTGCCCTGGGAGGAAAGATAGGTACATGTGGAGCTCACCTGGAAAGCATCCCTATTTTCAAGAACTATGCTACTTGCCCTTTCTGGGTACTTTGAATGTTCTCTGATGCCTTCAGAGAATCAAGGGTTGTGTTGTGTTTCCTTTGTTTTGATTTTATTTTTGGAATCCAACTTTTATAAATTTATCTAGGAAGTGTAAGTCTAATATAAGCTACCTTACTATGACCAGCACTGGAATTCTTGCTTAATTATTTTCCACGATGTTACTTTGTGTTTTCAGTTTACTATGTGTTTTCCTGTCCTTTCTTGCATTTGATTGATTTTTTAAAATTTTGAATCTACTTTATTTTCCTCTCGTTTTGCAAGTTGATCATTTGCTTTCCATTCTTTTTGTGACTACTATTAACTTTTTATTTTTTAACTTTAAAAAGCATAAATTTAATCAATACATTTTCCTTCTGAATTAGTCAGGGGTCCAAAGGAAAGCAATAGTATCCTCAAATTAAGATGATATGAAGAGGGTTGACCCGTCAAGGGCCTATTTACAAAGATGAGGTGGGTGAGGGGATTCACACCCGAGAGTACAGGAACATGGGTCAAGCAGCAGTGAATGTCAGTATTTCTAGTCTCAAAGCAAAGCAAAGAAGAAGTGATAGGAACCTGGAAGAGCTGTGCCTCTCTTTCTTTGATTCCAGCAGGTCACCTTATTAAAGGTTGTGGTCAGTCCTAAGCAAGGGCACAAGAAGAGAGCAAGGAGAATACATACTTGACCTCCCTTCCTACCTGCCCTCTGATCTTCTGCAAGGATTCCCAATTGGCAGGACTCAACCAGAAGCCAGAGGGCTAAGAGTCAGGATGAGGTAATATATTCAGGTCAGCCTTCCTGGGCAGAGGGTAGATGGGGTGAAGATTGTATCAGGTGTGGTGAACAGAAAATACAGCACAACCCCTTCTCAGTACAGTGGTATCTTAAATGCTCCCATACCAATTACTCCCTCTTGCTGGAGCATTGGTAAGATAAGGGTTAGCAGAGTTGCCTTCCAATTATCTCCTTCTTGACATATTTTTGTTGTTGTTGTTAAGAGAGAGAACATGCCTGTGTAAGCCAGCAGGGGGTCCGGATGGGGGGGGGGCATGGGCAAGAGGGCAGGGGTAGAGTGACAGAGCGAATCTTAAGCAGGCTCCACATCCACCCTGGAGCCTGAGGAGGTGGGGCTCCATCTCACGCCCCTGAGATCATAACCTGAGCCAAAATCAAGAGTCAGAGGCTTAACCAACTGAGCCACCCAGGTGCTCCCCCTCCCTCCTGACATTTAGTTTATTATTTTTCAGTACTTTGGTTTCATATTTATTTTATTCCCCCAAACTACTACTACTTATTATTATTTTATATGGTCACTGCTTATTTAAATTTACTCATGTTTATCATTTTTGTTATATTACTATTATTTCTCGTGTGCCACACTTTGATGATTTTATATTTCTTCTTTCTGAATTAGATGGTAGAGTTGTTCCTTCAGCAAAGGTTTGAGTACAATCCTCTAAGTCTGTATACGAAAATATTTTTATTGAACTCTCTCTCTTGGCCGGGAATACCAGGCTAACAATTATTTGTTCTCAGCTCAATAAAGAAATGACTCTATTGTTATTTGGCTTCTACAGTTGTTGTTGGGAAATCTGTTTCTATAATTTACATTCCTTTGAAAATTATCATTTTACTCTCCTTGCATTGAAAATTTCTTCTTTGTCACTTATGTTCAGAAATTTTAGTAAAATGATTTTGGGTGTGGATTTGTTTTTATTCCATATAACTTCCTGCACTTCTTAAATATTAGAATTTTTCCTGTATGATAATTCTTGAAAATTTTCAGTGACTATCACTATTGTTCCACTTACAGACCCCTTTTCCCTCACGCCATTTCTTGCCTGTCTGGTTTTATTCCCTATCTTCAAATGATCGATTTCTACAAGGTACTTTGCTCAATTCCTTAATTTATGACTTTAATAATTTTAATATAGTTACATTGTAATCTTTAAAACCAATTTCCATTAACTGAACTTCTTGGGCATCTGAACTTTATTTCTTTGAATCTTTCAAGTCATATTCAAGTTGATTGGGATCATATGTATGTTGTAATTTAAGAGTGTGGCTCATACCTCGACAACCTGGGCCCAGAGAGTGTCTCTCTGGAGAGCTTTTGTGTTTCATGTTTTGAAGTGTAAATAGATAAAACAAAATCAGCTAGAAGATAATGGCTCCTGAAGTGAGATGGTGGGTACTTAGAGGTTATTATACAATTCCCCCCACTTTTGTATATATTTAAATGATACTAAGATAAATAATTTAGCCAGTTCACTTCCTCCTGCAGTCATTGAAATGAATTTGATCTCCTAGGTAGTTTCAGTTTCTGTGTATAGTTAGGGATGAGTTGCATTCTTAGGCTAATATACTGCATGATAATGAGAACTCCCTATACCTTTCTTTATTTGCTTATTCAACAAGTCCTCATTAACTGCACTATGCTAAGTGTGAATGACACTGACACAGTCCCTGCCCTTGTAAAGTTTATCTAGTAAGGCCATCAGATTATCACTAAAGAATATATGCCAAGAACAGAGGAAGAGAGTTGGAATGTGAGGGAGCAGTTCAGGCATGCACAGATATCGATTAAAAGGGAATATTAATTGGAAGACTAGTATGTGTTAAATACTGTGTGAGGTGCTGTCACTTGGATATGTTATTTAGAAGGATCAATGTCTTGCTGAAATGACTAAACAAATTCAGTTCAAGCAATGGGGTAAAATAATTCCGTTTTCACGAACAGAAAACACCCATCTTGGTATTATTCTTGATCACCACCATCCAGTAGGCACGCTGCTGTGTAGTTTCTGTCACCATGTCCAGTCCTCACAAGACACTGCAAAGTAGGTGTTTTTGAAATGAGAAAACTAACTGAGAGAAGTGACTGAACAAGTTTATGGAGCTGTTAAGTGTATGAGCTAGGATGTGAATTCAGGTCTATGAGCCTCTAAATCATGTTCTTTCCACTACATCATGCTGCCTCCCAAGTAGACAAGTGCCTTCTCCATGGAAATGTGGGATCCTTAACTGCCTAGATATTTTCATATTGTGAGTTAAAGGCCTGCGTGATGTAGGTGCTGGGAAGCATTTAATTCATTATAATAACGGCTTTTTGTCGTTCAAATATTTTTCTATTTTTTGATGACTTGCCTTGGTCCCATGTGAAGGAACTTTTGGAAGTGTCCTGCTGGAGTGTCAACATCATTGCTAAATGTTAGGCTCTGAATTTTATGATGTAAATATTTACAGGGTATGTGCCAGATCACCAGGGTAACCAGCCAGTTCTTGTCCTGGTTTTGGAATATTGGGGTCTGAAGACAGAGGAAGAAGGTGGAACAAACTTCCAATGGTTGGTGACAGCATAGTGTGGCTCAGAAGTTTGGCCTCTTTCATGTTCCATGGGTTTACCTTCTTGACCGGAATATGGTTGGTAATGACCGCAATCGTGATGCCCAACACCAGCCTCTCAGAGCCTGCAGCTGTAATTTACAACTTTCCTCATGTCAGATGACCGGCTTTGACCTTGCCATGCTTTAATCCTACTGCCCACCTTGGGAGACTAAGGAATAGCCCATTTTTCCTTAGCAGAAAATTAGAAAAATAATCACATATTTGAATGAAAAAAATCAAAACCTCTACCAGTTCAGATCTTTCTCCAAGCAAGAGATTTCTGGAAAAGGAATAATCCACCAGACATTTTTCCAGAAACTCTCACTTCATTATCCCTGTAAAAGAGTTTAAATTGCTGAATTGCCTCCCTCTGTGCTGTGCCTGTTTAATTCTGTCAATGGTGTTATATAGAAATGCCCAGCATCCAAAACTTGGGATTTATTAAAACATAGCTGAAAATAATGCAGACCCTTGCCAGTTACCAAAAATAGAGGGTTTTTTTTAATTCTTAGTTTGACCTCTCACAACCCTATACTTTAAACCATTTCAAAAACTTTCAAAAGATATAAGAGAATGGTCTCTTATGCAGATTCCCTCAATATTTCTTACCTCACACAGTATTTTGCAGAATAACATATTTCCTTAGACTGTCAAATACATAGAGAGGACATTACTTCATTTGGGCTGTTTTCTGTTATTTTAATTAGAAAATGTTTCAATAGTTTTAATGGATATATAATTCCCTCATTGGGATTGTTTTAAAGTCCTTATGTAAGAAAGATACATGTAGGGGATGATGTGCTGATTCTATACATTCTCAGAAATTTTCACATAAGCTTCCAGAATAAAAAACCTGTAGGTGAGTAGCCCTCATGAAAAAAAAAATCACAGTAAAGTCATTTTAAATTTGAGAACATGCACATTTCTCTATTTGGTTCCACTTCCTCATATCTCAGGGGAAATTCTCTCTTGGTTTCAGTACTTTGTTGAGGCGATTTTCAAAATATTCTATTAAGCTGATTAAGATAATTCACTGCTGCAGGTGTTACCCTTATACAGTGAACTGTTAATAACATAATCATTCACACTTGCAAAGTGATTCAGCATCTGGTTCAAAGCTCCCTCTTCTAGGGGGCCTGATAAGTGCTAGAGAATTATTCTGGGGAAAAATAAGCAATATCACTAATGGTATGCACCACAGTTGTCACAGAATGTTTATTGTTTCCATCCCAACTTCACTGTGTTTAACTGGGGAAGCCCTTGTGAAATGTTGGTGGAGAAACTGATGAGAAGACATCGCACTTCCATGGTCCCCTTCAGATCACGTATTGTTATTTTGAGCATTAATTAGCAAAATCATAGGCATAGTCAGGAAGAAGGGAGTGGGCATGGAGTTGAAACACACTTCAGAGCAAGACTCAAGGCACCAGTTTACAAGAGGAAGCAAAGAAGATTGTGTCTAATTAGAACTTCAGGGGTAATTTCAAAAGGCCTAGTGTAATTACCTGAGCGGGAAGTTAGCCAGATGGAGGATAACACCTCTAGTTAGGAGACAAAGTTCTATTTATATTCACGAACTCATTCAACTATAATTTCTAAGTACCCATGAAGGAAAATAAGATTTCTACCTTTCAAAATGTTGTGTTAAGTATATTTCAAGGTTCCATGAGCCATGTTTTTACTAAAATCTGACATCATTAAACAACAAATGATCTGCTAATCCAATATTAAATCCTGTCTCATTTTGAGATAAAGGTGCAAACTCTGAAATCTCTGTTTTAAGGGGTCTTGCCTTAAAACCTAATGAAAAATATCTAAGAAGTCATCACAGTTTTTTGATGTTTCGATCATTGTGTATGTTAAAGATGGTTTTCAAATTCATTCTTTTCTAAACAATCTTTTGAAATTTAGATGGTAGAATATTATAACATAAATTATTTGGTAGACTTGGGCAGCCCAGGTGGCTCAGCAGTTCAGTGCCACCTTCAGCCCAGGGCGTGATCCTGGAGACCCGGGATGGAGTCCCACGACAAGCTCCCTGCATGGAGCCTGCTTCTCCCTCTGCTTGTGTCTCTGCCTCTCTCCCTCTCTGTGTCTCTCATGAATAAATAAATAAGATCTTTTAAAAAATAAAATAAATTATTTGGTAGATTTAATTTAAAATTTAAAAATACACTAATTTCCATTAGTTCATGACAAAAAGAAAATATTATGCTTAAAGAGAAAATTAATGTGAGAGAAGTGATTAGCTCCAATGTTGCATAACAGTGTGATCAAGATAACTTAGAAACACAATCTATTTTTTTCTGATAGGCACACATGTAGCATCTACCATGCATATGCTTCCAGAAAAGAAAAGCTTGCTCTGAAATTTAATAGAGCCATGTTGACAAGGAATAAAATGTTAGATTTCTTTATATTCAACATATATGGCACATTTAAATTATTCTAGGCAATTTATTTCATATGCGAAGCCTAAGAATAGCAAATAATGAATATTTTAATATGCTATGTAGTGTAGCTGCTTGCTGCTTTTATATTCCAGGTGGGAATTATAGAGTCCTCTGCTTTTACTCATGAGCTCCTAAAGATGGTGTGGCCAACCATGACGTGAGTTTAACTACTTTCTCCTGTCAATGATTTTAACCTGACACCAGGTCAAGGCCATGGAACCACACCATTCTCTTTGGAGAAGACAGACATTTGCTTTGTCTACTAGGTCATGCTTATTGTATGGAGCAACTCTACAACATGAATTACCATCTCCTGCTAGTCACTGGAAAGTCTGCTCTAATCAGCAATGGTAAACACTGTTGCCCTCGGGGATAAAAAAACAGAGAGGAGGAGGAGCCCAGCAGCTGCCTATGCGTCCTGCTAACCAGTAGCAGGCATTGGGCCATGCAACAAGGACAAGTGTTGTTTGTGGTCAAGAACTTTGAGCAGAAGAACGATACTAGAAACTAGAATGGTCATGGCAAGAAAATGAGAAGGTAAGAAATGAGACATTCAGAGGTATGCTTTCTCCAACCATGTCTTACGGTTTTAGAACTCACAAAAGTGACATTTCCAGGAAGGACCTTTGTCTTTAGGACTCACTTGGCTGCTGTCTCTCTCTGCCTTAGAGGAGGCTCACTGTGTGGAGAGGGGTGGAAAGGAGCAAAGTTTGCAGAGTCCCAGGCACTACCCAAATTCCCAAGTCTAAGTTATATTTGAGTAGCAAAAGAAGTAGATCTCTGATTCTATGAGTTTCTGTGTGATGCTTGGTTCCCTGGGCTTCTGCTCAGGTGCAAACACCACTTTCAATTACCTGCCGGCGAGCTCTGGCACTTGGCTTCTCAGTTGCCATAGAAAAGGGCATGTGGTGGGCAGGGATGGGAAGGAACCCAAGAAGACAGTCAAAATATTGGCTTTGTGGTCATCTTCTGGCTTCATGAAATCAACATATCTAGTTAGGCAGAATTTAAGTTGCTGTTACTCTGACTGAGACTTAGAATCAGGGAGAATAAGGTAGACATTCTCTTTTTTTTTGGAGGCTTAGTGTCTTCTTTAAACTGAGCCTCTTTGGCTTAAAATTTCTGATTCTAATTATCCTTTCTCTTAACTATTATTAAAGCTTATATTGATCGGCCATAGGGTATGTAATAGCATTTCACTAAAATCAGAGGAAAGACTAGAAGTATTTACTGGAAATCTAATTTGGCTAAAAGCAAAGCATCTGGTGAATTCCTGACTTCTTTAGCTTAAGATTTCTAGACCCAAGAGGTAGAGAGATTACAATGATGTGAATGTTTAGATCCTCTTGTTGGTGGATTGGGATAATGTGACCATGTAGCCTTTAGTAACTTGATAAATCAGGGAGGGAGAGGCTAAGCATAATGAGATAGGCACACTGATAGAGGAGGAGGGTAGGGATGAAAAAGGCAAAACAAACACACAAGTAAACACAAAAAAAGTACTACTTCCAAGGGCTAAAAATACCTTGAAAATAGAAGTGTCTGATAACAGTACAAAGATGTCAAAACTTAAACATGCTTGATCACAATAGGGAAAAAAATAGAAGCACATAAAGCAGGAGGATTTATTGGAGGCGTATGTGTAAAAGGCAACCAGGAAGCCTTCTGACCAGGAAGACTTTAGAAATGACACAAACCTTAAGAGAGTGTCAGAGATGCTAGATTGTAGGATATGCAGAAGCACTGAAAAATTAGGGGGAAAATGTAAAAGAATGCTTTAAAACCAATAAAATTATTTTTCAAGTTGAAACAAGCTTTAGAAGACAAAGAAATTTTATTCTCGATAGTAGGAATAGAATGTACTTTTGTTTTAAAGATGGAGCCCCAGAAGGCAAAGGTATAACCAAGAGCACAGAGCAGATAAATGGAAGAACTCAGACCACAATGTAGTTCTTCTGAATGTGTGTCCTTTGTTTTCCCCACTGCTCAAACCATGACCTTCTTACCAGGTGACTTATAATATCTCAAGTGCTGCTCTTAGGACTAAATCCCAACTCAACAAGTACTGCATAAGTGATCCCTGGCTGAAAAGCAGCAGATTTGAAAATAACTTAGCTTTTGGGGCCCCTGGGTGGCTCAGTGGGTTAAGTGCCTGCCTTCGCTCAGGCTCAGGTCATGATTCCAGGGTCCTGGGATGGAGCCCCACGTCTGGCTCCTTGCTTAGTGGAGAGTCTACTTCTCCCTCTCCCTCTGCCTGCCCAACCCTTCCCCCCCGCCCCCCCCCCCGCCCCCCCCCGCCCCCCCGCTCATGCTCTCTTTCTCTCTCTCTCAAATAAATAAATAAAATCTTAAGAAAAAAGAAAAGAACTTAGTTTTTCCCACAGACTTACTAGTCTATTCCTAACTCAATATCGTGTAAACAATCTTTGATGATACTTGTTCTACTATACTTTGGCTAGACAACTTCAAGAATGCTGTATCATTTACGAGTCATAGTTAAAGCAAAGAGAGGCTATAAACCTCATTCAGAAGAGTCTAGAATTAAGAAGATTTGAAATCATGTCATCTGAGCAAGTTTTAAAGCATGAGTTGCAAATTCAAGTACTTACAGTACCGAGGCTACCAATATAAATAACTGAAATGGGATAGGAGCAGAGAAATATTTCTCTACTGCTAGGGAAAAAAATCAGTGTGAGCCTGATAAACAAAACCTGGCAGTCTACCTCCTGGAGTATGGAGCACATACTCCAGGAGAGAATGACCGGGCTGTGGCACACCAACCCCAGGCCCATTCTAACAAAGGCAAGTACATCCACCTCCAGCCAATTACTACAGTATAGGAACGCTTACCCAGTGCTATCAGAACTCCTCATTTTTTCAAGGGAAAACCGAAATTTGGGTATTTGTATAAAATTGCCCAGTTTTTATGTATTGGCACAATTAATAAATAAGCCAGTAACAACAACGACAACAACAGCCACAATCAGTGTGTGCAATGAATATGCCATTTCCAAACTTGATCAGGTCCCGAAGCCAACAATTTACTACCTCTGAACTAAAGGACTTAGGGATGTTTATTCTGAACAAGAGACATTGCTAATGGTAATTTCCATTTTTAAAAAGGGATATTAGGTAACAGAAGGAATCAGTTACTCATTCTAGATGCTGAATGCAAACTGACACTTACTATGTCTAGAGGTAGAATCTAAGGAAGAACCTTCTCAGAGAGATGGCCAAGGATGTTCTCCAGAGGCATTGCCTCAGTGAACTGATTCTGTTGCCTATTGAACGACATAATACAATTAAGATGATAATCAGGAGAGATACACAAAACCACAGGAACATTGCCCTGTGTGTATCCAAACCACAACATATCTTTTTCTCAGATAAACATAGAGCTTCAACCACTGGATTTCAAGAAATGTCTAACTTATCTGAAGGAGGTGAAGAAAAGAAAGAGTAAAATGATAAAGGAAATGGGGCTACTCCTTTCTAGGAACAAATATAAAAGATGAAAAATCTTTAGTCAGTAAATAAGATGTGGAGGTGACATGATTATAGATCAGTCCTTAATATGCTAATGTGTAATCTGTATTTCTTAAGGTGTTATGGTGCTCCGACTTCCCTGGACTTATTTGCCCTGGTCCATTGGAACTTCTTGGCTCCCTATGATGTCTAGGGATGTTTATGGGGTTCCTAATTCCATGGGAAATGAATCTTTGGAAGCTTTGCTGTGGCTCATAATTTTGGAATATTTGAATGACAGGAACTCAGAGATCACCTAGTCCAATTTCTCATTTTCTGATGAAGCAACTAAGGCTTTGAAGAATTAAGTGATTTTTATCAGTTTCCCAGATAGAAGCAATGAAACTGGAACTCATTAATTCAACTCTACACCATTTCTTTAGGCCACGCTTCTCAGTCTTTAATCATGGACGAGGGCTCCAGCTGAATGTCAATTTCAAATCAAGGAGGAAGTAGGTGAGCACTCCTTGAGATTAAGAGAGAGAAAGAAAGTAGTAAAAAAATGGCAACTCTACACCAAGAACACTGAGAAACAAACATATAAATATTATTAGTAAAATAAATATTACACCAGGTCCCCATGCCTGTCTGCCTTCTCAGTATACCTGTCACCGCAGATCTGTTCTAGAGCTAGCTTCTTGTCCAGCCTCATATTAGGTTTAAGTAAATAATAGGACCCCTGAGCTCAGGCAGATGTAAAAGTGTTGAACAGAAAGCATTCTAGTGTTCATATTTCTGCTTAGAAGGAGATCAATTTACAGATTAGATGTTAAGCAGGAAATGACTCTTCTCATTAAATGGTGTCTTTCAGCATTGCTGTGACTAAAACCACTGATCCCACAGGAAAAAAATGCGTGGTCCAGGAAGAAGGCAGACGTAGTGTGGACTTAGAGACAGCTATGGCTATGCAATCGCACGGATGTTTTCATTAGCAAATGAAGCAGCTTTGGTCAAAGGAGGTTGGATGTAGGAAAATTTCTCTTATTCATTCGTTCATCAAATACTTATTGAGCATACATTCTGGGTGTGTTAGGGCTACTATAGTGGATTAAGTTCCTGCCCTCATGAAGTTTTCACTCTTGTTGGGAAAAGGGAAAGAACAATGCACAAATATAAATCAAAATATATAATATAAAGTCAAATAATAATAATTGTTAGGAAAAATTAAGTAATGTGAAGCAAGAGGAGACCAGGAAGTATGCAATTTCAGAGGTGATATTTGAACAGAGATCTAAATAAATTAAGGAAATGAAAGAACAAATAAATGGTGGAAGAATTTCTGGGAAAATGTATGCTCTGGAATAGCAGGGAGATCAGGAAAGTAAGCCCACGAGATACCAGCTATTCAGAATGATAGCTAATGATAAGAAAGGCTATATTTTTAGTAAGTTTTTGAATAAAAATGAAAAGTTAGCAATGCTAGCCCCAAAGCAGGATGTGAAACTCCAGTTTAACACAGATTATGGAGAAAATTTCATGGAGCAAACCTAAGAGCTGTCAGAACTAAAACTAACTACTCAGGCAACTGGATGGCTCAGTGGTTGAGCATCTGCCTTTAGCTCAGGGCATGATCCCGGGGTCCTGGGATTGAGTCCCACATTGGGCTCCCTACACAGAGCCTGCTTCTCCCTCTGCCTGTGTCTCTGCCTCTCGCTCTGTGTCTTTCATGAATAAATAAATAAAATCTTAAAAAAAAAACAGCTACTCATCTTTACTACTTGCAGATTACTAACAGCTTATGTGGACGAGCTGTACATTAATATTATATACACATTTACATATGATAAAAATGATTAGAATTTTAAAACACTGTTTGAGTATAATAATTGTGAATAAATTCTTTATCTTCATAACACTGAGGGTAAAGAATTCCTTCAGATACTTTTATTCAGAGATGCCTACACAACCATGGTCATTATCCCAGTGTCTACTTTCATGATCCACTGGAGTGTAGATTGATAAAAAATATTCTGGCAAGCTATTAGGCTTTAGTGTATAAAGGGCCTTGAAAAAAATCCATGCCATTAGACACAATAATCCCACTTCTAGGAACCCATCCTAAGGAAATAAACAAATACAGACAAAGATTTATATGCAGGGATATTCACAATAGCTCTATTTATAATAGTGAAGAATTAGAAACAGCCTAAATGTCCAACAACAGAAATTATGGTGCATCCATATGATGGGATATTTTGCAACCGTTGGAAACTGTGATTTCAGAGATTTTTAATAAGAAGGGGGAATTCTAATGAGCTCAGATAAAATGGGAAAACTTTTGAAAAGTTATGTATATAAAATGTATAAAAGATGTATGTGTCCATACCTATCAAGGAGAAAAAACTGAGAGGATAACTCCAAATAGCTGAGTAGTAGACAGACAGATAGTTTTTACTTTCTTCATGCTATTTTTCTCCAATTTTCCACATTAAGAACCTATCACTTCTATATACTAAAAAGCAAAGAATGTGAACATTTGACTCTCCTCAGATGGCTCCCCTTGGTGAGGGTGGAAATTTACTCTTTCTCTTAAGTCTTCAAGTTGGCTTTAGCAGATAGCATCTTGGTATATTTGTCCTGCTGATGTCTAGGGCCAGAAGTTATATGTCTTGAGTCTAAGAATTTAGATTCTTTAAAAAAGGATACCTACGTCCCTGCCAAAGTTTTCCACAGTTCATCTCATTGTATTTCCAGGAGATGCTCTTTGAAACAAATATTTCCTTGGTAAAATATATTTGGGAAATGCTACATAGTATATCCTCCTCTTAGAAGCCACATTGCATAGTAAGATATTCAAGTTTCCAAGATGTACTATGATATAGACAACGAAGTGAAGTTGTTTACCCAACATATACCAAACATGATGAGGAAAAGCTTTTTTGTTTGTTTTTTTCTTCATATGCTTTCTTGTAACATTTCTTCAGCACTAGAGTTCCATGGGAAACACTTTATAAAGTACAGGATTACATGATTTTGAGAAAAACAAATGGTCAAAGGACTCTCAAAAATGGAGTGCTTGGGGGAAATGTTTTCAGAATTATTAAGGACTGAAGCCTTTTAAGTTGATAGTAAAAGTACAACCATGATTTAACTTAATGTTTCCATTTTACTTCTATTAGAAACCTGATTCTCAACAGGATCAAATCATATTGCCTGTTTACTCATAAGCCTGGATATAGACTGAGAATGATTCAGTTTAGTTCTTTGAATTTAATCACTTTGTTTTGGAGGAAGAAACCTCATGATTTGGTTATAGCTGCACTTTTTCTTTGTGCCTGCATATAGAGATAGAACAGCCTAGTAATAATTTAGCATCTATGGATAGAAAGAGTGAGTTGAAAAATGTGTTACTGCTATCCATCGCCTTGAATCCAGCAAGAAGGACACAAACCTTGCTACGTTTTTGTAATGATTTTATCACTCAAAAAGACCTTAAAGTAGTCTCCTTCAACCCTTGTGTCTTCATAAAGCTGAGCAGTTTTTTAAAGATTTGTTTATTGGGGACCTCAGTGACTCGGTGGTTGAGAATCTGCCTTTGGCTCAGGTCATGATCTCGGGGTCTTGGGATCAAGTCCCTACTCCCTCTGCCTATGTCTCTGCCTCTCTCTGTGTGTCTCTCATGAATAAATAAGTAAAAATCTTTGTTTAAAAAAGATTTTGATTTATTTATTTGAGAGAGGGAGAGCATGAGTGGGGGTATAGAGAGAGCGAGAGGAATCCTCAAGTAGACTCCCTTTTGAGCATGGAGCCCAATGCCAGGCTCATCTCAGAACCTGGAGACTGTGACCTGAGCTGAAATCAAGAGCCAGATGCTTAATGGAGTTAAAGCTGAGCATTTTGAATCTCATATTCAAGGGAAGAGCAAAGATGTTAAGTGACATGTTCAGGGTTACACAGCAATGCTTAGTCTTCATCCAAGATTTCTTGGCTCTTTGCTTCCGGAAAGGAAGCAACGGCAGTGACTATCTGAGCTGACAGACATGACTGGGAGCAGGGCCAGCCACCAACTCCAGCACAACATCTCATTTTCAGTCACTGTGATCCTGTGTCCACCTGTGGGAGCCCAAAGTCACCAAGTCAGCCACTAAAGACGCAGGACTCAAACGTAGCTCTTCAACATCCCCTCTGCTCTGCTGTCCTTGGAACTGGTATTTGAACAATGTTCAGGTTTTTAAATCAAGGTGTACTGTTCTGTCATGAATAGAGTAATTAAAGAAAGCCAGGGTGACCAGGATCTCCCCTACCTATTTGGAGCAGATAAGTCTCCCCATTGCATGAATCAGAGACACTCAGGAACAGGACACACAGCTCTTAGGACTTCGCAGAATCTCCTTCGGCAAGTTACAGCTTCTAAAGAGAAATCTCCCTTCTGCCTTCTTCGTCAGGATGCCTCAATGATTTCTTGAATGGGTTTAGACTTTACAAAAGACAGAAAGAGCCAGAGTCTTTAGGTGCTTCTGTCTTTAAATCTTTCGAAATTCCTTAAGTAGGGAGTTTAAAAGCCCAAATGTTGCCTTAAATTATAAGGAGAGGGGTGCCTGGGTGGCTCAGTTGGTTAAGTGGCTGCCTTTGGCTCAGGTCAGGATCCCACAGTCTTGGGATTGAGCCCATGTAGGGTTCCCTACTCATCAGGGGAGTCTGCTTCTCCTTCTGTCCCTCCCCCACCTTGTGCTCAGTTGCTCACTCTCACTCTCTCTCACTCTCTCTCTCTCTCTCTCTCAAATGAATAAATAAAATCTTGAAAAAATTATAGGGAGAAAAAGTAACGATAAAATAAAATAATAATCATTATAGCTACTATTTACTGAGTGTTTTTTGTCAGTCCCTCAAATACTTTTTCACAATTTTATGTAATCCTACCTTATGAAATAGATCTTAGCCCCATCGTATAGATGACAAAAATGAGTCTTAAAGGAGTAATAAGTATCCAGCCCTACCGAGGTCACTCACCTCATGAAGCATCAGTGCCAGAGAGTGAGGCCCCCCATTTTGCCCCCCCTAAACCCACACACTTAATATCTGCATTATTAACTTCCAGAACTTCAGAATGGGATCCTCTCCTCACAAGCTAAGATGGTAGTATGTTTTGTATCAGTAAAGTTGGTTAGTTCTTAAATTAATGGCATCAATGAAGCCAGATATCAGAGCTCTAGTTCGTGTGTGGGCTTGTTGATTTCTTTCCTCTGGCCACAGAGTGGGTCTCTAATCTCAGCCAGCTGGCCACCACTTAAAATGTGCTGTTAAGAGACTAGATAGCAAAACACTCTAGATGGCTTTGTGAAATCTACCAGAATTACACACACAAAAATGACATAAGGTCAAAGTACTGCTATTGTTGGTCAATGCCATCATCTCCGCACGAGAAGGACAGGGTTATATAAAATCTCAAAGTTAAGTCCAACACTAAGGAACCCAGAGGGTCAAGCACAGAACTCTGTTTGTTTATGACATGACCTTAGTGGAGTAGCTTGTTTCTTGTGGATATCTGTCCAGATTTCGAAAATTCTGGTTATTACTTTTTACCAAATGTGGTTGCAGGCACCAAGCATGCTATGAGGAGATGGCTGGCTCGCCCACTGATGAAAATGGGTTGACTTATTAAAATGTCCACTAACAAATATGTAGGAAATGGGCTTTTTCCCTTTGGTTCGATGAATATTAAATCAGTGTTAGAAATAAGGAAATACTGATTTCAGCATACAATTAGAGAGTTTAAAAGGTCAGTTTGAGGTGTTTGTAACAAACTGGAGTCAGAGTGAGGCAAATAAGAAACAGAAATTTCCTTTTTATGCAGATAGAAATAAAAAGTACATGGGTAATTGCCTGAAGATTATACTAGTTTTCAAAATGAAAAAAAAAAAAGCTTCTCTGATATCACATGAAAATGTAGATGACACTAATAATATAGCACATAACGTTTCTTCTCAAAAACCTTTAAATTTTACAGTTGGTTGTAAAAATATGCACAAATATAATGGAATCAAAGTAGCTTGACACTGTAAACATTTTGCAAGTTTTAACTGGAAAATCCGTTAGCTTAAAATCCTACTTTGAAAAGTACTTAGTCGAAATAATTGCATACCTTGAAGGAAACATGGCCATAGGTCCAGAGCCAGCCTCTTTCCTTCTCAAAATTAGTGGGTGATGCTGATTTACACTCAGCCATTGGCCATGCACAACCTCTAATGACAACCTCTCCACAGCTGTTATAATCTAGTGGTCCAATACACCATGAATTTCAAATACTTTGCCAAAATTACCACTCCATTCAAGCACCTCTTTTTTCATTAAAAGAAAAAGGTTTCGATGAAACGAAGAATGGAATTTTTTGTGTGCGTGCAATGTTGAAAATAAAAAGGAGAAGGACAGAGCACAGAAAGCACTGAGCGCAATTAATCAGATGGCCAAGTTCTTGCCAAGGGCATGAGAACCAAATGCTTTTCTTTACTAAATCTAAATCAACGTTTGTCTGGGGCTATCATTTCATAATTGTACTTCTCATCCTGCCTTAACTTCCTTTTCTTCCCCTTTAAACACCATTCCTCCGTAACTACTGCTTCCATTCCCCCCAAGGGCCTGCCTCCGAAGGCACAAAAGCTCGCTAATGCTGGGTGAAAGTTGGCACTTCGTTCGTCATTCACTCCCCTGAGCCTTTATATTTTTCACCCACAAAGACAGATCTTGGAGATAGATAGAGCCCTATCCTTCCTTAATTTTGAATTTCTTGGCTTTTGTCACTTGAAAACCAGATCCTTCGTGTTATTTAAATGTGACACTCCCCTCTTCCTTGGGGTAAGGGGAAGGGTAAAGAATTTAATGTTATTTTTAACTCAACTATCTTGTTAACCTTGGGGGACATCCCTGGAGCTGAAATCCATTCAAGTAATAATAGATCAGCAACTCATTCCCTGCCGAGAGCTCTCTGCCGAGTCAGTCTGGAAAAACTCTTTAAAAGCACAGTCTCTGCCTGGCGCTTTTCTTTTGGTTTCTGTGGAATTTTTCTTAGTAACAATTTTTAGCTGAAGGGGTTAGCGACAATTGTAAACTAAGGAGTACTGAAAAGGGAGTGTGGTGGGGAGGGCTGTTGGCCGCACTAATTAAAACAAAGCCTGCTTGTGTGAGCTGTGTCCCACCCTCACCCCCCTCCCCTTGGTGCAAAGGGGCAAACAGCACAAGATCCTCTCTCTCAGCACACAGTTTTCCAGTCTGCGGGGACTTATATTTTTAAATACAATTAAAAGTAATGCCCCTTTGTTGATTATACTCGCCTTGCCAAACTTGAGGACCTCCAAAGCTGCCAAACATTTACTTTCAAATTTTGTATGCCAAGCTGCCTTCCAAATGCTGTCAATCTCACAGAGGGCAGGGCAGCCTGTGATTACCAGCTTCCCAAAATTCTAGTAAGCTGCTCCGACGATATTCCACATGGAGGCTGGTTCGGAGACTGAGCAGATCAAGCCAGAATCTGGTGTCACTTTCATCTTTAAGAGGGAGATAGAATTGTTCTTGCTTCCTGATGGAGTGCATGAGCTTGAAAGGGGAGAACACCAAAGCAAACTTCCCAGCTCTGTGTGTGCAAGCAGCAGACACTGTGTAGTCCAGACCCAATTCAGAAAGACTTGTCAAATGAAAGAGAAATGCACAAACATGTCTGTACTTTGTCCTCTGAATTTTAAAAGCATCTAATGTTACATAGCTCATGTGAACTTTATTTAACGCACAGCCATTCACCAAGTACTCCCTTTACGGTTTTAGTGGCTGTCCTCTCTCCTTGCTGTTCACCACTGATTATTTTATAAGCTTTTGGGGGGGGGGGGGGCAGTATTTGACTTAACCTTTTAAATGTAGCTTTCTTTCTGACAATACAGGAAGTAGAATGCCAAAGGAAAACTCTGCATGGGGCGGTGGGGGGGGGGGGGTGCGGGAGACAGGCACACTATTGGAAATAAGTCTTGGGAAGACAGTAAACTAATTTGGGAGTTTGATTTTTCCAATGTGACTATCTATAAAAGCTAAGCACCAAGTTTTGATTCCTAGGTTTTGTGAGGTTGCAGAAGTACAAAACTAATACTTGGCTAGGTGTTTTTTTTTCTTTCTTTCTTTTTTTTTTTTTTTTACTGATGAAAAATGCAGGCATGAAAAACAAGGTGTAGCATCCGTTTTCAATTAAAAAAATAAAAATTTAAACCTCTCCCTCTGGGCCTGGTACTGAGCCAGTTAAGGGAATGGGATGGGTGTAGTCATTGAGAAAGTAGTAAGATGAAAATACCCTCCTGCTTGAAGTAACTTTATATTTCAGAGGGGCTCCCCTGCCTCCATTCCAATAAAGAAAGTTACACTGTGCTATCATTTTATTTCAATTTTTTCTTTAAAAATTCACTTATTTTAAATTTTACTAATTCCCAAAGGCACTGGATTTGATTTCTATTTTTTTCTGTGCATCTCTGATTTCTGTTCGATCCCACAGGGGTAAATATTTGACATCCAGCCATTCCCAGGGGTGGCAGACCAATGTACCAAACACAGAGTCGTTTCAGTTCACCAAGAGATGAAGTCAGGCTCCAGGGGATAAACAACCGTCCATAAATAACCTCTCAGAAATAGCCTGAGGAACATGTCCTGCAAAGAAATCCTGGCTCAGTACATTCTATTTTGTTTATTTTGCATAAAAGTTTTCTTTGTCTAGATTTGCACCAGCATAAAAGCACTTTCAGCAAATCATGTCATTAAAACAAAACAAAGCCAAGTTTAAGAAAAAAAATCCCACCTGAAAAGAAATTAGTTGCCCCTTGAAATGCCAGGAGAAAACCAACTTACCTGCCATTCTAATGACTGAAGAGTGGTAAGAAGAGGAAAAGGACATGGAGAGCATTCCATGCCAAGTACTAATATTCATAGCCTTTGCCTGAAGCCCAGGGCCTGAATGGCACAGCTGAACGCATTTTCAATTATCTGGCTCCTAGTGGCAAATCCAACTGTTGTCATTAGTAGGGAGACATGCTTCAAGACTTAATATTTGGCGGAGATGTAACTGACCCATCAGTCCTACAAAATAGCTTGAGTCACTTTTCAATAATATGGAGGAAATTATCTACTTTAAGATCTTCTTTGGGAACTTATTTTACTGAGATGAATTCAGCAAGGGGAGGGGTGGTAGGGAAGTATTAGATGGATCTGCACTCTATATTGTGTTCACTTTTGAATGCCGTCGTTTAACTCAATTTCACCATTAGTGCCCATAGAAGTGATTCAATTTATATGTTGGGATGACTTATGTATATAAATCACTTTCAGAGGGTTAATAAAAAGAATACAGACTCCAAAGACCCCATTCCCTACAGGGTGAATTAGTAAGAATAATTTTTATATTAACAATTACCTCCTAGATTTTTAACAGTCAAGTACTTTCATTGCCATGAATCTTAATCAGTTTTTCTTCTAATTTCTTTGAGTTTCTGTCTTCTTTATTTTATTATCACCACTGTAGGTCAAATTCTTCTCATTTCAGAAATGTATCATTATAACATCCAGCCTCAGGACTGACTTGACTGCCTTCAAGCTCTCCCTGCCACTACATCCCCATCTCCACCTCTGGGTTAATTATCTGAAAATCATGCTTGACATCATGAATTCACCCTGCTTAGAATTTGTGTTGGCACCCACTTCCTAAGGGAGGAAGTCCAACCTCTGGCTTTTCTCCACTCTTTTAATTTCATGTCTACTTTCCTCACTAACCAAACTTGCTAGGGAGCAATCCTTTAAAATCTCTCATGATCCACTGCTTTCACCTTTATTTATACAGTGACCCTGCTTGGAGTGTCCCTTCTTCAGTTTGAAGTCTTTAGGTCTACTTTAAGCCCACCCTTATTCCACTATAACCTGTTGTTTTTCTGAAGTGCTATGAAATAATGCATCACTTACTTTGGATTATTGGTTGATCACGCTGACATAGCTCATAACCTTAATTAGATGGCAAATTCCTTGAAGACCAGAACTGGGTCTTCCAAATTTTTGTATTTCCAAGCAGTGTTTGTCCACAATTAGTTTGAAAAAAAACAATCCTTTCCTTAGGAATGTTTGAGCTACTTTATTAACATGTGGTTATCAAGAACATTTCTTCATGGAGATAGTTTCAGCTTCCAAAAGAGTGAGGCCATTTTCAGCCTCTCTTAACTGATGGAGGGGATGACCTCTCTAAACAGAACCAGACATGGGATCCTGGGATCCCAGAGTCCTGGGATCGAGTTCCACATAGGGGCAAAAATCTATGCAAATGCGAAGAAAAAAGATTAGCTATTTTCTCTTGTTCTTAACTCAAGATTCTGTACATCCAAGAAGGGATTCTTACTTATAGGGTTTCAAAAGCATATCTGTCACATAAAGAACTCAACAAGGAAAGAGTCAGTATAATAGATAGCTGACTTCAACAAATTAGCCTTATTATGTAGCCCAGATTGCCTAGATTCTGCTATTAATTTCCTTTTGATATCTTGAAGCTTTAGGTAAAGTCACACTGAATGTTACAGTCGTGTCTTAGCTAACTTACAGAAGTCAAAGGAATGGTAATCATTGTTAGGAGAGAGTTTTTCCCATTGGTGGCCAATATGTTGGTGGCAACAATGGACGGCGAGACAGATCAACCCTAGAAGTATGTTGTTCAACTCTCCTCCTCAGCAGAAGACAAAATCAAGAATTCTGAGTTTTACATGACTTTTCATTTAAGTAAGAAAAGTGGCAAGTAACATTTCTATTTAAAATTCTTGTTAAAAATATGGGCAGCCCCAGTGGCCCAGCAGTTTAGCACCTGCCTTCAGCCCAGGGCATGATCCTGGAGACCCAGGATCGAGTTCCACATTGGGCTCCCCCCATGGAGTCTGCTTCTCCCTCTGCCTATGTCTCTGCCTCTCTCTGTGTCTCTCATAACTAAATAAAAATCCTTTAAAAAATAAATTCTTGTTAAAATATGTATGATACTGAAGTTTTATAAATATTTTTTCATGTATTGATGCGGTTGAAGCAGCATAAAATTTATGCTTTATAACAGATATATAGAGAGATGTTTTCATTTTCTATAGCTAGAACTTGTTCAGAAGCTTCTATTTCTACATAGTTGTGGAAAGAAGTTTAAATTTCCCAATCAATGGGACACCTGAGTGGCTCAGCGGTTGAGTGTCTGCCTTCAGCTCAGGGCATGATCCTGGAGTCCTGGGATCGAGTTCCACATAGGGCTGTCTACGTGGAGCCTGCTTCTCCCTCTGCCTGTGTCTCTACCTCTCTCTCTTTCTGTGCCTCTCATGAATGAATAAATAAATAAAATCTAAAAAAAAAAAAACTTAAAGGTGGCTAATTATTTGATTGGGAAATTTTTTAAAAAGATTTTATTTATTTATTTATTCATGAGAGACACAGAAGGAGAGAGAGGCAGAGACACAGGCAGAGGGAGAAGCAGGCTCCATGCAGGGAGCCCAATGCGGAACTTGATCCCAGGACTGCAAGATCACCCCCTGGGCCAAAGGCAGGTGCACAATTGCTGAGCCACCCAGGCATCCACCTTTAAGTTTTAAGGGAGACTTTTCCATATAATCAGTCTTTTGTGGAAATTTTCAGTTGTTTGGCTTTTCTTCCCCATTTTTTCTTTTCCTTTCTCTTGAGGCAGCATCTGGGCACAGAAGAAATCTTCCATTATATTTTAGACTCAAGAGAATGAGGTGAACCATTGCTCTGTGATTCCTTACCTCACATTATATTAAAAAAAATTAATTCGAAAAACGTAATCCTACATGTAAGTACTAAAAATTAAAAAAAAAATCTATTAAAAATAGGAGAAAATTCTTTTTGATTTGAGATTAGTCAGAGTTCTTAGAAAAGACCTAAAAAATATGAACTCTTAAATAAAAATATTGATGTATTAAACTTCATCAAAAGTATAAAATCTCACAAAAGACACCCTGAAGAAAATAAATACATAAGTCCCAGACTGGAAGGTAATATATGCAAAGTATTCTGTATCCAGAATAGATCAATAACTATCACAACTAAATAATAAAAAGAAAAGCCTTTAAAAAATGAGAAAAGATTGAAAAGACTCTACCAAAGAAGTGATACAGATGTCAACTAAGCATATAAGAACCTTGGGCAGCCCAGGTGGCTCAGCAGTTTAGTGCCACCTTCAGCCCAGAGCCTGATCCTGGAGACCTGGGATCGAGTCCTACGTCAGGCCTCCTGCATGAAACCTGCTTCTCCCTCTGCCTGTGTCTTTGCATCTCTCTTTCTCTCTCTGTGTCTCTCATGAATAAATAAATAAAATCAAAAGAGCTATTTAAAAATAAATAAGAAACTCAACATCAGTAGTCATTAGGGAAATTAAACTTAAAACCACATGAGATATCACTACATACTTTTTAGAATGGCTAAAATCAGAGACAGGCAATACCAAGTGCTGTGAGGATGTGGGGATGCACAATGGGAAAGCTGCTCTGGAGATAGTTTGTCACTTCTTTAAAAGGAAGGAGAGGCTGCTTGCTATCTCCCTAAGTCTCCATTTCTTGATACTCCTTTAGTGATAGCTGAAGATGGCAATAGGCTTAGAACACTACATTCTGCAATCTCCCTTACTAATTATCTATGGGGCTAAATAGTTGTCAATAAAATGTAAGCAGAAATTGTTGGGTTGGAATTCCCAGGAAGCTCTTTAAATCATAACTTTCAACAGAAGTATAAAGCAAGACACAAATGAGACTCACATATGTAATTTAAATCTTTCAAGTAGCTATATTAAAAAAGTAAGAAGAGGAGTACCTGGGTGGCTTAGTAGGTTGAGCTGTAGGCTTCTGATTTTGGCCTGTGATCTCAGGGTTGTGGGATTGAGCCCTGTGTCTGGCTCCATGCTGCTTACGATTCTGCTTGGGATTCTCTCTCTACCTCTGCCCTTCCCCCTGTTCATGCTCACTCTCTCTCTCTCTCTCTCTCTCTCTCTAAAATAAATAAATTAAATAAATAAATAAATCATTTTTAAAAAAGTAAGGAGAAACAGGTGAGGTTAACTTTAGCAATATACTTTATCTAACCCAATATATCCAAAATGGCACCATTTCAACACAAAATCAACAAAACAAAATTATTGAGATAATTTACAAACTACTTTTTATATGAAATCTTCAAATTCTGGTGTGTATTTTACACTTTCAGCACATTTCAGCTCAGACTAGCTATATTTCAACTGTTCAATAGCCTCATGTAGCTGATAGTTACTGTATTAGAGAGCACAGTTTTTGATAGATAAGCATTTTTTTTTACCCTCTGCCTTACTTCCTTCTGAGATGGAATAGATTTGTGTTGGCTGGAGTTTCAGCAGCTTTCCTAGACCATAAATTTTCTTGAAGTTGGACACTGTGGAGCAGAAAGGTAAAAGGTATTTGTTTCTGGACATCTATGTAATTGCCTTACTAGTCCTTAGGCTGCCAAATTATAGAATTTTTTTTTACATGGCTGTAATAATATCAAACAGCATAAACTATCCACAGTCATTCTTAGTAATAAAGAAGGCTACTAGGTAGCCTAGTAATAATAACAGATGACAGAAAGCCTAGTAATAATAACAGATGACAGAAAGACAGTGCATTATATTGGTTAAAGGCTTATTTTTAGGAGCTATGTATCTAGTTGCAGATCCTGACATTGCCACATACTGATGTGTGAACTTGGGTAAATTACTTAAGCTCTTCTAACTTAATCTCTTTACTCAGCTATAAAATGGAGATAATAATATCTCCCTCTTAGAGTTATTGTAAGGACTCAAAAAAAGTTCATATATGTGACATCCTTAGATTATGTGTATCACATAGTAATTACTTTGTTAGAGTCAGCTGTCATTACTTCATTAAGAAAATGTAATAATTCTGAACTTGTATGCACCTGATAATGTAAGCTCCAAATATACAAAGCAAAATTGACAACAAAATTATAGAGTGGTTGATAAATCTACAATCCTAGTTCAAGAGTTTGACAGACACATTTCCCAATACCTGACAAATGGAGGAGACAGAAAAATTAAAAAGTACTTAAATGAATGAATGTGATTAATGTGTCTTGGGTAATCTTCACATTTGATGATTTTTCAAATTTGAATCTATGCTTTCTGAAAACTATTAACAAATATGAAAACAAGTCAGTTTAAATAATTTTTATTGGGGAAAAAAGAATGCTATTTTCTTATGTTTACCATGCTATTTATATTTGGGGATAAAACATCGATATGCTTAACTCTAGTTTCCTTCCAGTGCATTCACACACTAAATATATAAAATGTGTATTTCAATTTGACATACATCATTAATTTTATTATTTATTTATCACATAAATATTCAGATTCTGGTTACAAACTCTTAACTTACAGTGTATATCCCTTAGCAAAATAGCATAAGCAAATAGTGGATAATGCTTTCTTTGGAGGTTGATGAATGTTCTCTTTAGTAGGAAGTTTCTAATACAGCTTTTTTTTTTTACCCTAAGCTATTCCCTTAGTCCGTCTTCCAGTAAGACACAGCAGGTGGAAATAAACACAAACGTCCTAAGTGTTAAAACACTTTCAGTGATTCCTATTTATAATATCTCCTTAAAGGTTTGGATATTTTCACCCCAACTTTTGACTATCCTTTTAAAAATTACCTCTGTTTACCTGTTTGTTTCACTGAGATAATTTGTCTCATTTGTGAAGAATCAAATTGAATAGGATATGTTAAAAAAACAAAAAACAAACAAACAAACAAAAAACAGCATTAGCTAAATATTAGACTAGAGCCTGAGAGATGGAAAGAGAAACAGAACTCAGCTCAAATTTACTAAACAATCTCAATCGTACAGAAACCCCAGGCAACTAAAATACCCTCTGGAGAGTAACATTTCATGCTTAGGAAGAAGTTATTTACTTCATGCAGGAAAGTACTTTGCTCCAAAGAGGGGCCCTGTCTCACCATAATATTGGGTTTGGCCTATCATGGGACTAGACCTAAAATATTTTATGTTCTTAATTTATTTTCTCCCACATCTGGATTAAGGATAATTTTTCTAGACCTGAATTATGGAAAATTTCTCTTGTCAAATATATATGCCATATACTTGACTGTAAACATATTGGTCTAATTGCAAAATTTACCACTGGGGAAGCTAATTATTTAAGGTGTGGGTCCAAAGTAGAATTTCTCCACCTTTATGCAAACCACAAACACATATCTCTGGTAACTTGAAGTGCTGAACTCCCCTGCAAGGCAAAGAGGCATTTCCTGCTGGGCCCTCCCAGGGGGAGGCCCAGGCCTTTGGCTGGGGGTTGTTTCCACAGGCTGGAATCTTTTTTCCTGGATGTGGGGGTCTTCTTAAACACAAGGGAGTTGTGGTGGCCCTTTGAGGTTGCACAGGGAATTATTTGAGTGCCTCCTTTCAGTTTCACTCATATCCCTTAGAGTTGTTATAACAAGGAACTCATTCTCTTGTTAAGCGCTTCTTTGGCAATGCCCTAGGCCGAGCTATTGCTGAACTGCCTCCTGCCTATACCCCCCAGGTTTGCTGGAGCCAGGAGAGCAAAAGCGAGGGATTCCCTTTTAGCTTTTTGTGCCAGGCACTTTTATAGTTCTGACTCATTTTTATTTTTCTCCTGGGAAAAAATTAGGAGTTTTTATTGTCTCAGAGCACAACTTCTCAAGCTCAAACTTTAATGGCAAAAACAAAAATCAAAATCATGCATATTACTAAAATAGAAATGTTATTGCTTTTCTTTTTTAAAAATGTCAATGCCAATGCAGAGAGCAAGTATGAATGCTTATGAGAGAAACTTTTAATTGTACCATATATAGAAAAAAATTTTATATATTCAGTATATATTCTTCAGATACACAGTGTGTACTAGATCCTGTATTAGTTACAAAGACTGTGAAAATAAATAACACTACTTAGTTCTACTCTGAAAATATTCACACTCTCTCCTGGGAAATGTATGCAGCAGGGTGACAGGTATGTAAATATATAATTATAATGCAATGTATATGCTACTGTAGCTCAGAGAAACAGTAAACTCTGACTGCTATGTCTTACAACAATTGCATATGGTAAACAGTATTTGATGTGGGTCTGGAAGGAGCAAGGAGAAAAAGCACTGTTTCTAGAAAGTGGAGACAATATATATATAAAAAAAAAAGGAACAATGACAAAAATAGCAAGGCATGTTTGGGAAATAGATAGTATTTTGGTATGGACAGGAGGCAGTGTTGAACTGATGGAGTATGCTATGTGAGTCTGGAAAAGAAAACATTATCCAGGTGATAATGCATGTTAGATGAAATGTTAAGGCTTTGGTATTTTGTTCTTAAACAATGGAGTTTGCCTTTGAAGTCTTAAAGAAGGAGAGTAATAGGATTTTTTATTGAGCACTTACCATTTGCCACACATTGTTCTAAGTGCTCTAGATAAACTTACTCATATAATCCCCATTAAAACCATACAAGGGAAGGACTACAATGATAGCCACTTTACTGATGACCCTGGGCAAGTCATCAATTTCTTTGTATCTTCAAATTGATCTATAGATCCTACACAATCCCAAGCAAAACCACAGCTGTCTCTTTTTATTTAATTTTTAAAAATAAATCAGCAAGCTGATTCTGCATTCATTTAGAAATGCAAAAGTCCTAACATAGACAAAACAACTTTTATAAAAAAAGAACAAAGTGAGAGGACTTACACTACATAATGTCAAGATTTATTGAAGCTATAGTAATAAAGACAATACAATATTTACATTCAGATTGACAAGTAGAATAGAGTCCAAAGCTAAAGCCTCATATATATTCATATATATGGACAACTGTTTTTGTTTGTTTACAAAGATGCAAATGCTATGCAGTGAGGAAACTATAGTCCATAGCCTTTTCAATAAATAATACTGTAACAGTTGGATATCCATAAGCCAAAAAAAGGGACTTTGATTCATATCTCACACCATATAAAAACTTAATCACGTGAATCACTCACTTACATTTTAAACCTAAAACTATAAAACTTCTAGCAGAAAACATAGAAGGAATTCTTTGTGACCACAGATTTGGCAAAGATTTCTTAGATACTATACCGAAGTTATTATCTGTGAAAGAAACACATGATAAGCTGGGCTTCATCAAATTTAAAACTTCTCTTCAAAAAAATACATTAAAGTAATAAAAAGACAAACCCCAGATTGGGAGAACATATTTGGAAAGCATGTATCTGATAAAGGACTTGTATGCAGAATATATAAAGAACTCAAAAATTCAGTAATGAAAGCACAAACTGCCCAAAAAAGAGATGGCAAAAGATCAGAAGAGATACATCTCCAGAGAGGATATGAAGGTGGTAAATAAGCACATGTGAAGATTTCAACATCATCAGTCAATATGGAAATGCAAGTTAAAACCAAAATGATATACTGTTACATGCTTACTAGAATACCTTAAATTAAAATGTTTGACCACATAAGTGCTACCAAGGATATGGAGAAACTAGAACTCTCAAACACTGCTGGTGGGAATGAAAATTGGACAGCCATCATTGATTAACATTTTGGTAGTTTCTATGAAGCTAAACACACACCCATCATATTATCCAGCCATTTCTCTACTAAGTATTCACCCAAGAGAAAAGAAAGCATACATCTGCGGCACCTTGGTGGCTCAATTAGTTAAGTGTCTGCCTTCAGCTCAGGTCATGATCCTAGAATCTCCAGATTGAGCCCCACAATGGACTCCCTACTCAGTGGAGCATCTGCTTCTCCCTCTGCCCCTCATCTTGCTCGTGCTTTCTCTCTCTTGCTCTCTCACTTTCAAATAAATAAATAAAATCTTAAAAAAAAAAAAAGAAAGAAAGAAAGCATACATTCATACAAAGACAAGTACATGAATATTCATAGAAGCTTAGAACTGGGCAAAACTTGAAAGGTAAACATGGATAAACAAATCACGGTATCTTTATACAATGGAATGTTGCTCAGTAACAAAAAGGAATAAACTACTGATACACACAACAACACAGACAAATCTTTCAATAATTACTGTGAGTAAAATAAGTCTGATAAAAAGAGTACATAGTCTCTGGTTCCATTTCTATAAAACACTGTGAAATGCAGATGCTTCTGCGGTGACAGAAAGCAGATGAGTGGTTCTTAGGGAGGAGAGCTAGAGAGATAAGAGGTAGAGATTACAAAGGGGAACAAGTAAACTTTTGGGATGATGGATGTGTTCATTATCTTGATTGTGGTGATGGTTTCACAGGTGTACACATATGTCAAAGCTGATCAAATTCTACGCTTTGAATATCTGCAGTTTATATTATGTCAATCATACCTCAACGAATCTATTAAAAGAACAAAAATTTAGTGGAAAGATGTCTGAGTCGACTATGTGATTTAACATTGAGCCTGGGGGCAGATCTGTACACGTGAAAGCCACCACTACAATGAAAAAAGGATCACTAGTTAGTTATTTATATGATTATTTTATTTGTTCATCCAGCAAATATGTATGAAGTACCTGCGGATGGCAACCGTGCTGGGTAGGCCTATACCTAGACAGATGGCAGAGGAGAAGCTAGAGTCCCCCTGCCCTCTATTGTTTAGTCCACAAAGGAATATAATAGAAAGGCTGAGAGAACAAACTTCAGAGTAGAAAAATCTCTCCAATAATTCCCCAAAAGACTTCCACTTACTTTTTCATTGGCCAAGATTGGATCACAGAGTCAATTTATAAGTTGCAGAGTCAGAATTCAAATCCAATTCCAGAGATTTTGTTTTACCTTCTCCATTGCCATTCGATATGGAGAAACTCAATGTTAATTAGAAAGGCTGAAACAGAATTGAAAGATATTAACTCTCTTACTAGGGATTTCATGCTGTTGAAAGTTGTATCCGTGTACCATGTAAAATCTTCCTTTGTACCACCAGGGTGATATGTACCATCCTGAGAAACACTAGACCAAATGTTCTCTAGACTCTTGTTTGGCACTAATACCTTAAAATCTCATATTCTGGGTTTTGTCCGTGTGAAAGTAGAGGATAAGTCGTGCCAACTGTAATTGCCTTAGCCTTCTTTATCCTACTGGGAAAGGATAACATGTTTCTGTTGGGTCATGGGATATAATGTAAGATTCCACAGGGTACATAATAATTAATCATTGTAGTCCTCACTTTTTTCCTTCTATATGTTTCTGGAGGTTGGTGGTGGATGTGAGGATGTGGGGGACTAGGATGTGGGAGGCAGCAGGAGACTGGTTCAATCCTCCTTTGGTGGGCTCAGTACAATAGAGAAAAACTGCTTGCTGGAAAGGAGTGCCCGCATGGGCAAGTGTGTGAAGCACAGTGGCTCCTTTAAGTTTCTTGGGCAGGATCTTGACTCTTTTTTTCTTCTTCTTTCTTTTTTTTTTTAGCTTTTATGTGTTTATTCATGAGAGACACAGAGAGAGGCAGAGACATAGGAGAGGGAGAAGCAGGCTCCCTACAGGGAGCCCAATGTAGGACTCCATCCCAGGACCCCGGCTGGGATCACAACCTGAGCCAAAGGCAGACGCTCAACCACTGAACCACCCAGACGCCCTGATTCCTCTTATCTGGTGTTGGATTAGCCCCAATTTCTAGCATTACTTTCACTGAAGAAGAGTTTCTATCCAGCACCTTACTCAGATCCAAAATTGCCAGTTCTACCATCCAGCAACTTTCAAAGGAGACAAAGTAATTCCAAAGTAGAATGTTTTGGTCTCATGGTAAAGATTCAGAGTTATCTTTGAAAGTTGTATGCAGAGCATGGAAGTGTGATCACTCTGGGTCGTACTCAGCAACACGCATGCATACAACTGTGACAGGCCTGAGTCACCATTTTGTTTTATTCTCAAAGGGGCTATTTCTTAGGGCAGTTTTCTACTCTCTCTCAAGAAGATGAGACTGAGAATTTATTGGGCCTCTCTCCTTCTTCAGATTTGCCTGTTTTCTCCCCAGCAGGTTATATAACAGAAAGAAGGGCTTATTTATTATGTTCAACAAAAAGGTCACATCCATCTTTTCCCCAAGGCCAACAGCCTGCTTCCCTTATACGTACAAAATTAAACAAGGTCACTTAAAATCTGCTCCAGAGTGATGACCAGAACCCATGGCTGCTTCTATTAGTGGTGATAAAAGAGAAAATAAACTCTGGGAGGGCATCTCATTTCATTACAGTTTTACTGGGGATCATATTCCAATTGGCACTTTTTCTTTTCAGTATGGTCTATTATAAATAAACCACACAGAGGCTTCATTTTAATTTTTTTTAATTTTAAAATATTGGGCCTTGGGAGGCTGAATACACTTTTCAATGATAATTGCAGTAAGAGAAGCATACCGCACCCGCAGTGATTCTACAAATCGAATGCCTAGATACCCTCCTGTAAGAATACAGTCTGGAGAGGTAAGTAAACAGAAGGTAGTCTTTCTGTGTTTCTTGAAACCAACTTTAAGAGAACAAAGGTAGTAATTAGGATTCATTTTCTCTCCTCATCAAGACTGTGCTTGGCCCCTCTGCTGAGCCAGCCTTTGCAAGAGATGGCATTTTTAATCAGTGATTGATAGCACCCACAGCTTTCAGGCAGGAGAATGTTCTTAGTGACCTCTTCAGGGTTGAGGTACTGAGTTATGTTTCAAAAACTTGACAGTGCCAAGATGTCTAAGCTTGTGAAGTTTCAAGACCAACATTATCCCGAATTGGTTGATGATTTCAAAATGTAGATTAGCTTTGATGATGGATTGGAAGCTACAGGAAGAAATTATGAAGGAATGGTACTTCTAAGTTAAGAAAAGCCTTTTGAATCTGTTTTTAGAAAACTGACCCAGCTTATTTCATTGTCTGAAATCTTACTTAAATTGACCCCGTGGGATTTTCCCTGAGTTTCCCAAGGTTTGTCCTTGACTCCATATATTTTTTCTCTGTCTTTGTTTTTCCTTAGTGTTCCCATACTTCCACCTCTTAAAATAATCCTTCTATACCTGAATCTAAAATCTCTCTCTTTGTGGGGGTGTCTGGGTGGCTCAGTCAGTTGGGCTTCTGACTTTCGGTTTTGGCTCAGGTCATGATCTCATGGGTTGTGAGATCATGGGTCATTGGATGGAGCTGTACCTCAGGCTCTGTGCTCACTGAGGGGGTCTGCTTGGATATTTTCTTCTTCTCCCTCTGCCCCTCCCCTGCTCATGCTCACTCTCTCTCAAATAAGTGGATAAATCTTAAAATAATAATAATAAAATCTATCTCTTTGGCAACCACACCATGCCTTTAATTGTCTATTGTTTGCACCATTTGATGTTGAATACTTTAAACTCAACATACCTAAAACTAACTAAATACCTTGCCTTCCAAATATCCTCCTCTGATATGAGAATATTGTCATATACTTGCCATCCATGCCCCAAATCAAGGACTCACTGCCTTTCCTCATACTGGCAGGACCTATATTTCCTCCCATTGTCAAGGACCACATTTCATCATCCAATCAAGGACAATGTTCTGGAGATTCTGTTTCCTAAATTCTGTCCAAATTTGCCCATCTCCAATCCCACTGCCACCCAGCCTGCCTTTTGCACTGGCGTCTAATTTGGCCTGTCTGCCACAACTGTCTCATGTATTCTCTCATCTTGTGCATCATTACAGAAATCACGTTGTTATATAAAACAGATCTGATTGTGTCACGGCCCTGCTTTGATATTTAATGGTTCCTTGGACCATCCAGCATTCCTTCTCATGTATTGTACTTGAGGCTCTTACTGACTTGAGGGAAGGCTCAGAGGCCACCAGGATTAGATCTTCTGTTTCCTGGTTCTCATGCAGGTTGGGTTTTTGCTCTCCATTCTTTATAGAGCTACCCACATTCCAAATAGAGCTACCCACATTCCAACATTTTTTAAAAACTTTTTTTTTCATTAGCATAGAACCTCCCAATTAAGTTCATTTATACAATGTGCTCTCCTAAGCACTTTAGATATATTAATTTATTTAAGTTTGAAACAACCTAAAACAAATTTTCCTGAAACTTGAAAGTTGAAATATGCATGAGAGGCACTATATAGAGACACCCTTGAAAACATTTTTACTGCAAGATATTATCCATCACCTAAGTGAGACTGCTTAGAAACCCCAAGAGGTTGGGATGATGTCAGGACTTCATTTGAGGGTTCTAAATTCCCTCTACTAATATGTTTGCCGTCCCTTTTTCCATCTGGCAGGCTTTACCTTATTAACTGTATATTGAGGATACTGAACTCAGTGGGTTATAAATGCAAGGCAGTCATATATTTTCTGAGCACTGCTTTAAAAATAAGGTGGCACGTGATTTGGGGTATGTAATTCGACCTCTGTGTGTCTCCATTTCCCTTCTTAAAGACAGGACAAATAATGTTACCTACCTCACAGAGTTGTTTTAAGACTTAAATGTATTAGTACGTATAAAATGTCTAAAGCAGTACCTGGCATATAGTAAGCACTCAATAAAAGCCATAATTTTTATGCCTCTATCTCCCCCTCCAAACCAAGCTCTTTGAATCCCAAGAGCTTACATAGTGTCTGGCACATTTTGGGTGCCTCCAAAATATTGGCATAATAGTGGAGATGAAGTAATCAAAATAAGGATTCAAGGAACTAAACAGAATTTGAAGTTGATTTGATCACATAATGCCTTTTTTTCCTAAGGATTTCAAAATAGCATTCAGACAATACTTGATTCTCCCGGGAGACAATGACTACAGATAATATCTCTATGACAGAATAATTTAGCTGGATTCAATCATGGAGAGATTCAATTACTTTCCTGTGAACTACTAGAAGAATTTGAACAAAGACTTCACTGGTAGACAGTGAGAATTCTAAACACACTAAGATATCAGAATCAACCTTTGTATATTTCCTTTATCTGGTTTTATCCCAAAGACCAAGTTTCAAAGATAATAATTCCACAGAACTCTGAAGGATTTTATAAGAAGCTTTTATGTCAGGTGCTTTGCAAAGCAAGTAGATCATGTTACCTACTTCCTAAAGGCATGTTCCAGTTGTATCAGGATGCAAAAACAAAACAAAAACAAACCAGTATTCCTTTTTCTGCATTATACCAAGCAGAACTGCTGAGTAGGTGTGGCTTAATTTGTCACCAAGTAAGTGCCCTCCCTTCACTGTTTATCTGAGGGTCAGAAAAACAAAACCAAAATTAAAAAGGAAGAGCAAAACCAATCATCGTTATCTTTTATCTTGCCAAATAGTCAAGTATTTAGCACCATGTAGACTAAACATCTGGGTGATGTTTAAATTTTTCCCCACTTTTTATCCACATTTCTACCCAAAGATTGAACTCTGCATGGAAAGGCGTAACCATTAGCCTACAAAAGCTGAATTAACAGAGTTAATCATCACAGAAAGTATAGTTATTTGTGGAATTAGAGGTGGTCATAGGGGGAGAAAATGAGGAAATCCTAACCAAAGTCAGTGGTTTTGTGGCTGGCTTTTTCTGGATTTATACTAATGAAAAAAGAAATGTGCTTCTGTCCAGAAGATCAATTCCAAAACAAATAAAAACATTGTCACACTAGCCTTAAAGAGATGCCCTCACTTTCAACAAGAGCCTGGGAGGAGGAAGGTCCTTGGAGAATTATCTAGGAGTGGATGACATACAATTTTGTTTGCTAAACATTCTTGACCTTGTGTCCTCTATAATAAAATCGTTTCTTTCAGTGCAGCTGAGAAAGCTGTGATTTTGCTGTCTAGTCCATGTAGGCCTGCCTCCTACATCCTGGTGAACACGGGTGTGGCTTAATTTCCAAGGATAAAAGCAAAAGGTGGCAGGCTTAGCCATCTCCTATCCCAATGACTCAAATCCATTGCCTCCTGCTTTCTCATGTAGAATCCTCCACCAGGAAAGCCCATCATGTGATATGAGCTCAAAGTTTTTGAGTGTGTCTAAGGCGCCGCATGTAAAACTTATCTCTGGTCCTGTCTTGTTTTACCCCCTTTGCCTACCCTTTGACTTATTAGGTTCCACACTGCCAGGGCGCCCTATGGTATCAGGAGGCACATTTTGATGTAATCCTACCACTGTTGCCGGAGCTATCTAAGCTAGAGGATTTATTAGTTGTGAACGTTCATTTTTGTTTTTCCTGGTCCAGTGCCAGTAAATAAGTCACCCAAACCATGGCTGAGTGTCATTTGATAGGAAAAGGCTGGGATCACAAGGAAGCCTTCTGTCTTTCAACCAAAAAAAAAAAAAAGAAGAAGAAGACGACGAAGAAGAAGAAAAAGAAAACGCACCACCACCACTACCACCAGCAGCAGCAGCAGCAGCAGCAGCACCACCACCACCACCAACTGCTGAGGTAAGCAGTGTCAAACCCAGCTGCGTCAACATGACGGTGGTGAGACGAATGAGAGCTTTCCCTGCTGGATGTGGAGCTAGCCAGCCACCGGCCTGCAGACCCACTGTCAACCCCGGGGAACAGATGAATTAATGCAAGTGGCAAGGGACAGCCCCGTCCATTTCCATCTTTCCAGCTCACGAACGCGGCTCATCTGAAAGGTGCCTGGAGAAGACAATCTACACCCGGGCACAGATGCACACGCGCAAAAACACACATGCACACACCCGCACACTTGCACACGCACACGCGTGTTGTTGGGACGCCACTGGAAGAACCTGATGGAATTATGCCGCGCGTGGGTCGGCGCCCCGCAGGCTGGCGTACGGGGCGGGGAGGCCTGCGCGGGCCGGGCCGGGCCGGGGCCGGGCCTCGGGAGGCCCAGGCGGGGAGGAGGCTGGCGGGTGGGGGGGGCTCCCGCTCGGCCGCCCGCTCCCTGTGGCTGTTGCCCGGGCGATGGCTGGGGATGGTCGGGAATGCCTGGAGCCGGTATCCTTCTTTTGGACTCCGGGATGCAGCAGAAGGGGGTGGATGGCTTTTCTCTTTCTGTGTCTCCCTTTCATATTCAGCAGATTAGAGCGGCGGGTTGCCGTGGCGACCACGCGGAGGAGGGCTGCGCACACCTGCACCGCCGCCCCGCAGCCAGCGTGCACCCGGCGGCCGGGGCAGCTCCTTGCGGGGGCCGCGCGGCTGCAACAGCCGCAACAGCAACAGCAGCGACCGGAGTAAAGGGGGGAGTGGAGAGGCCGGAGGAGAAGGAACCCAGGAGGCAGGAAAGGAAGAGAATGCGTTCCCAGTTCAGAAGTGGCAGCGTGGCTCTTTGACCCGAGGGGGCGAGGGATGCAGGCAGCCCAGAAACCCTGCCCGGGGGGCCGGCGGAGCTGCTGGGGGGGGGGGGGCCGTCCCCGCGGTCTACAGCCCCCGACTGACTACACACACCACGGAGGAGGCTTCAGCTCTTACTAAGTAACAGGGGAGATGCCTGCGAGGAAAGTTAGCCTGCGATTATCCAGAACTAAAAGCGCCTTGCCAGTTTTCTGCAGACCAATTTTCCATCGAAGACCAGAGCATCTGCGGTGGGAGAAATACCATTACGTCTTTTCCTTGTAGTTTGCAGAGACTACAAGAGAGGAGAAGGAGAGGAGGAGGGGGCGTGGGGAGGAAGACCCATGAGCTCCTGAAGTTGGGGAATGCTCTGGCAAGGCTCCAGGTTGCGCTAATGAAGAAGTCAGCTCCACGCAGGGTCCGGGCCTCACCTCTCCCTCGCACACCCTGGGCTCTGCCTTCAGCCTGCCCCTTCCTTTCTCCATCTGCCTCCTCCTCTTCCCGTCCTTCTGCGATTGCCTTCTGCATTGTTGTCTCTGTTTCCATTAGCAAAACAGCCCGGCACATTAGCCTGTCCCAAGCACTCCACAATGACAATATTTACAGAAGGTTAAATAAAATATGTATAGAGAGATTGATAGTGAATATGCAATAGACCTTTTGAACTTAGAGCATGCTGGGTTGGTTTGTTTGTTAAACTAGATTCTCCAGGCTGCTTCAGCTATTTTAATGTCTCTCAAACCATCCACTTAAAGGGAAAGATGATTAGAGAGAAATAGTCTTTAAAAAAATGTTCCCCTCTTTTCCAAGCAATGTGATTAGCAGGCAGTGCGCCTTATGTCTTCCACTCTCAGTATAACTGAAACCAAGCACATTTCCTTGGGGTGACTGTGTCACAACAGGCCGAGATGAGACGACTTCCCATCAGCACGTTTACAAGCCACACTGTACTGTTGTTCCTGAAATCTTTACATAGCCTCATATTGACTCTCACTGAAGGAGTTTTGCAGGATGACCTAATCTTGGAGTATAGCATCTTTTCAAACCCATGTTTATGGGTCTCTACCTTTAATAGAGAGTTTATAAAAGACAGCACTATACTAGGTCAGGGATTGGCAAACTTTCTCTGTGAAGGGCTAAATATTTTAAGCATTGTGATCCATACAGTCTCTGTAGCAACAACGAAACTCAGCTATTGTAATATGAGAAAAACCCCAGACGGCATGCAAATCAAAGGCACAGCTATGTTTCATTAAAACTTTATTTACAAAAACAGGCAGCAGGCCCATTGGGTCTGTGCGCCAGTTTGCCAACGCCTGCACTAGATCTCTCCCCTTCTAAGTGTAACATATTGAAAAGGTTAGAACGCTCGCTAACTCTTAGAAAATCTCACTGTTCTGATGCCATTCTTTTCTGTTCGTAATCTTACAGTGATATCTAATAACAGAGAACAAACAAGCAACAAGGTAGTTCAACTGAAGAAAGTCTCCAACCTGCTCACGTGACTAGAATTTCTTGATTCCGTTAAAAAAATTAAATAACCCTGAATGTAAACTAAGAGTATGTATTTGGGCTGTTACAGTATGTTTGCCTCGTCTTGTAATGCGCGATCCTTTGCAAATGAATGGCCAAGCACATTACATTTAGAAAGAGGAGAATTTGTGTTTCTTGATGGTCATGGATTTCAAAGGCCTATTTGGTGCCCAATTTCCTATAGAGTCTTGTGCCAAAATGCCTTTTATCACGGGGAGGCAAGCAGTGCATTTAAACATATTTTGTCGACTGGGCACCATATGTAGAAGTGACAGCCAGAACTCCGTGCCAGTTCTCTTTCAGAGGGGAGGATGGGTCTACAGAGGTCCAAGCATCTTACAATGACTTATGCCTGAGAAGTCAGCAGGTAGGGGGTTGACTCCACGATGCTAAGTTTCTTTCTGAGAATGGTTTCTTTCCTAAATTTGGATTTTAGGAAAATTATTACAGTCTCTGAAATTTATTCTTTATTTTTAGGAGTTGTATATGTCATTCTTGCTATGACTTTGTACACAGACAGCAGAAGGAAGTCGGAACATATGCTCACCTCATTCCAGTGTATGAATTCCAACGTGGATTATAATGTTGAGGCCCCATATGTGGTCTTATTCAAGACTGAAGAGCCCATTCTTTGGGAATTACACTTGATATCTGATTAGGAGTTCTGAAAGTTTGCCCTGATGCAAATACTTATCTGTAAGTGGTGAAGTTTGTCCAGGAAATATTTCTGTTGTCTATCACTGGGCGATAAATGGGGATTGGGAAGGCTGAATCCCAAGCAGAGTAATCATATTCCAAGGCAAGACCTGGGGGCAAGAAGCAACAAGATGGATCAGAAGACTAAATTTTAATTTCTTGAGGAACATCCCAGAAATAGCTATGGTAAGAAACTCGAAGAAAGGCTAAGCTTTGTTTTGGTCTGTCCAGTTTGGGGCTCAGATTATTGTGATTCTTCCCAACCTGATAAAGCCAGAGACACAAAGTTATGTTATTTATTATGATCCAATTTAAATGTATTCCCTTGTTACTGCAGAAAGACCTAGCACTACTTTGTTAGGGACATGAAGGCAGACAAATTAGCCACTCAGTCCATAAGACATGAAAATGAGGATTATCTAGAAGAAAAGGATGTGGTTTCATTTTCTACAAAGAGTAAGTATGCAAAAGGATACAGAATGAATGGGAGATTCAAAAAAAGGGGGAGAGATTCCCCTCCCTCCAGAGGACAGCTTTTGTTGAAATGGAAAGATACAAATGATCAGTCTTGCTCTTCTATTCCATCAGCAGCAAATATAAGGTGAAACTACCAGAATGTCATGTCTGAAAATCCAGTAACAACATTATGCTCTCATTTTGTTTTAATTTGTGTTCAATGCAAAATAAAATAATTCAGGATTAAGATTAAGATTAGACCTGGACAGTGCCCATAATTTCATGTTAAAATGATGAGGAATTTTCACCAGAGTAATAGGATCCATTCCAAGAAGCCATTTCCCGGATGAATTTACATAAACAGAAACTTTTGGTGTTATTGAGAAAGTCAGGTATCAGTAAACTCTCACTCAGGGAAATATCATGGGGCCCTCATGAAACTTAGCATTCCTTTTTACTCATTAAGACTGATTGGGGAAGTGACCATCGGGGCTTTTTTCAGAGCTTTGCTGGGGGGGAGAGGTTGTTGCGTGGGAATGTTATAATTTATGGAAATGGATTATAGGAGACAATACACGAGTTCGAGTTTCTTTCTCTGTGTCCTGCCAGGTTAACTTTGGAGCAGATACCTGGTGAATCTTTGTCTGATAGGAGGGACTGTTTTGGACAAGTGTACTCTGTGATATTCAGATCATCTTCCACCCAGTTCTGCCGCACGGTGAGGACTTGCCTGCCACGGAGTGTCAGGACGATAACTGCCTCTAATTGCTATTCCCATCTGTTGTAGAGAAGAAATAAATGTTTGTGGGTGTTTTGTTTTTTTTTTTTTTACAAAAGCAGAAAAAAATGATAAATAATATGCCTGGAGAAAAACCACTTCTTTATCAGCCCTAATACCAAATAGTCAAATCAGTGGCAAGAGAATCAATTCAAAGACAAGAAATAGGTTTTTGGTAACTGAAGCTTGACTCTTCAACTTTAGGGCTAACATCAGACTCAGATTAACATCTAATGGAGAACATACTGCTGGGGAGAAGAGAGACAACAAGTATAGGAAACCACGCTTACTGTTTACCAACAGCGTGCCATGCCAGGCACTCTAACTAATATCTCTAATGCTTATAGCAACCCTGTAAAATAGGTAAAACTACTCCATTTGCAGATGTGGAAACTGAGCCTCAGAGAGCTTACAGAATTTGTCCAAACCTATGGCTGGCAAACAGGAATTCAAGGAAAATCTGTGAATTGGACATCGTTGAGATGGCCTGTCAACAAGAGTAATGATTCCTTAGCTTAGGTAAATTTTGTAGGAATGTAACTACCTGCAAAGGAATTTTAAAAACATCATCTCTGACAGCCAATCAGAACTACCATAAAAAACAAAAAAGTTTTAGTTTCATAGATATGGGATTGTAACTGACAATAACAAAAAATATAAATATGTTCCTGGTTCCTTAATTTGCTAATAATCATTACTGCATTAATGACCCTACCCCAAGTTGACCATTTTCTGAATTATAGTGACATACATAAATAGACATAAATAGAAAAAAAAATCATTGTTTTTCAGGGTGAATTCAAGACCAAAAAAAAACCACACTTTTTTTGGAATTGTATAATTAATGCCAAAGAATATGAAGTTGATATAATGAGTGCCCTGAAAAGGAATGAGAATTCAGTGTGGTTCTATTCAAAATAATGATTGAATTTAAATGATTGTAGTTTATGCTGGAAGGAAGGAAGGAAGGAAGGAAGGATGGATGGATGGAAGGAAGGACAAGCAAATGGACTTAGTGGGTCATACAGAAGACATTGGGAAAAAGTCCACTTTCCTTCATATGGTAAAAATTGTGCATTGAAAGGATATTATCAACAGTCCTTTAAAACTTCAATAAAAGAAGCAATAAACTTTTCCTGAATCCTTGATGCCCAGAAATATGAAATTAAAAGTTCTGGAGCCTTTTTTGATTTTCTTGAGAGGGGACAAAACTGGCCACAGGGAATTCAAACTGCCTTGTCCTTGAAATGCTAATCACAGCTCAGGGAAGTTTCCTGGGACCTGGGTAGTATATAAAGCACGGCCTGCAAAGTCATAAAATATTGGGAGCAGCTGTGATGACCTTGTTCATAAGGGCTCCAGGTTCTAAGTCTGGAGTAAAGTTCCTGAATATTCCCCTCTGTGGTGAGAAAGTCAAGTAATTGGGGAGACTGATGAAAAGTCCAACTGCTGAAAATATTTGCCTCTCTGCATTTTCCTTCAATTCAGTTTGAGTAACCAGGTATGTATGAAGCATCTTGTCAGGTATAACAAAAAACACTGGAGAAATAAGGTATAGTCTTGCTCCCAGATATCTCAAATAGCCTGGAAGGAGAAAGCAACAAGCATGCCTCTAGAAATTTGCCACCCAAAGGCAAGACCTCTTACCACATGCTTAAATATTTCAAATATGTAAATTATGCTGATAGTGTTTACATTAAATCTGTTCTATCTTCCAGTCTTGAAAACAAAGAGTCCTTTTATTAATCTGGAAGACCAGATTGACATTACAGGTGTTAGATTCCTCAGAGCTCTGCAAGGAACATGGTGGCTTTCAGAGAATGGGACATGGGTTCCCAGTCCTTTCAGGACTCCATCCTGCCTGGGAGCCTCAGGCACTAGCTGACACCCTTGCCTTTAATCATAGGCTCTGCCTACCTACTGTCCTCCACATACACACTGCAGCCAGCTTCTCCTTGGGCTTCTTGGGCCAGGTATTGGTAGCACATTCCATCTTCTGGAGAGAAAGACCCAAATAAGAGGCTGGCACAGGTCTAAAAGTGGCCTCAGGGAACTCTAGGAAGAAAGTTCTAGAGTCTCAGGTGCCTGGAGTATGGTCTAGACAGGGAGGCATAAGCTACAGGTGAGACTAACCCTTGGAACCTCAGATACCTGCCTTGGTGGAGGGGCACGGCCTGAGGAAAGCCAGAACTGGGCTTTTCCAACATGGTGCCAGAATGGGGGCTGCTCTTGCCAGGATCTGAGGGCAATATTCACAAGGAAGATGTTAAAATTGGACTAATATAATATGAATTCCTCATAAGTATTATCAAAAGATTTTATTTCAGGTTAGATTTCATTGGATTAGTATTCTTCAAATACTATGGAGAATAAGAAAAAGCAAATGCTAGGCATTTCCGATTACTTTTGTTCTTTGACAAAATAAAAACTATGGAAAGGGCTCATTTTAAGTGTACCAACTTTTACAGCTGAATTTGTAGCCACTTACTGGTCTATTAACTCATTTTTAAAATAAATATAAAAATCACTATCATCATGTTATGTTTTTTTTAACCGGAAACTTTTTAACTGGAAATTCCAAAAATTTCATTTTTGGAATCGTCTTCGTGTATGAGCCTTCTACATTTTTTTTCATTGTAGCTGGCAAAGAAATTTCTTTCAGGAGTCTCTTTTTATTTATTTCATTGTGCATTTCTTTTTCTGTTTACCATGACTGTTAATCATTTATTACTTTAGTCTTTGATCATTGTGTTCATATTGACTTTCAGGTACATTAGTCACCAAATGGTACAATCACTCTATTGCCCTTGTTTTGAATGACGTCTTTTTTTCTCTACATTTTTCTGAAAACTCAGTCTTAGCTCCCAACATGGACTTTTCTCTCACCAGTACCTAATTGTATGGTATATCCTTTTCTGCAACAATACACTGTAAATCAATTAAAGATGAGTTCTATTTTATTCCTTTTTTTCCCAGATATAACTTTTTGTATTAATATATTTAAGGTTCTCTACCTGGAAATGTATTAACCTATGATTTGAGATAAGTTATTCAAAATTTTAAGTAGATTCTTTCAAGTCATTTATTATTTTTGAATCCCAACTGTATAGCTATGCTTTCTAAAAATAGATCTGCAAATTTCATTAATTCTTTGGCATATTCAGGCTCCTTACTAAGTGCATTAAAATGGAAATGAGATGATTCCTCATTTTGTCAACAATTTTCAAAGTGACATTGGATAAGACCCTTATTACTAATTATAATTTAGTCTCATTAAATTTGGGCCTATCCAGTTCCTAAGTCACTCCCATGTGTAGTATATTACAAACCCAAGGAAGGTAGATTATTGTTGTTCACTAGTTAGCATGGAGTTAGTGTATAGGATTTGGCTCCTTAATTTGGAAAAGTAAATTAGTGGAAATACCATGCCAAGTCCAGATTGAGGGTTGGCCTTCAGAGAAAGAAGATAGGAAAGGTGGCAACCTACAGACTCTTACCTCGGTGTGGCTGCTGAACACTCTATTTTGTTCCCTTAGCAGGTGGCAAAGGAAGATTATTCAACTTAGATCCAGGTCCCAAGTTTCACTTCTAACCCTTAGAAGCTTCCAGATTTAAACAAATTACCGACCCTCTTTGGGTCTCAGTATTGATAGTTTATAGAAATAGAATAATAGAATATCTTTAAGGTCACTTTTAACTTTTATGATCTATTCCACAATGGTTCTAGCAGGTCTGAAACTTCTCCCCATCGGTTAGTTATGAGTCCCTGAAAGGCTAGACCACCAAGATTGGAGCATTATCTCTAAACGCCCACAGTGAGGATGCTCTGGCCACTGTAACAGAAGTATATACTTTCCGCACAGTGACCAGTGACTAGAAGCAGAGAGTAAGTCTGAGAACACAGGAACTTAAGGATGTCGAATCAAGGAGAGTGGGCATGGGTAGTGAAGAGGAGAGTGTCAGAGGAAAATACGGAGCTGCAGAAGGCATGTTGGCTAGGGACCTTCCTGTGAACATGGTCTGCCAATCATTGCAGAGCTCTGAGGTCACTAAGTTAATGTGGACTGAGATGTCAGTAGTCCGTGTAACAACGTTATACAGGTCTCTTATCTTTCAATGTGGAAGAGAATTGAATCAAGTACTAGATGGATAGTAATGTCCTCTTGAGACTGCTTGATCCCACACTATCCATCTATAAAGAATCACATCCATCATTAACACTCAAGTCCAAGGCTAACTCCTTCAAGTGTCTTCTCTGATGTCACTGGGCAGAGCTAATGTCCTCCCACCACATGCTGAGGGCGTGTTACCACCACTTCTCTGTGTTCTGTCTCATTTGGCATCATGTTAGCAGGAGGTGTTCCAGTCTGTGTGTCTCTTTCACGTTCCCCACCCCTCACCTGCAACCTTGTGAACAGGCCAAGGACAGTAATCCTTCTCTTCTATTTCTAATCCTTTCCAATGTTCTGCTCCCCTCCAGACCTTGCCTTAGGATTCTCTAGAGTCTTGCTGGGAAACCAAAAACTGAATGCCAAAGGTGTCTTTTTCTCTACGTTCCTGGTGTTATAATCCAAGTTTGCCTTCAGGCAATGTAAATAGTCCTAATTTGAGGAAGGTTGTCAAGTGAGGGGAAGCAAGAAAAATAGAACGACTAATAGTTCTCTGTCTTATCTTGCTATACTTGAGTGACAAACTTGGCTCCTAGTTGATAATAATAATTATCATTCTCATTTGTAGTTTTTGTAGGCAGCACCTTAAATGGACATTTCCATCAAAATCACCAGAGAGGTCTTTCACATCTATTACCTGCGCCCGATGCTGGTGATCCTGATTCAGTAGGTTCAGGCATCTGAATACAGAAAGGCTCTCCAGGGATCTGGTGCACAGAACAACTTTAGGTGGGAAGCTCTTATCACTTACAACTCCGGGCTCTGAAACCACAGACTTGAGTGTGACCTCGGGCAAGTTATTTAACTTCTCTGAAGATTACATATATACACATTCACAGCATTTTATGCTTTAATAAATTGTGGCAGAATTTTCATCTGGGTTAGAATGAATGAAAATGCCACTGTATTTCAGAGAGCATACTCTGTGTTTAAAGCCAATATCTGGGCAGCCCGGGTGGCTCAGCGGTTTAGCGCCGCCTTCAGCCCAGGGCATGATCCTGGGGACCCAGGATCGAGTCCCGCATCAGGCTCCCTGCATGGAGCTTGCTTCTCCCTCTGCCTGTGTCTCTGCCTCTCTCTCTGTCTCTCATGAATAAATAAATAAAATCTTTAAAAAAAAAAACAAAACAGTATCTGGGAACAGGTGCTAGCTTTTTGTGGTTGTTGGTTTTGGTTTTGGTTTGGTTTTGGTTTGGTTTGGTTTGGTTTGGGTTTTACTGAGATATAACCAACATACAACTAGATTTTATTTATAGCCAAAATTTTTATTTGATCTGTTATCTAGCACTACTAATCAGTTTTGGAGTTAAGAAAATAATATGGTTTGTTCAGGTTCAGCTCCCTGACAATCACTGTTTCACACTGTTGTCTCTACCTAGAATTAATCCACCAGCTTTCACATTTTGGGAAATGTTATTTTCTTCCCTCTACCACCCCTCAAGATTGTTTGTAAGAGTTATTCTGCAATATTTGTGACTTTGAAGGATGATGTTACTTTATAAGGAGGAATATTTTTCTTTCTGAATCCACTTTAATTTACTTTCTCAAATGTTTCACACTTTCGAAGAACGTTCTTTCCAGTGAGTGTGTGGATGTGTAGCAAGAGATGTCTTCTGGCAATTGTGTTAATAGTTAATTTTCTGGTTCCCTGATTTGAAAACATGTTACTTTTTAAAATCGTTTTTCCACACCTTTGTAAGCTTTTCTCTTCTAACCTAGAATGTTCCTGCCTGATCTATCTCAATTCTCCCCATTCTTCAGGTCCCAATTTATATTAAGATCTTCTCTGATCTCTCCTGCTCTTTTCATAGCTACCTTTCATTTTGTCTATGAGTTATTGTCTATGCTGTGTATTTAACACTTACCATATGCTCTGGTGTATTTTTAATTTGTTCTTTCAAGAATATATCTTGTCTCCCTAATTCTTTAACCATCACATTAATGGAGTCTCCGTGGAATATTCTTGTGCTTCCTCCTTAGTGCCAAGGAGTCTTGCAACTAGCACATGCTATTACCCTCCAAGGAATAATGATTGAAGAGTATTGCTCTTATATATAGTAAATAATTATGCATGGTGTTACTAAAGAAGATATATCAGAGCATTATTTATTTGGGCAGAAACAAAAGATTCCTTCCTACTAATGTTGACCAATGTTTTGGCCTGACATTCTGCTACCAGGGAGAATTACTTCAAGAACTTGATGACTGGAAATACCAGGGTATCTTCCGTTGACATTAGGATTAACTTGGTATATCTCAGTTACTCAGAAATAAGAGAACCAGGTTGCATATTCTTTCCTTTCCTGTAAAAAAAAAAAAAAAAAAAAAGACTTTCAAGTCTAGTTCCCAGCATATTATTTCAGTTAGAGTCCAGTAATATTTACTGGTCTTCTTAGATGTCAAACACCTAGGTCCTGGTTTTGTCCTAATTGGATTTCAACTCTGTCTGTCCAGAGTTGAGGCTTCCCAAGGATTCCTAGAAGCCTATTTCTTATCTACTTCCTCTCCCAAGGTTTCTGGCAGCTTCACACAGTGGCTAGAGCTTCTCATGAAGTTCCTGATATTGTTTCATGTTCCTTTTCAGAAGGCAGGAGAAAGCAAGGGGTCTGAGTGTTATTCAAGGTTCACCATTGCTGAGGTGGGGGTGGGGCTTTGGGCAATGGCTCACTAACAAGTGAGAGTCTTTCTCACTGAAATGCTATTCAAAGCTTTATCTACTTATAAAGACAAAGACATTGTTCTCCTCAGCCTTGTAATCCTAGCTCCTGTCACTTTGCATACCACATAGTTGGCAACTGATAAGTACTTGTTGAATAAATACAGGAGATGAGATGCTATCTCTTCCAAGAAGCCTTTCCTAGTCTACTGAGTAGAACCGATTACTTCCCTCATTGTGTTCCAATGCACCATGCATCCTCCTTCTCTTATTAAATTTATCTTAGTGAACAGCACTGATTTGTATACAGTAGATTTACCTTTCTCAGTGATTCTTTGATAACAAGGCCTGTTTTACATATTTTAGTATTTCCAACACCAAATAAGCATAGTGCTTAAAGAAAAAGCTCTGTGAAATTACTACCTATCTTCTGTAAGTGTATCATCCATAGCATTATTTCATAGTATCCTTACTATGATACATTTCATAGTATCCTTTTAAGAAGATTTTTCCAGAAATTTCTCTCCATAATTATATCCAGAATATATGTGATTCCCTTAGACAATAGTTTTGCCTTCCATGAACACTATATTTTGTGTCTTTCCAGTAATATTTGGACCTATCCATAGTAAGGATTCAGTGGCAAATGCTTTTGCATTAGTCTTACTCTAGGCTCCTGTAAGTATCAGCATTTTTCGCCTTTGCATTTCCTGCCTATTTCTGACAGATGCTATTTGTTGTATTTATGTGTCATATAACCTCCCTTGGATCCCTCTTTCAAAGTAAGATGGAATAAAAGTATACACATATAAAATAGTATATGTACATTAAAGTTACTCATGCAGTCAACAAAATGAAGCCAGAAACCATTGAAAAATCAGAATTAAATACAATACACTGTTCTAAATTTCTTTGACTTGAAGAAGTTATAGTCATTTGAATTTGGGATAGACTGAACATGAGTAATGGATTGGGAGGTGTCAAAACTCATGCAACTCTGGATGGTGCCATTCTCTGAATTAAGGAAGAGAGGGGGAAGCCCTGATTTGGGGACAAAACTTAACAGTAATGCAAATAATAATTATCATAACTCACAGCCCTGGATAGCTTCATGTGGTTCAAGAAGCAGTCTGACACAAATGACAGTTATAATAATGAACGTTTGTATAGGGATCTGAAGTTTATAAAGGCTATTTCATTTGTTTCTTACAACAAAACAAGCCTGTAAGTTGGCAAGGGCAAATATAATGTTGTTCCTATTCTGCAGATGAGGAAGTTGAGTTTCTGAGAGGCTCAAGGACTTAAAGGGTGTTGTTGAAAGGTGTGGGGGTTTTGATTTGCTGTCCTGTGGCCAACCCATTTTATTGCCACTTCTAGGTTGGAAGCACATCATAGCCAGAGTGAGGGGTTGAGGGGCTAATGTAGCTTTTTGGTTGTATGGTAGAGGAAAACAACCACTAAAATAAGCATTATTATTATTTAAAATCTCCCCCTTTCTTCAGGCTTTATGACCCCATGATTATTTCCTGTGAGCTGCTGGCAGCGGTGACCTGAATCTCCAGCTGCCTGATTTATTCAGTGTAACTGTTCCTTAGTCTTCCAGGTGGGAGCTCCATTGAGGAGAAGTTTGATACACCTGAACATTTAACTGGATTCTTTTTTTTTTTTTAAGATTGATTGATTGGTTGATTGATTGATTTATGATAGAGAGAGAGAGAGAGAGAGGCAGAGACACAGGAGGGAGAAGCAGGCTCCATGCCAGGAGCCCAACATGGGACTCGATCCTGGGACTCCAGGATCGCGCCCTGGGCCAAAGGCAGGCACTAAACTGCTGAGCCACCCAGGGATCCCCCATTTAACTGGATTCTTAATTCTAAAATAATCTTAAACAGAAGTAGTAAAAGACATTTCTGACACAATCTGCCTGTTTCTGAGTAAAGTATGAGCAATCAGTATGTGATAGGCATTAAATATTGATTGACTGATTGATTAACATGTAGGTTTCATAGAGAATAGTAATTGATAACCAAGGCTTGGAAATATTGTCAGACTTCTGGGTAGAGCTATTTGTACACACCATGAGCAAATTATAGCTCACAGCACGCATGTATTTGAATACAAAGAGATAACTTTCCAGTTTGATCTCGTGTGCCTCATGGAGGATAACCAGAAAACCAGAGGCTGGACTCAGGCAGGAGAGGGTTAAGTCTAAGATCACGACATGATTGTACCTTAAGTGTGTGGCCTCTTCCTGAGACTGACATTTCCTGATTTCTCTATTTTAACCACTTTGCTGGATTAAATGCTGAGTAGTAAGCCTTGACACACCTAACTGGTTATTTGTCACAAACCCCAAGTACACGCACCTTCTGATAAAAGATCACAATTATCACAAGATGACCACCACTGTCAAATTGCCCGTGGAGTTCCTTCTCGGTGCTCTGTCTAGTAAGAAAGGTTTTAGATGGACTCCAGGTCTGAAAAATAGGTAACTAAGACATACTTGCAAGTGCTAGTTCTTGTCCCTAAATCAAAAAAGACCAAGGAGGCATTAGAGAAAACATGACGCTGACTCGGTTTTCAGACAGATTTTCTGGAAATCTGTGACCTCCACCAATCTTCAGGGGAGGAAAAAAAAAAAAAGTACCATACATTTCTGACTGTTTGGGCCAGGCTCCCTTAGTCAGTTCTCTATTTTTCTTACCACCCAGAGACTGAAGCATTTGGCATACGTGGGATCCTAGTATTTTGGAGCTGGAAGGGAAGCTCTCCCACCCTGGTTTTATCTGTAGGCTGGATAAAGGTTTGGGATTTAGCAATAGGCTTTGCTAGCTCAGCTTGTGAAAATCACATTCTTTATCAACTCCCCAGATGGTTTAGATCATTAAAAACACAACAAAACAAAACAAAAGCCCTTCGGAGTGTACACTGTGAAGATATTCTCTAATTTCCAAGAAAAATAAATATATGTCGAATTTCTCACAGATTTCTCACACTTTCTCAGTATACAGCCTGAATTGCTGTGCTGAATGGGGAACTTAAAGCCATCGTTTTTGAAACTGCAAAGCCTTGTGCTGAATACTTAACTTCCAGCAGCCCCTTTGCCTTTCTAGCTTGTCCATCAGCCCAACCCTAAGTCAGTATTTATCTATTGGGGCTTAGCTTAAACTGAAAAGTGGATGTCTTTATTCAATGAATTTGGGGCAACTGGCTCTCAATAAGCAACAAAAACAAAAAGGCTGTTTCAAGTCAAAGAGACCTCAAGAAACTATCCCACCATCTGCTGAGGAGAAAGAAATGAGCCTGTGGGCCAATAGCTCTTTATTGAATAGAAGAAATAGTATTGTCGTCTAAATTTTCTGCAACACCCTTTGGATCAAAATATTATAATCGCCGCAAATAGATGCAGCATAAAGATGCGGCCACACTTAATGGATCCTCAAAGGGCCAGACCACTGCTCGCTTGGAACGTGTACTGTCATTTGGAAGTAAAACTGGGGGGCTAAGGGGATTGGGGTTGGAGGGAGAAAGGGAGACCTTACGTTAAGCTGGCATGCACCAGTGGATAAATGGCTGGCATTTGCAGAGCTGCGTTGCAGGGGAGCTTTTAGCAGTTTGCCACTGCCAGCTGATGTCTCTGTGAACATCAGTGCCAAGAAGCCAAAAATGAAAGCAGGTGCAGGGACAGAGGAACTGAGTGTTAGGGAGGGGGGCAGGGAGGGGGTTTTTCAGCAACAGAACTTCTGTTGTTAAAAATTGGTTGCCTTCATTAAAACCTAAACAATGCCTCACTTTAACTCTGCATAACATTTTTAGCCCACTAGAATCCTGCACACACACTTAAGACAAGCCTCTTACATTTATGCACTGGACTAAGAGACTGTTTTTTTGTTTGTCTCTCTCCAAAGCTGTGGATTGTCTGCGAGACTGCTGAACTCTGATTAGAGCAGCTTTCCTTCCGAAGCCAGGAGCATCTGCTTCTGCAAGGGCCCCCTCCCCTCCCCACCCTCTCCAAGTGCCCCTCTTCAGAAAGTCCCACTTCTACAGAACCAGGGCCTGGGAACCGGGGATATTCCTGAACTCGGCCTGTCTCTGCGGAGCCCCTGGTGCCAGCTCAACTCTCCGAAATTCTGCTTTCCGATGAGAAAGCAGACGGGACACAGTGCTGCCTGCAATTTGCATTCCCTCAAAGGCTCTAGGAGCCCACGACGTTGTTCCTGGAGCCCACCCCAAGTGACAGCAGGGAAAAACAATAGAGGTAGCCCAAAGGAAAAAAAAAAAAGAAATAAAGGTAAGGGTGCAGGACCAACAGAGGCAAAGGACTAAGGCTTGCCACAGGGCACAGTAAAAATTGAGAATAAAACAGAGACATCTGCCCCCCACCCCCACCCCCTGCCCTGCGCGGCTGAGCCTTCTCTGCATGGACTTCGTCAGCGACTGTCCTCCCACACTGCAGAATGTGAAAGTCATCTTACAGGGAGATAGGACAAAAATACAGATCACACGCAGCCCTCTCACAACTGTGATAGAGGGAGAGGAAACCCTGACAAGAGGAAACAGCAGGCAATCTGTGCTTGGTTGAAAAGACTCTGTGGGTTTTCTTTTCCCCCCTAATGGACATTACTGCAAAGGGAGAAATATAAAGTATGTCGGTTTGTTTTTACAGGCTTTTAGAAAAGAAAGAAAGAAAGAAAGAAAGAAAGAAAGAAAGAAAGAAAGAAAGAAAGAAAGACCACAAGTAGCAAGTCCATCTACAAGCCAGATGCTCCACACGAACTAGAAAGAGCTTGATCTCTTAAAATGATGATGCTACAACATTGGTGTCAACAATTTTAATTATAATTTGAGATGGATGAGTATAGTGCTTCTTGGGGAATGGTAGTGAGAATTAGATTTGTTCCTGGACCTTACGCTCGGGGAGTTTATAGTCAATCTCCGTTGCTTCTACCACCAAGTGCTACCGTCTTGTCCACCGTGGGTTTGGTTATTATCAGCTTTTAAAACCCAGAAGGAAGTTTATCAGCTTAAATCAGAAACATAGATGGGGTCACATGCCAAAGAGTCAGTGGATGAAAAGGAACTTAGTTCATAAAGCAAGCAGAGTCGGGCTTTAATCTGAATGCAATATTAGGTTGGGACAATAAGAGACTGCAAAGCTTCGAGAAGTCTGAGGGAAGTGAAATTCTCTAATAGGAAGAAAAAACAAAAAACAAAAAATTGGCCAAGGGTAAGGAGACACATTCCAGGAAAAGAAGAAGAGATAGCTAATAACATAAAACAGCTTTTGAGCTCAGGACTGGAAAAAAAAAAAAGGAGCATTAAAAAAAAAAAAAAAAAAGCATGTTCAACTACAAAATGTGCAGATTAAAAGATATATGTTCTCAGTATTATTGGGGATTTCAGTGAAATGAGCTCAAATATTGAAGGGAAATTGAAAAATGTGTACCAAAAACTTTTTAAGTTACAGGAATTTATCTTGCTTAAATGTTGAGAGATGTAATATATTTATGTGTAAAAGAGTCGATTGTGGCAATATTTAAATGTTTAAAAATGGAAATATGCTAATTATCAAAATATAAGAGATTTACTAAGAAAATCATGGAATATACATATACTACATTTAAAAAAAATATTCTCCCGCAAGGGAAACTCTTTGCATATATTTGCTTAGTGAAGAAAAAAAAAGCTTGTAAAATACCATATATAGGATGATCGTAATTACATGTGAAGCATCTATTCCAAAATGTTAACAGTAATTATTCTGAATTTCAGGATCATGGGTGATTTTTTTTCCTTAATTTTTCCCCATATTCCTTATGTTTTTCAAAAATTGTAAAATGAAAGTTTACATATTTTGAACTTTGTGTTGAAGAGTATTCCATATATAAAAAGTGCACACATAAGAATACAGTTTAATGAGTTTTAATAAATGGATGATATCCATGTAACCAGCACTCTCATCAAGAAACAGAACATCACTAGCCCCAGGACAACATCCCTGCCCCTTCTGGTTTTCTCCCACAGGGATAAAAGTCTACCCAACCTGTAACATCTGTAGATGAGTTTTGCCTTTTGTGTATTTTAAACAAAGGAAGCATGCAATATTTGATCATTTCTGTCCAGATTTTTTCATTCAACATTGAAAATATACTGTTTTAGCCAGGAGGTGCTAATAGGAAGTTAAGACCATTCATGCAGGACAGTTTGCTGGATCAGAGCTTTTGTGGTAGTTCCGAGCTCCATACCTATCCACCTCCCCAGTGTGTGCCTTGAATTTGGTATTGGACTTAAACCTGTCAAGATCTCTCAATTGCAAATGTTCTTTCCCTTCTGGAACTCTTCTACTATGTATATCTTCTATTAGGAAATTCATCAGTGCCATATTATTTATTGTTGTACCAACTTTTAATTATCTCCTTCGAGTTTACTTTTTCATGACTAATTCATATTTAACTACCAGTTATTGGATGCCTACTATGCACCAGATACACTATACCTGTAAGATAATATCCTCATTTTATAGAGAAGCTAAGGGATTTCTCCTAGGTCATAAAGCTGAAAGGTGGCAAAACCTGTCCCTACCTTGGTCCTTGGTTGCTATGCCAAATGGACTCTTCACTGCATGCTATTCTCTCATTTGTTCATATTTTATCCCTTTACTGGACTAGAAGGCCCTGGAGAATAATAATAATAATAATAAACATGTATTTACCTTTCTTTGGATTTTCCCTCCTAAGATAGTGCTTGGCATATAATAAGTATAGTGTGTGGTTACTGAGCATAATAAGTGTAATGACTTTTTATTTGATTTTCTAGCACCACAGGACTCTTTATAAAATATTTTTGTTTGGTGATCTGTCATAATGGTTTATAGTGTTAGCCACCAATATGGCCTGAAATTCAGATTCTAATCATTTTGTGAAGAAAATGGGCTTGATACCTGGCGTGGCCAACAAATGTAAGTAGAAAAGTGGACAAGGTGGGGCACCCGGGTGGCTCAGTTGGTTAAGTGTCTGCCTCTTGATTTCAGCTCAGGTCATGATCTCAGCAGTGTTGTGAGATCGAGCCCTGTGTGGGACTCTGTGCTAGGTGTGGAACCTGCTTGGGATTCTCTCTCTCCTTCTCCCTGCGCGCCACCCCCCCCCCCCACCTAAAAAAAAAAAAATAAGTACCATAAAAGAAGAAAAGTGGAAGGGTAAGCCAGACACAGTAGTATAACTAGTGTATCTGACATGAAGAATGAATCATCTTTTAAATATCATCCTCCCACATATGATAAAGTTACCTTATCCAATAACTATGAGATGAACTAAAATAATGATCAGAACATACCTGTAGGAAGAAAAAGAAAATAAATATTTTAAAACAAAATTAAAAGGAATAATTTGTATCTTTTTCAGTACATTAACAAATATTTTAGAAAAAACTTCTAAACATTTATATATGGATCTATTGACCCATGACCAGGAATGAACGATAATATTATAGCCTTTTCCTTTAACTTTAAATAGTGCTAATTCATCAATGACTTTGTCAAAATTCATCTTCACATCTTCATGTTTAATATATAGAATAGGCAAACTTGTCCATCTATTTATATGCATATTTAATCCAAGAACACATTTTATTAAATTTTAAATTCAATAAGTTTCTTTCACATAAAGTAACATGAAGTAACACATCAAATTCCCGATATTACAATATTGTTCATGTCTTCTGTTTCAAATTTCAATTTTCAAATATCTTAAGTCAAATAACTTTAAAGACACGTTCCCATCCTTTGGTCTAAGAATTTTTCTGACCACTAGTTATTGAAGTAACTTAAGATTTATAACTTCATGTTTACAGTCACTGGACTTTCATTCTTTATTTTGTATCTGCTCTGTAAATTCAGGGAAATACAGTACCACAGGGGCTGAAGAAATGAACTTTGCAAAAGCAAGCTCTAAGAATTCCAAACTACTACAAACTTGAGTCAGCCTGTACTATGGCTCACTGTATAACTGAGACTCTTGAATAATTTCCATGGAGAATACAACATTTATAAAGGAATTATTAAAGGATAAGTGCTAATTTAAAGTTTATATACAGGGGCACCTGGGTGGCTCAGTCGGTTACATATCCAACTCTTGGTTTCGGCTCAGGTCATGATCTCTCAGGGTCCTGAGCTCAAGCCCTGAGGTGGGCTCTGTGCTGGACAGGGAGTCAGCTCAAGGTTCTCTCTCTTCCTCTGCCTCTGCCCCTCCCCCGATCACATTCTCTTTTTCTTTCTAAAATAAATAAATAAACAAACAAACAAATAAATAAATAAATCTTTTTTTTTTCTTAAAGCTTGTATACAGTATTAAAACTCAACAATTGCCTCTAAAACTCGTATGTTGAAGTCTTAACCTTCATTACCTCAGAATGTGAGTTGGGTCTTTAGAGAGAGAATTAAATTATGCTAAAGTGAGGTTAGCAGGGTGAACCCTCATCCAATATCACTGAGGTCCTTATAAGAGGAGACAGACATAGATGAGAGATCATGAGAGCACATGTATGTTTGGATGTATGGGTATAGGCCTAGGGAAGACTGGAAACATGCTCACCACCCTCTAATGGGCAGTAATCCTTCACAAGAGGAGAATAGTGATTTCCATTTTTTACATTCACGCCCTTTCGTGTTGTTGGGATGATCTTTGTGACATGCATGCATTACTTATAGAATTTCAAAAGGTAGTAAATAAAAGTGGGAGTTCTATATAATATAAGTTCTTATTTATTTATTTATTTATTTATTTATTTATTTAAGATTGTATTCATTTATTCATGAGAGACACACAGAAAGAGAGAGAGAGGCAGAGACACAGGCAGAGGGAGAAGCAGGCTCCATGCAGAGAACCCAACATGGGACTCAATCCCAGGTCTCCAGGATCACGCCCCCAGCCAAAGGCGGTGCAAACTGCTAAGCCAACGGGGCTGCCCTCTGAGCTCATATTTAAATTGAAGTTGGAAGACCTGACTATACAAGATACATGACAATCCTGTAGGAATTTACAAGGGAGAGAGAGAAACATGTGCAGACACTGTATGGAGGCAAATGTTTTAAAAATATAAGACTTGGGACACCTGGGTTGCTCAGTGGTTAAGCATCTGCCTTCAACCCGGGGTGTGGTCCTGTAGTCCCAGGATCGAGTCCCATATTGTGCTCCCTGCATGGAGCCTGCTTCTCCCTTTTCCTGTGTCTCTGCCTCCCTCTCTCTGCATATCTCATGAATAAATAAATAAAATCTTAAAAAATAAAATACATAAGTACTTTGCTATCCAATGATTGAATAGTCTAGGGCATTGTTGATATAGGGTGGGAAAAAAAGAAAGTTGAAATCAGCTTAAGTGCCTTACAACAGAGAATTGAATAAGTGAGGTATGATATATCTATACAATTAAATAATATACGACTGTGATAATGAGTGATCCTGAGCCAGCTTTACCCACAGCGCTAAATCTCACAAATATATTGCTGAGAAGTAAGAGCAAGTTGCAAAAGAATATGCACCATATGATACCATTTATGTGAAGTTAAGAAACATGTAACCCAATACTCTGCACTGTTTATGGATATGTATTTATATAACACAATTACTAAGCAATGCATAGGAATGGTGAATACCAAATGTGGGGTAGAGATCAGCCTTCAGAAGAAAGGAGAAGGATTAAAGAAAGATACCTAGAGACTTGAACTATATTAGTTATGCTTTATTTCTTATGGTAGATGGTGGGTACATGAATCACATAATTCCTTATGACTTTATGAGTGAAATATTTCCTAGTAATAATCATAATAATATCAATATTAATAGTTACTTAGTGCTTACAACGGACCAGCCAATATGCTAAAGAATTAATGTGTATTAACTGATTTCTTCCTTGCAAAAGCCCTATCAGATGGACACCTATCAAATAGTCAGATGGGCTATTTTTACAAAGAAGCCAACCCATCAAAGTCCAAGAAAGTTTGGTGACAAGTCTGAGATCACATCTAGTAAGGAAGGAACAGGGCTGAGAGTTGAGGCCAAGCACCAGTCAATATAGTTGTCTCTTAACTACTTGTAGACATACATGTGAAAACGGTTTTCAAGTGAGGTAATGTCTTGTCTTTTTTTTTTTTTTTTAATGTAATGGGTTACCTGGTGAAGTAATGAGCTCCTCAGCTTTGAAAATGTAAACAGAGGCCCAAGTGTAAGATGGCTTGGGCAGCATTACACTGTGGTTTGTGGGAGGTTGGGCTTTGTAAACTGAACTTCCCTTCCAGTGCCAAGTCTCTGACTTTTTAATGTCAGGAAGAGTTTCTGTGGAGGAAAACACAAGGAGCTCTACTTTAGGCATGTGAAGTTGGAGGTAAAAATGTGGCTAGCAAATAGAGATGATGGAATTCAGTTTGTGTTACAGCTAGGAATTTGTTAGCATAATAGTCCAAATATAGAAGTGGATGTGATTATCCAAGGAATATGGAGAAAGGAAAAACTGAAAGACCCACACCTGGAACAGAAGACTCTATTTCTGTTTGTCTGTCGATTTCTCTCTCTCTCTCTCCTCTCCTTCCACATGAGCACATACCTCACATACCACATGAATGCACACTCACACACATGCATTTTGTTTTTAAAGTTAATATAAATGATTCTATTTCTCCTTTTCATGTGTGGATGTAATTCTCAAATATGTGCCAAGAAATGAAGAAATTACCCCTTTGAGATAGGTGCTAAACACATTCGGTTTCCAATCCAGCATACCTATCTACCCCCTCCGTTGAATCTGAATTAAAATCTGAAGAATTTTCTTAAAAAGACACACACACACACACACACACACACACATGCATGCACACACATCTTGACTACTTTTCCTCATAATGCATTGGTACTTTTAAAGAAGTAACTAGGTCCCAAGAGCAAACACTCCCCATTTCAGCCTCTTTATACACATCAATTAAGAAAAAGCATCCTCAATACCATAGCACTTTTTAGAACTAAAAGTCCCTTGAACAATTTATAAAAGTATGCTATTTTTATTAAACGTTAAGACAAAATTTGATTTTACATAGTAAAGCTACTTCTAAGGAAATAGAGACATGTGTCTTTAGAATGCTCACCTTTGTATATTCACAGATTAACCCGCTAGACACAAAGAGGAATTTCTTTTTTTTTCTCTGAGCTCAAGCAGGTCAGATCAGCTCACAGGCAAATGTATATTTCTCAACAAATGGATTATAACAATTGTCCTAACGTATGCATATTACTGTATGTGAGAGGAAGTGTTATTTTGATCCAATCCTAGTGGGATTTTGTTTTAGTTCCTCTTTAGTAGGGACGCAGCTGTTCCATCTTCTCTGGGGTTTTGCAGAAGTGGAGTGATTGAAAAGGAGAGCAGATAGAGAAATAAAGTGAGAGGGAGAAGGGAAGCTAATATTTATTAACTCTACCAGGTACTTTGCACTGTACTAGGCTATATGTACTTAATGCTCATGATAGGGGTGGCTCAGGGGCTAACTGTCTGCCTTTGGCTCAGGTCATGATCTTGGGGCCCTGGGATCGAGCCCCACATGGGGCTCCCTGCTCATCACTCTGCTCTCATTCTGCCTCTCCCCTCCCCTCCACTCATGCTCTCTTTGTCTCTCTGAACTAAATAAGTAAAGTCTTTTTAAAAAATACTCATGATAATTTTCCTATTATTATTATCCCAATTTCCAGATTATACAACTGACTTTCAGAGGCATTAAGTAAATTTCCTCAAAGTCAAACAGGACACAGACTCAGGTACGTCTTGGCTTCAAAGTCCATAGTCTCATTTTTATCACCATGGACAAATAGAGTACTAGAGTGTTTATCCAGCAGAAGTGTCTTCTGTTCTTCTACCTCTTACTTAGTATCTGCAATCAAATCAAAACTGTTCTCTAGTTATCAGTAGATTTTTTAATACCCATTCACACCTGATCAGAAAAGAGAAATGTTTGGCCACAGTTTTCTACCAGTACTTTTTGCATACGTTTCTTTTTGTAATGCTGAACATAATAGTTGGAGTCACTGTACTTTACATTTCCAAAATGTAAATTTATTTTATTACTCAGTAAATATGAATCTAATTTGGTTTTACGTAAGTCATTCTCTATTTTTGCCAAATATATTCCATTCTATTATACTTTCACCGATTATTGGTTTTTAAGAATCCTATGAAAAGTTATATTTTTAGTGGTAAACTTCTTTAAATGAGAACTCAAAGGCAGTTGGAGAGTATGTCTTGTTTCCTGCTGTACCTCTGCATCTACAGTGATGCCTAGCACAAAGGAGATAATCAATAAATTATCACTCCAGTCTGCTACCCCTCAGCACACTCTCATTCTTGTTTTTTCCACTAGCAATCAGTAACGAGAAAAGACACACATGAATAACACAAGTCTGAGAACACACAAAAGATATAATCAATTTTGTTAGCATCTGCTGTGTTGGGCCTCCTATGTATGTTATATATATAATTTCTGCAACATTTCTGTGATGTTGGTACTGTTACTATCATTATTTATAATTGTCACTTAACAACTTAAAAAAAAAAAAACAAGGCTTGAGAGAGTCAGCAAGAATTTTTTTTTTTTTTAAGTAGGCTCCACACCCAGTGTGGAACCCAGTGGGGTCTTGAACTCAAGACCTTGAGATCAAGATCTGTACTGAGATCAAGAATCAGACGCTTACCTGACTAAACCACCCAGGTGCCCTAGCAAAGAATTTTTAATTTGAACTCAGAATTCTGGGACTCAAGAGCCCTTGTGTATAACCACAAAATAAAATACTTCCCTTTAAGGAAATTAGGTAACTGATATATTACTGAAGTCATAGGTGCAGAGCAGGACAATTGACTACGTGTGAGTCGGTTAATAATGTTAAGGCAAACAACGAATTGCCTTGCAGAGGCGTCGGTTTGGACTGAGGAGGATTCACCATTTCTCCTGTTTTCCAGGAGCAGGGAAGGTCTGTTTCCCTAGGGTGCAGGAGCTATGTCTTCTCCCCACATGTCATGGCTTAGGGCCACTTCCCTTTTAGTGCTATTTGTCCCCCGCAAAATCCATTCAGTCAGGAGACTTACAGTCCTTGAGAACCCCTGGCTTGCCCTGCTCACTGGGAATACTAAAGTTGAGTCATGTAGAGTGGTAGGTAGAGAAAGAAAAGATTCTTGTCTTCCTCCTCCTCCTTTTCCTTGCTCTCTGGCCAGCCCACCTCTGCAGAACTAGCTCTGGGCCAGAGAACCACCTGGCACCTGAGCAAAGGGCAGTAAGTAGGAATGGCCTGAGGCGGCCACAGGGTCTGCAGAAGTGAGTGCAAAAGAATCAGCAAACAATCACAAAAGGACATCAAACAAAGAAAGGAAGGACCTGCCACTTGTGGTTTGACTTTTTCCCTATGCACATAGTGTTTACATTCAGAATCAGAGTCAAATCATAAATTCCCACCAAGACTTTTATTTGGAACTCTTCCATGGTTCTTCCCACTTCATGGTGCCTTGGATAGAACATCAGCCACCCAAAATACTCAATAGCCCAATGACTAGTTTCCAGCAAAGCCAGCGTCCCTAAAAGGCAAATCACATGTCAAGGGTCTTGAAGAATTTAAAGTGAAGGAGATTGGCCTTATCCATCTGGGGGTATACATAGCACATATAAAAATTATTGTTGAATTACCAACTTGCTTAATATTGCTTAAGAAAAATATAATTTAGAGCAAGATTGGAAGAAATTCAAATACCTAGCCACACACTACATGCACTCGAGATAAGTGAAGCACTGCTATTTATTCTTGCCTAATCTAATAAGCAAGGTAGTTTGACTTCTCAGACCTAAATAGAAACCAACATGACCACCTTCCTAGCATCAAAGATTGTCTGGACTGTTCACATTGGCAGTGCTTCAAGCTTGAGGACAGCAGAGACATTTCAGCCTGTTCTCTGTACTTAGGTGCCAAGAATCCTTTAATTAGCTACTTATTTTAATTACTCTAAATAGAAACTTATCTGTTCTTGTGTCCTCCTAGACTGAAGGACTCAAAGTCCTCATATCACACCCTTAGAGAGAGCCTTCTCTTTAAGACTGCGTTACTTCTGTGGCTAGAACAGAAAAATAAGGAAAATATAAAAAGCCACAAGTCTGGCTCATGCATAACCCCATCATCAGTGCTCCATTTATACTGAAATAATTTGTTCAACAATCAAAACCAGACTCTGCTCTTTACAGTTTGAATTAGGTCAACTTTCTCTCTCTCTCTCTCTCTCTCTCTCTCTCTCTCTCTCTCTCCCTTTCTCCTCTCTCTAAGGGTCAAAAAACCCTTTTAAAAGCCTATTTGAATAGGGAGGGTAGTTTTTTAAAACAATTGCCCAGTGACTTCCTCAGGCTGGTGTATGCTGCATAACACACATCAGTAAGAGAATGAGAAAAAGTTCTAAGGAAGCTTGAAGGAAGCCGGGAGGAGTATGGTGAAAAATAAACCAATAAACAAAAGAACACAACTGTCAGCTGCCTAGGGCAGATCTGTGTCCTCTTCCTCCTGGTTGGTGATTTGCATGCCAAGTACAGCAGAGCAAGGCCACGCCTTTGGAGACAAGCTGGTAGTAAATAATACGCCCTTTTATTCAGAACATGAAAAATCTAAAATTAGGTACATTTCATGAGATTTGGAGTACGATGTAAAACTCTTAAGCATCAAGAAGTCTAAAGCATGAATAAAATTACCCCCTGAAAGACATGTAAAATGTACTATTAATAGTAGTAAGGGATTCATGCATTTGCTGTAAACTGAACTGATGAGAAAAAAACAGTGATAGGTCAGCAAAAGTACGTTTTCAAAATCATCGATTCAGGCAAGGCTTATGAAATGAAATTGTAGATGATGGGACTTAGATCAGTCCTTTAATTTTGTACATTTTGAACATCATCCAAAAATATGAATCTGTTGTTGAAGTTCTATGAAAGGGAGAGAGAAGAGAAAGACTCTTCCTCTTGCCATCTCCTGCCCCAAAGCACTCACAACCTGCCCCAAATATATCAGGACTACAGTCATAACCCTTGTCGAGTACGCCCCCTCTTTTATTTGGGTTTTGCTTTTAAATCCCTTTATAAAAGATGAATATTTAGCAAGAGCATCACTTTTTTTTTTTTTTTTTTTTTTTTTTTTTACAGTTCTTTTCCCACCTCAATCTCTGGCTTTACAGAAGTGATACCAAAATGAAGATGAAAATCGAAAAATTCAAGCATGTATTCAATTTAGAGCAACAAGATTTGGCTTTGAAGAAAAGGCTCTTAGATTCAGGGTGAGGTTGGTAAGTTACAGGAAGAATTTTGCCTGTTGAAGAGAAACAAGGAAAATAGATTAAAATTAATTATTCATGCAGTCGTATTTATCATCTACCCTGTGCAGACTTTCAGAAAAATGCGAGTAATGGAACCACAGTCTTTTGTATATGAAAGTGTGCCTACGTTTTCTAGTTCTTGGATTTTTAATTTCATGTCACCCTCAGCTAATTATTATAATTTGTACGGCAGATAGGCTCATTAAATCATCTTTTTCGAGTAATGCAGATTCCTTCTTAAAAGCTAAACAAATCTCCAAACTTCCACATTCCTCTGCAAAGCAAAGAAGCAGAAGCATGGGTCTTCCCCCAGGACAAAATGCCTGAGCACTTCTCCAGTGATGATCTGCCTGTGGCCTCACTGAAGTGGAAAGCATTCCGGTCTCCTGTTTGTAGAGAAAGATGATCAGTTTCTTTCATAGCATTGCATTTTCTGCAAATCACAGCTACCATTCACATCAACACACTATTAGTCCACACTGATCTTGATCATATATGATAATATTCAGTACTGCATTTTTACTCCATAAGTGCCTTTGACGACACACTTTAAGGATCTATACCTTAATTTCTAACAGCAAAGCCTTTTAATTTCAATGAGGCTGTGTTTGTTAAAAGTTTTAAGCTTTCTCTTGTCACTGAAGTTGATTTCTCAAATGTAGAGACCCTAAGCCTGTCTTATGCCTGTAGTGCTTCCATTTAAAAATAAGTCTGGGGGCAAATGGGTGGCTCAGTTAAGTGCCCAATCTTGATTTCAGCTCAGGTCACAGTCACCGTCTTAGGGTTGTGAGATCAAGCCCCCAACCGGGCTCCACACTGGGCATGGAACCTGGTTAAGATTCTTATTCTCCTTCTGCCCCTCCTCTCTCTCTCTCTTCCTCTCCAAATAAATAAATAAATAAATAAATAAATAAATCTTCTGAAAAAAATTGAAATAACAATTCCTTTCTCTGTTCAAATTAATAGTTGATTATGTTACCTTTAAAAAGGCTTCCTCCGAAGAATAGCAGTAAAAAAAATATATATATATATATACATATATATATATATATAGGCTATGACATTGATTGAATATGTATTTATTTATTTATTTATTTAAGATTTTATTTATTTATTCATGAGAGATGATGAGAAAAGAGGCAGAGACACAGGCAGAGGGAGAAGCAGGCTGCATGCAGGGAGTCTGATGTGGGACTCGATCCTGGGACTCCAGGATCACACCCTGGGTTGAAGTCAGGCGCTAGACCACTGTGCCACCCAGGGATTCCCTGATTGAATTTTTAAATAGGTAAACTGTGATTACATAAGAAAGCAAGGAGGGGTGTAGTGTGCAAGGGGATATTGTATAAGTAAATAGGAGACAGGCTCCCAATGTGGCAAAATACAAACAGGATATAGAAGTTGCAAAAACCAACACCCAAGTTTTCTGCTGGCCAGGGGACACAGAATTCAAATTATCTTTTCATCTGGTAAGACACCAAAAGAAAATAAATACTGGTATTTAGAATTATTTTTTAATGCAAGAAGTAGCCAAAATCAAAGTCAGAAGGTTAGATAACTCTTTGTTAACTGTACACAAGTGTTTTAGGTTAGCATGCACACAAATACCAAATATAGAATATTTTTAAGTTTCACAATTATAAAATGAAATTCTCTTGAACAGTCTTCTAAGAAGCTTCCTCCAATTCCCAATAACTTTTAATGGGATAAATATATGTTGTAAAATAAGAGAGTGGATAAAAAGAACATGCCATAAATGTTTAAAAATCACAGACTGTACTCAAGTATCCCTTCAGCTTCTACCTACTATTCTGTATTACTAATTTCCTCTTTTGCTGTCAGAATCACAAATCATCCTTCAAGATTTCAATTCCTTTAATTTTAGGCATGTCAGAAAGTACAAATATTGTGCAATAGATAAAATATAACTGGAAGCATTTTTAAATGGAATATCACTCTGAGCATGCTGGGTACCCGTCTTCTCACCTATAAAAGGAGCAGGGAAAGAATACAAGCTAAGGTCCTTTTCAGGTGAGAAATTCTATAGTGCACACTTTCACATGACTATACTCAATATTAGAGGAAAACATGAGGTTGTAACACCTAGCTACTTTCAGAAATGACTTTAAAATAGAGACCCCGGTAGGTGAGTATGGATAATAACCAACCCTTCAAGTCTTCTGCCAAAGCTCATGGACTAGGTGAGAATTTAATGGGAAGAGTAACCTCACCTTACTATGGAATTAAAATGGCAATGCAAGACTACGAGTGGCTGACATTTATTAACTGCCTCCTATGAACCAGGCACCATGCGGCACTCAGGTTGTACAAACACAAACTACGCAGTTAGCTCATAGGCCGGTGAAGGAGATAAAGGAGTGAACACAAATCTCAGTGCGGTTCTGACAAACACTGTGACAAATACCACAATAGAGATAAGTGCAGAATGCAATGGAATTATATGGAAGGAAACTGTTGTAGGCTGAGAAGGATCCACGGAGTAGAATATATATGCACAGAATCTTAATGTGGGTGACACTAGGTGAAGAGCAATTTATACTCTAAATGTAAATCTCTAAATTTATTGGAGAAAATTTCCCCTTCTCAATCTTCAAAGTTGTCTTGGATTCTTCTGGTCCTTTGGTTTGCCATATGCATTTTAACATTAACATCACTGTCCTGTGAAATGCTGTCAGAATAAGGAAATTGAATTTATCTTTAACATGATGTCATTCTAGTCTTAAAAACAATGTATCTATTATTTTAGTTTTGTTTCAGATCTTCCCACAAAATTTAAAATTTTCTATACAGAACGACTTGTACATGTTTTGCTCATTACTCTTTTAAGTAGAATATTCAACTACATTAGAAATGATTTATTTTAAGTTATTAATGATTTACCAAATGTTATTTATTTTTTATATTAATCCTATATCCAGGAACTATGGTGAATTTTTTTGGGGTCAGTAGACTTGGATTTTTTTTTTTAAGATTTTATTTATTTATTCATGATAAACACAAAGAGGAGAGAGAGAGAGACAGAGACACAGGCAGAGGGAGAAGCAGGCTCCATGCAGGGAGCCTGTCATGGGACTTGATCCCAGGTCTCCAGGATCATGCCCTGGGCTGAAGGTGGCACTAAACCACTGAGCTACCAGGGCTGCCCAGACTTGGATTCTCTATGAAACTAATTATCAGACCATTAGATAAGATACTCTGGTTTATTGTCCTTTTTAATCATGTGAATATTTACTTGTTTTGATTTTTCTTTCATGATGTGTCCAGGACTTTTGAAACAATGCTGAATACAAATAGTTATTTTGAGCATAATTGTCTACTTACATAAAAGAGAATGTCACAATTTTTTAAAAGGTTTATTTATTTATTTGAGAGACACAAGGGAGAGAGAGAGAAAAAAAAAAAAAAACATGAGTAGGGGGAGGGGCAGAGAGACAGGCAGTCTCCCTGTCAGTCAGGGAGCCCAATGCCAGGGCTCAATCTCAGGACCCTAGGATCATGACCTGAGCTGAAGGCAGACACTTAACCTACTGAGCCACCCAGGTGCCCCCACAAATTTTTTTTCATCAAGTATGATATCTGCAGTAATTTTATTTTTGCTACATCATGAATGGATGTCAAATTTTGGCCATACTCTTTCCTTCCTAATTTTTTGTTATAAAGTAAGCAAATGTATACAAATATGTAGTTCTTAAAAGAATAGTTAAACACCCCTTAAATACTCCCCAGGTTAAAGAATAGAACAGTGACAATATTTTTAAAGCCCTGTATCCTCCTCTCCAATTATATTGTCTTTATACCCCCCAAAACTAAGGACTAGCATAACATTGGTGATAATTATTGACTTTATTTTCTTATGTGTGTATCATATGTATGTCCCCTAAACAATACAGTGTTTAGTGCTGCTTGTTGCAAAGCTTTATACAAATGGAATCACACTAGCAGTATTCTTGGTGATTTTTTTCCCTCAGTATTACAATTTTGAGATTCAGGTATGTTGCTATACAGGGCTATTCTTATTTACTTTCACTTTTGTATGATCTTCTATTGTGTGTACGTCTTATAATTTATTTATACAATCTACTATCAATGGACATTCAAGTTTTTTCTAGTTTTCTGCTGTTACAAACAATACTTTTATGAATTATGTATTCTTATTTGTGAGAATTCTGTAAAGTATATGAGTAGTACTAGATTGTTCACTCTCAACATTACCAGAAAATGCCACACTATTTTCCAAAGCGACTGTGCCAATGCTCAGGCAATAAAGCATGAGAACTCACATTGAGCCACATCTTCACCAATGATTAGCCATTCCAGTGGTTTTAAGTGTTGCCCTACTAGTGGATATGGAAAGATGACACATTGTGGTTTTAATTTACTCTTCCCTGAGGTTGAGCAACTTTTCCTATGCTTATTGGATATTCATATTTTCTGTGAAATGCATGTATAAGTGGTTTGCCCATTATTCTCCTGAGAGTTGGCATTTATTTAAGTGTTCAGGACACGAGTATTTTGTTAGTTACACGTGCTGTAACATCTTTCCAAGTTTGTGCTTTGCATTTTTAAATCTCTCTCTATATTTTCATTTAGGAAATGAAATGACACCAAATTCCTAATTTTGGTGTCATCAACGTTATCTATCCTTTGATTTGGCTGATGCGTTTTTCACCCTTGTGTAAGAAAAATTTCCCAGGCTCAAAGTTGTAAAGATCTTCTGCATAATAGTAGATTTAATATTTTGCATTTGCTTAAAGTCTGTAATCAACCCACAGTGAATTTTATATCTCATGTGAAGAGGGCTCTGAATTCATTTTTATATATAATAACCAATAGCCCTAACGTTTTTTATGAAAAGTCCATCTTTTCCCCAATAATCTCTAATACCATCTGTCATATTAACTGTCTGTTTATGTTTGAGTCTATTTCTGGGAATTTCTATCTACTCTATTTTATTCATCTATTTGTCTCTCCCTGTGTTAGTGATATAGTTTACTAACTACTGTACCCTTGAAATAATGTTTATAAATGGGAGGGCAAGTCCCTAACATTTTCTTCTTCTTCAATTGTCTAGATGATTTTTGGCCATTTAATTTCATATAAGAATTTTAGAAGCAATTTATCATGCTTCAAAAAATGAAAGATCAATAAAAGAAAAATATTATTGGTATTTTACTAGCCATAAAACTAATGTGTAAAAAGGTGACAATTTTTGCAGTATGAATTTTTTCAATTCATGAATCAGTTTTAGGTCTCTATTTTACATCATATTTAATGTCACTCTATTTGATTTCAAGACTTCTATAAAATTATAGAAATAAAAGCAGTGCTGTATCAGGGTGCCTGGGTGGCTCAGTAGGTTAAACATCTGCCTTTGGCCCAGGTCATGATCCTGGAATCATGAGATCAAGCCCCAAGTTGGGCCCCCTACTCATCAAGGAGTCTGCTTCTCCCTCTGCCTCTCACCCTCATGCTCTTTTTCTCTCTTTATCAAATAAATAAATAAAATCTTTTAAAAAGACACACACAAAAAACCCAAAACCAGTGTTGTATTAAAAAAAGATAGATAAAAAGATCAATAGAATCCCAAAATACCTATGGATAACTGATTTTGTCCAAATGGGCAAACATAATTCAATAGAGAAAGTAAAGTCTTTAAAAAAAAAAACTAAAAGTGCTAAAACCATTATAGAATACTCTATATATAGAGTGTATATATATATGTATATATATGTATGTATATGTATATGTGTGTGTGTGTGTGTGTGTATATATATATATCGGTCCATACCTCATATCTATGCAAAAAATTAACTAAAAATAAATGATAGATCTTTGTCTAATATCTAAAGCTGTAAAATATCTAGAAAAAACAAGGAAATAATTCTTGCTATTTGGGGCTGACAACAATTTCTTAAACACACCAACAAAAGTATGGTCTATAAAAAAATGAATAAATTTGATTAGTATATTAAAAGATGGAAAAACAAAGCCTCAGACTAGGAAGAAATACTTATAAATCGCCTATCTGATAAATAACTTATATCTAGAATATATAAAGAACTCTCCACACTCAATAACAAGGGGAAAAAAAAAACACTTTAAGCAACAGGCATAACAATTTGAACAGACATTTCGCCAAACTGGAAAATAAGCACATGAAAAGATTAGGGAAGTTAGTCCTTAGGAAATTGAAAATTAGAGCCACGATGACATATCGCTACACACCTATTTGAATGGATAAAATGTTTTAAAATACTTACCCTAACAATTGCTGACATGGATGCAGAGCAATTGGAACTTTCACACATTGCTGGTGGGAATGCAACATGGCCCAGACACTTTAGAAAACAGTTTGGCAGTTTCTTATAAAGTTAAAAATACATTTATCATACAACCCTGCAATCCTACTCCTAGCTATTTACTCAAGTGAACTGAAACCTTATGTTCACACAAAAACTTATATGTGAATGTTTATAGTGACTTTATTTGTAATTGCACAAAACTGGAAACAATCCAAATGTTTGAACTAGGGACTGGTTAAACAAATTCTGGTACATCTATATAACAGAATACTACCAGAATAAAAAGAAATGAATGAGTAATACACACCATAGTGTGGATAGATCTTAAACGCTTTATGTTAAGTGAAGGAAATCAGTCTCAGAGTCTACATCCTGTGCTGTTCCATTTATAATACATTGTGGAAAAGACAAAATTATGTGGACATAGAACAGATCACTGATTTCCATGAGCTACTGGAAAGAGGCTGATTATAAAGGGGTGGCATATTTAGGAAGGGATGTGGGTGATGGAACTGTTTGCTATCTTGATCGTGGTTATAATTAGAAACTATGTATTCGTCAAAATCCACAGGCTAGCACAGTAAAAAAAAAAGTGAATTTTAATGTGTGTGTTTTATAGCTTAATAACAAAAATGTATCTGATTTTATTTCACCTGACTTTAATATAATCACACCAACTTAATTTGGTTAGTGCTGGTATGTTTTTTTCTATCCATCTTTCTGTGACCTTACATTTAAAAGAGCATTTATTTTAAATAGGACATATATTTTTTTATACTTAAAACAGTCTAACAATCTTTATCTTTTAACTTGGCTCCTTTATACTTAATGTCATTACTGATCTAGTTTGGTTTGAATTTACCTTTTTGTTCATTGTTTTGCATTTGGTCTGTACATTTATTTTTTATTTCTTTTTTATATTCCTTTGGATTAATAATCTTTTCCTTAAATTTTCTCCATTTTCCATTTTTACTCCACTGCTCTTCATTTTTCAAGGCTGTATCTCCTGCTTCTTTGTGGATAATTAGCCTTTGTTATGTGACTATTAGGCCTATATCCATATCACCTATTTCAGTCTTCAGGAGGTTAATAACTTTGACTTCAAATTTTTCCTAGGTTCTAGGACCTGGAAATTTTCGCTTTTTTGTTTTTAAAGCCCAGCATTTATTAAACATGCTTTTAGTTATATTTTATCCAGCACTTGTATGTGTTTGTAGTGAGAGGGGCTCTTATGAGCTCAGTTTTCCATTATGCAGAATCTAGAAGTGGAAAGGGCCTTAAAGCTAAGATTCAGAGGAGCTCCTGGGTGGCTCAGTAGGTTAAACATCTGCCTTTGGCTCAGGTCATGATCCCAGGGTCCTGGGATTGAGCCCCACATCATTGGCCTCCCTGCTTGGTGGGCTCCTTCTCTCTTTCCCTCTGCCACTCCCCTTGCTTGTGCTTGCTCTCACTCTGTCAAATAAATAAATAATACTTTAAAAAAAAAAAAGCTAAGATTTGGAGAATATGAAGTACTTCTCTGTGGCCAGAACACAGAGTTCTTAGTGGAAGAGAATGGGGAGAAATAACAGTTGAGCAAGAGTCAGATCATGAAAAGCCTCATATTGTGCTCTATTGTGCTCATGATTACAGATATTCTTGCAAAAGCAATGGAACACAAAAGAGAGAGTTTAAACAGGAAAATGTCATGACCCGACATGTATTTTAGGTAGATTATGTTGGCTGCTTTGGGGGATCTAAGTTAATAATCATTGATTTTTGCCTGAAGCCTCATCCTCTGTTACTCCCTTTTAGGAAATTCTGATTTGGGGGCACCTGGATAGCTCAGTTGATTAAGAATCCACTCTTGATGTCAGCTCAGGTCATGATCTCTGGGTTTTGAGATCAAGCCCTACAATCGGGCTCTGAGCTGGGTGTTGAGCCTGCTTGAAATTCTTGCTCTCCTTCTTCTGCTGCTCCCCTCTCCTCCTCCCTCTAAAAAAAAAAGAGAAAGAAATAGAAAGAAATACTGATTCATGGCAGAAATTTCCAAAGATCTTTATAAGTTTCTCAAATGTTCTCTATATACTGATTTAATTATCATGAGCATGTGCCACTTACATCATCAGGAAAAAAAAATCCAAGATCTCTGGCTCCTAATTGAAGATATATTTATATATTCAGTTGGGAAAACAAACAACAAAAACAAAACCAAGGAACCAAGTGTGAACTACATAACTGAAGCTGAGGAATACTGAAGGAGTGAATGAATGCCTTTGCGGAGGTAAAGTTCACAAAAGCCATCGTTCTTGCTTTGTTGCCCTTTGCCAAGGGAACCCAAAGGCCACCAGTTGGGTTCACATGGCCCTGTATGTGTGCACCTCCTTCTCGATTTTTCAGCGAACTGATTCCTAGCACCTTCTATTTCAGTGGGCCCAGGGCAGCTGGTCACAATAAGCTATGAGAGTAGATGGAGAGCTGAGTTCCCTCAGGCACTCTCAGAGTTATATGACAATAATTCAGTGTTGCACCTTCTAGGTGAAGCCTTCCCTTTTGACTCCCACCCACACTGGTCTGCCCTTTTTCTGAACTCATATTACACCCTGTACCTTGGCATTTGTTTTCTCATTATTAAAACATAATATTTCTAATGAATATAATGAATATAATTTATTAGGTTTTTACTGTATTCTGGGGATACCTTATGCTCTGTGTACATAAGCACACAATTTTTTCGTTGTTAATTTTTAACTTTATGATGTTAAGCACTACTTTTTCCATTTTATAGATAAAGCAACAAAAGTTTATAAATAAATTGCTCCAGATAACCCAGCTCATTCATTTATCACCAAATATTTGTCTGGTATCTGTATCTATATTCCAACTGTAGATGTAGGTATATTTCATATGTATTTTATTTAACCATCATAACACCTCTGGAAATAAGTATTATGATCAGTATCTTACAGATAAGGAATCTGAGTAGCAGAGATAGTAAGTAACTTGTGTATAGTCACCAGGCTGGTAAGTATGAGTTTGTAATCCAGATCTGGTGATCTCTGAAACTCATGCTCTAAATTGTTTCTTAGTAATCTGACTTATCCAGCTATTCCTAAATTACTCAATATCTGGACCTATGCTTTTACATTGCAAGTCTCCACACTGCCCAACATACACTACACATAAAGAGAAAACGTGTTGGTATAATAGGAGTGCCAACAAATATATTTATTAATAATTACCAGAGAAATTTAAAGGGATATAATACAATGTATTTCATTATCTAATATCACTTGGGAATAAAGGTTGATACGAGTAGATCTTTTCAGATACCTCAAACAAAAGTGTTTACATATAAACTATTGTTAATGGAAACCCTTCTGGCAGAACTATGCCTTGCCTTCTTACACAAGGTGATCAATATAATTTAATCTACTCTTGAGAAGTCAAGATCATTGTTAGAAAATCATTTTAAAATTTACTGTAATCTAATGGTGCTCATGTAATGTGTTTACACTGGCTCATCTCTGAATGAAGGAATGTCCTTAATTCTTATCAGCTTTAAGTTATTTATCCCAGTGGTAATATTTTAAAATTTGCTGCTTCTAATTTCTTTGGGCTGAGGGGGAAAAAAATTCAAGCTCCAAAGAATTACGTGTGCAGTCTGTAGATTCTGAATGAGAGTCTGAAGTTACCAAATAGCCTTAGAGGATAAATGCCATGGCATTATTTTTGCTACTCATAGACCTTTTAAACCGACTTTCAAGTTTTTTGTTTTTCTGATTTTCTGCACAGGGAAAGTAGAATCAGGTTAGGACTATCAGAAGTCCAATTTTTTACTTGACTTTATTTTTATGATCTTGGTCATTATGATAATAACAGTTAAGTGTTTCCCATCAGGCATTATCTTCCTCCTTTGTTCATCTCCATATCTTTTCCAACTCCTTAAACTTGAACTATTAATAGAATGGCGGGTACTGGGATGAAGTGGACAAAATGGAGTTAGTGTCAAAAAGAGCTAGATATCAAAATTAAATATCATTGGTTATCCTTTAGAAATAATTTCATATTTCAATAGAAGACATTGGAACTCTGAGGTCAAGAGATGCTATCAGTTTACATGGCTAACTGGAGGCGGGACAAAGAACTAGATCTCTAAAAATCCATTCCCATGTTCCTTCACTGTTACTCTTATCTGTGTAATGAAGGCATTCCAGATTTCACTCCCTCATGGAAATGGCAGTGCAATAATGATCTATAATTCATTCTCACTACTTTGTGTCTTCATTTCAGCCTAATTTTTAAATGTCAAAAGGAAAAAAAGGCAAAATCCTGAGTATTATAGAACAGAGATACAAATACAGTTTGTACAAACTAGTCAGTTGTAAAATATTTTCTGCTTGCCTCTTTTGTGTGTTAGGAACACACAATGGTCTATAAGCTGTGGAATGCAGGCTCAAACTTGGTATTGGTCTCTTTAATGAATCATTTCCTCACTCAAAAGATAGCTCTTGAACACTACTGTGCTTCCAAGCATTCTTCTACAGACAGGAGATCCACCAAGAAATGACAGACAATGGGGATTCTTGGGTGGCTCAGTGGTTTGGTGCCCACCTTCGGCCCAGGGCATAATTCTGGAGACCCGGGATTGAGTCCCACATCGGGCTCCCTGCATGGAGCCTGCTTCTTCCTCTGCCTGTGCCTCTGCCTGTGCCTCTGCCTCTCTCTCTCTCTCTCTCTGTGTCTCTTATGAGTAAATAAATAATTAATATATATTAAAAAAAAAAAAAAGAAATGACAGACAAAAGCCCCATCCTTGCAGAGTTTACATTCTTGTAGGGGAAAACAATGTAGACAATGAATCTAATATGTAAGCACTCTTTTATCTAATATGTAAGTACACTAGAAGTGTTATTGGTTGGAGGGGTTAGAAAAAGCTGAGTAGAAAGGTGAGTGGGAGTTCTGACAAGGAGGGACAGACAGGCAGAGGTGATTGCTATACAGGTTGTGGCACCCAGAGCTAGTTCTGCTCATCTCAATATAAAATTGACTCCAGTTTATCCATGTATGTAATCCTCTTAGCTATATGTTAAGCTCCAATGTCCTACACTTGTCATAGTCTCCATATTACCACAGTGCTGACCGTATGGTAGGAATTTAATAAAATACTTGATGATTTACCATATGCTTATTCTTTTTGATGGCTATCATTCATGTAAAACTATTTTTTAGATTAAAATTGCACTTTGGAAGTGGCACAATAAGTGAGCCATAAATGTTTATTCAAAAATTGAGATTTTTTTCTTAATTAGCTAAGGCATTTGGGGAGTAAGGTGTACCAAAAATAAAACAAGTCATAGTATTTCCATTAAGCCACAGTTACCCCTTAGATAGGGTTCCTAGCCCTTTACTTTGATATTAGCTTGATTGCCAAGCATTCTTCATAACTAGAAGCAGGGCATTTAGCCAGAAGTCAGAGGAAATGGACAGTATAGTGGATAACTTAAGAGTCTAGAAGAGCATGTGCGGCCCAAAGAATGATGGCAATCTCTGTTTCTTAGAAGTCTATGGCTAAGTCACCAATCCATGAAAGATGTCCTGGGGGTTTGAGTCAGCAGTAAAAAGGAGCACATGTTCTCCTGCATTGTGGGATTGTCAGGTTTGGGAGCATGCTATTAGTTTGCATGGCTAATTAGAGGCAGGACTGAAAACTAGGTCTCTAGAAATCCATTCCCTGTTCCTTCAACATTACTATTATTTGCATAATGGAGTCAATTGCAGATTTTATTTCCTTCGAAATTTAGCAAAACCTAAAAATGACTTTAGGCCACACTGGAGTTCTATCTGGCAGTGAGCAGGAGAAACTCTAAGGCATCATTGCTCAGTTTTAGACAATAAACACAATCTGATTACATCAACGAAGATGGAAATCAGAAAAAGCCAAACACTCTGTATTTCATAACTTTTTAGTTTTATAAAAATGACAGCAATAATCAAAGCTGACATTTATTGAACATTTATTAAGTGTCAGGCTCTCTCCTGAGTGTTCTATGTCCATTAATTCACTGAATCCTCTAAACATTCCTACAAGGCAAAACTGATTATTTCCAATTGACAAATGAGAAAATCTGGGACAAAAAAAAAAAAAAAAAAAAAGACAAGAAACTAGTTCCGTGATCACACAGAAAATGACAGAACCACAAGATAAATACATTCTGGATTCTTAGATTTGGAAAATACCTTAGAATCTTGCTACTCAAAGCATTCTAATAGGCCAGCAAATGGCATTGGCTTCACTGGAGAGCTTTGCTAGACATAGTAGAAACTCAAGTCTCGCGCCACATAGCTGCAACCCGAGTCTGCATTTTAACATGATCATCGCATGGTTCGTATGCCCATTAAAGTTTGAGAGGCACTGTCCTACAACGTTCTATAACATTATTCAAATAGCCTCTTGCTTCCAAGATGGCAGTTCATTAAACCATGGTCATTCCTATTCTTTCCTATTCTTTGTAGAATGGCTTTCATTGAGTTTTTTTTTATAGGAAAATTCTCCATATTTTAGTTTTCCTATTTTACCTTTTTGGTCTTCAAATTGTATTTTCAAACCCCATGTAAGGTTAATCCCTCTTCTTATGCTATCTCTTTAAGCATTTGAGCATAGTTATCAGTTTAGGTCTGACTAGCATTCTCATCCCCCTGACTGTATCCTCAACCCTCATCTACACTGGGACCAAAGCTCATCATTTGCAGACAAAGCATCCATATTTTAAAATTGTTGGGACACCTGGTTGGCTCAGTGGTCAAGCGTTTGCCTTTGGCTCAGGGCGTGATCCCAGGGTCCCAGGATCCAGTCCCGCATCAGGCTCCCCATGGGGAGCCTGCTTCTCCCTCTGCCTCTGCCTCTCTCTTTGTGTCTCTCATGAATAAATAAATAAAATCCCTAAAAAAATAAAATTGTTTACATAAGCCCTGCTTTCTCTCCTGGAGGCATTAATATATCCATTCCTTCTCAGTGTGAATTGAATTCTAGGTGTGGCCACCATCTCCCTCATGCTGGGAACATTTCTTCTATCCCAGACCTTCTTATTGGGGTCTTGCTTTTGCTTTTTATATTTGAGAGGTCATGATATGACATTTTACATTACACTTAATTCTAAAATGTTTGCAGCTACACCTTGCACACATTCTCCTGCTGCTCGTGGTAAAGACATAAAAAGTTGGACTCTATATACTGTTGTCTTTTCTTCCTGACCTCTCTAGTAGTGAATGGACTCAACAACTTTCCTTTGTTGACTTACTATGAAACTTACAGATTAAAAAAATGACTAGTAAAAAAATCCCAGATTTTCCTCAAAAGCCAGATATTTGCCTTTGGGAATATTTCAATTTTCTGCTGAGTTTTTAAGAATTTTATAGGCATAGCTTAAGACTTTATGCAATTGATTAGTATTATTTTGGCCACTTAAATAAAAATTCAGAATCTAATATTAAAAGTCATCTTCTCTGTAGACTTCCTTTCTAGTGGTCTAGATGAAAATGTACATGCACATAATTAGAAATATTCTTTTAAGAATACAAGATGTAATGGTTAAAGGTTGTCAAATTTCATAATATAGGAGTATCACCAGAAAAACTGTTGAAAACGAAAATTCCTACACTTATAGGTTCTTTTTTTTAAAAAAGATTTTATTTATTTATTCATGAGAGAGAGAGAGAGAGAGAGAGAGAGAGAGAGAGAGAGAGGCAGAGACACAGGCAGACAGAGAAGCAGGCTGCATGCAAGAAGCCTGGTGTGGGACTCGAACCTGGGAATCCAAGATCACACCTTGAGCCAAAGGCAGGCACTCAAACACTGAGCCACCCAGGCATCCCTACACTCATAGGTTCTAAATCACAGCGTTTTAGGCATGAGCTGGGAATTTTCATTTTTAACAAGAATGCTATACAAGTGGTTCACAGACTGCAGTTGAAAGATCTAGATCTTCTGCAGAGTTACACAGTCTCTTTATCAATTTATCAACATCTACATCATGTATAATGTTTAATTTTATTTTGCAGGGTGTGATCATCATTAATCAATATTCACCCAATGCTTTCTGTGCACAGGTCCCCACACTAGAAACCTAATCAAGTGTTAAAGCTTTCAGAAATAAGGAATGTCATATTTATTGTCATTGCCACTCAGCTTAACCAAGAAAAAGCTACAAGAAAAATGACATCAACAGTAGAGAAAGGCCACAGAGTTCTTATGTTCCAGGAACTGCTGAGGATATATGTCTCCTTGACACTTTACACACATGTACAGTGTCATTGTCAGTAGCTATGTTTTTTAATACAAATAAGGAGATATAATGGTAAAATGGGAGGCTGAAAATCTTATGTACTATCTCCCTGCCCATAATTTTCCATTTCCTTTCTAAGACATTTCCCCAGATAAGAAGCTTTATGAAAGAGCTTTACTGTATATATGAATAGTCCAAGTATATAAACTGGACTCAAATTTATTGCATATCTTTCCAGATTTAAATGGGTTGAGAAATGGGTCAAGCAGTCATAAATACTATTATATATTTTACTATTACCTGTTTTTAGAGATTGTACTTAAGTAACTACTGCTTTACTTCAATTCGGTAACATTCTTGATTAAAGTAAAATGAAAAACCTCTCACTGGTAAATTAGTTCCAAGAATTGGTGTACTCCAGGACTCTGAATTTATTCAGGTGTTATCCATTTATTTAATGTTGAGTGAGCACAACAAAATGCACATGTGAAAGTTATGGTTTAATTGAAAAGCATATAGCATAACTTAACTAGGTCCTGCCGCATCAGGCTAAAAGTAGCAGCATGTGGGGCTAAGTTTTAAAAAAATCTAATTATAAAAAGAAAAATGGTAAAGTTAGCCAATGCCTCCAAGCCAATATTTAGTCTTTTCAATAGGTTATGACTATATATTTGGTAATTTACAAAACCTGGCACTGTGTGGCATTGATACACACAAGTGAAACACAACACACACACACACACACACACATCAAGAGAACCTCCTTACAAATCAGTCATTTGATTTACAAATTCTTCTGAGTACATATAATCTAGTTCATGTGTCTTTTGGCTCTCGCATAGGATTTTTTACCCTCAGCATAGGATAGATAAATAAGATTTTCACCTGGTAGAAATCACCCGCTATTCATCATTAGAAGTCTAGGTCGAAATGTAAACTCTCTGGTATTGAGAGATGGCCTCAGTGTTACCAAGTTGGTAGACATAGTGAATAAGAAACACTTATCCTAGTAAGCTCTAGTGACATATGCTGGTGGATTTCCATGATTGAATGGATGCTCTGTCCTGCCTTTTTCCTGTAGATCTGTAAATTAGTGTTAGTTTAGCTAAATGTGGCAATTAGAATAAGGAGTCAACTTTCATCAGCCTTCCCAAATGGCCACTTCTCTTTGCTCAAGCTACACTACACAGGGGATTGGACTAGTGTGTTAGAACACACAATTGGGAAGTCTTATCTTGAGTTTGCTTTCTTGTTTTCTGGCAGGTTTACCGATCTTTATTTTGTCCAGGAAGGAGCATCAAAAGATTCAAAGCAGATTAACTCCTTTGGAAACTAAGGGCTCTTCAAACCAGAGCTTGGGCCTTTGTGGTTCCTGGAAGCTGAGGGGACACTTGATTTGTAAATCAAATGACTGCTGATTTGTAAAGAGGTTCTCTTGAGGTGTGTGTGTGTGTGTGTGTGTGTGTGTGTGTGTGTGTTTGGGGGTGTGCGTGTGTGTTGAATTTGTATCAATGCTATAGAGTGTCCTGTTTAATTTTGGTTGTCTATGGTCATTCCGTTTACTATTCACGGACGTTCCTTTCCTTTCATAATGACCCCCTTATCTAGCAAATATGCTAGAGGTTTGTGTCAGCAAGAAAATTTGTAAATTTTGATTGTGGAAATCCAGTCTTGCGACTGGCAGTTCCAGCCTTGGATTTTCAAACATATTTACTAACACTTCACTTCTTGAATGAAAAATATCTAAATTTAGAAAATTTTAGTTTGGTTGATATTCTTTCCATTTAGTTGTCAAATATCTTTTGCTTCGTATTGGAACAAAATTCAGCCCTGAATTGGCTGCTGGAGTCTTAGATTTAAATATAAAATGTACATATCATCATGTCACACACCAGGCAATCAATCCTGCTACCCTAGATGAGGAAGGTCATTCTTAAACTCAGCATGACTATGTTCAAACATGAAAGTTGAATTCAAACATACAGGGGTTGAGGAATAAGATGTAAACCACACATTTTGCTTCAATCATTTCTAATACACCTGACTTGGGGTTGGGGGAGAGAGATTAACCAGTCAATTGCTAAAATCTCTCTTTTGTCTATGTATATTTCCTCACAATATGTCTGATGAGTCATGATTATTTGTAAACTAGCCCTTAGGGAAAGCTCCGGTTTAATATACTGAAGATGGTTTTAATAACAAGTGAAGTCATTTCTCATTTCTTAGAAATAAGGCATCAGGAAAATCTCTAACAGGTCATGTTGCTATAGCCAAAACAGTTATTCAAAACAATGTCTTGTATAAATGGCTTAAGAATTTCACCCAAATTCTGTTGCTATAACTGTTCCTTTGGTGAGTCTTTGCAGAGTTTTTAAGAGCATATTTAACTAATCATTGTAATTAGATGAGAAAAAGAAATTAGAGACAAGAAAAATGGAAGAAGAAGGTAGAATTATCACTATTTGCAAGTAATATGATTATACACTTGGAAAGTCCAAAAGAACAAACTGGAAAACTATCCAACATCAGAAGGTTATCAATTCTCCTTAAGCTAATGGATAGATACATTTAGCACAATGCCAATATTTAGCCAACATTTTTCAATTAGGCATTCTGATTTTAGAAAAGATTTACCTTAAAAATGTTTAAAATAGCCAGAAAAACCTCTGACATAGAACAATGAGGGAAAACCAGACCTATCAATTTTAAAGCAGATAGTCAAAGTAACTAAATCATGGGGGCGTATACACAGACAAACCGTTCACAGATACTGAGGGAATTTAATGTGTGAACAAGGTAACATCTCCAGTCAATAGGAAAATGATAGCCTATTCGTAAATAATGTTGAGACAACTGCATAACCATTGTTTTCCATAATATGCATCACAGTAAATTATAAATATATCAACTATTTAATTGCAATAAGTTATAGAAGTGATAAAATGACAACAGGTAAAGGCTTTCATATGTATGACTAAAAATCCATAAGAAATGAAATAAAGTTTGATGTAGTGTGCTGAGTGAATATCAAACATTCTTCATGGCCCCAGGAGCCACCAACAGACATTCTAAGGGAAGGAATACAGTGAAAGTCTGTCTTTTGCCCGTCTTCCACTCATCTAGTTACCATACGTGTCCCTCCTCTCAGCCTCGGGACACTGCTTATATTACCTTCCTTTTTGTCCTACCAGGGTCTTCATTGATTGAAAATGCAAGAAGACACAATGATGGATTTTTATATATACTGTATTTTATATAAAAAATATATTCAATCATCACTATTTTGCACTTGCTGTTTTCATTTCATAGTCTACCTTGGTACCTTGGTATATGTCTGAGTCAGTACATAGTATTTCCTCATTCTTTTTGTAAATATCTGGTATTCAATGCAGAGATATGCAATTATTAAGTCAATAAGTACTTCCCTGGGGAGCCTGAGTGGCTCAGTCAGTTAAGCATCTGCCTTGGGCTCAGGTCATGATCCCAGCTCAGCAGGGAGTCTGCTTCTCCCTCCCCTTCACTGCCCCCCATTCTCTCTCACTCACTCTTTCTGTCAAATAAATAAATAAAATTTTAAAAAAGAAAATCCCACTGTTGGAATTTTAGGTTGTTTTCAATAATTTTTCTCATAAATATATTAGAAATGCAACTGACTATTTAAAACAGTATCTTGACACAGCTCTTAGACATATAACATTCTCATTCAGAAAACAGGCTTTACGAGAGGTGTTATAAAAATCCCGAAGGCATATCATAATTAAGCTACTAAAGACATTGTTGATAAGATATAATAGTTTCCCCCCAAAAGAATCTTACAAGCAAATTTACTATGATGTGACAGGCAGTGTTAAAAGACTATCTCATATAAAGTGAATATGAAATTATAATCATTATAATGATCAAATTACTGTAATTAGTACATAGAGCAGAGAATTTATCTGTGCCAATTCCACATACTAAAATAGTTTAGGCAATAGTTATCTTATCAGTCACAATCCTTCCCAGAGAAGAAATAATGACAACTCTATAACATTCTATTTTCAACTTCGTGGCACAGAACTTGTTAAATGTTATTTTTATTTTAAAATGAAGGTAGCAGAGATAGGATTGTGACATAATGTATTGTAATGGATTCATTTACTCATTTTGGCAAATCCACCTATTTAATTATCTCAACCTCATTCTACCAAGAAGGTTAACCTGATTACTCACCAGAATAAGAATCAATATTTCATGTGTGTATTTCCCAACTTTTGTCCAAATGTTCTCTAAGATTTAAAAGGATTACACGGCATGCTAAAAAATTGATGAGATTTTGGTCACCTCTTGCTCAGAAATCTAGCAGTTACAAGAAATGTTATACTTCGAATGGATCCTTGATGGATCATCATTGGTGGTAATAATTAATTGTAACTTGTTCTGTCTCTGATTTTTTATTTTGAGGCTATAGAGAGACAACAGTCTTGAAAGGCATCTGGGAAATAGGAGAGCTTTCTGGTTGGTGCCTTGTTCTAAGTTTTCACAGCTACTAAGAAAGCCATTGTTTTATATTTTCATGTGGCATCTCACACACAGATGTATACTGTTTTTAACAGTCATGACTCATCCTTTGGAAGTTTAATGCTCTGTCCCTGTGGGTTTGCTTGTAACCACCTCTCATCTTCCAAAGCATGAGACAGTGTAACTTATTTTGTATTTTTAATTGACTCAGCATTAATGCTGCTGTGACAGTTTTATAATTCCTTCACATTGATAAATTAAATTATGAAAGCTTCTGTAACATCTAGAGAATGTGTTTCCAGAAATGTATTTGGTAATAATCAGACTTGAATGATGAAAAAGTAGTACATTTATGACCAGAGGAGAATGGTTCATTGGGTCTCCAGAAAAAGTATTTCAGTAAGTATTCGGCTGTCACACTCATGTGTGGAATTGCTAGGAAGCTACACAGAGAATAACACTCCCCAGGTTCAAGCTGTTGCCCACAGATGTATTGTATGAGCATTGAAAGATCTAAATGCATTTCTTTTTTTTTTTTTTAACCATTTTCTCACTTTAAAACCAGTCAAATTTTTGGAAGGTGAACTTACTCATGATCTTTTAATCATTCCTGTGGGTGTTAATTGGTGTCATATGTCAAGTTTTATCAGAATAATAGACTTCATTGATTCACTTGGTCTATCACATGAGTAGAATATGGCAAAACTGAGACTGCTTACTATTATGGGAATAGCAGTGAAAAATAAAGAAATTTCTTGGGGCACCTGGATGATTCAGTCTGTTAAATGTCTGCCTTCAGCTCAAGCCATGATCCCAGGGTCCTGGGATAGAGTTCCACATCTGGCTCCCTGCTCAGTGGGGAGTCTGCTTCTCCTCCTATCCCCACTCCCCCACGTGATCTCTCTTGCTCTCTGTCTAAATAAACAAATAAAATTTTTTTTAAAAAAAGAAATTTCTTTTGACACAATGTAGCAAGAACTTCAGATTGGAGCCAATGATGTCGAAACACTTGTTATTAATGCAGTAAGAACTGAAATGGTCTTGTTGTCAATCATAGTACACATAGGACATTTGGAAAATAATAGCAACAGCTTTATGACACACTTAATGCCTGGAAAAAAACTTGAACAAAGTTAAAAGTAGTCTTTTGAGTCTTTCTGAATTTTTATGCTATATATAAAATTTGTTCTTCTTGGAGGAAATCTAAATCATAGCAAAACATTATAAACTGAAAAAAAAGAGAGCTGAGCAGGGAGATTCAGGTGCTCAGAACTCAGTGGGAAGAAACTGAGCCTTGCTTTGGTCAAATGAAAAATGACATTCTTTATTCTAAATAATATGTGTGCCTGCAGAATAGAGATGCCATCTTGAAACTGGTGAGTTGTTCAATATTCAGTGCCAAAATGATTTCAAAATGGTAACTAACATTTCATATGGAATTGCACAGATAGTGGTGACCAAATCCTGTGTAATTCTTCCAGAACAAGAAGAAATGAACTGAATGACAACAAACAAACAACAAATAAAACCAGTTGCAAGAGATCAAGGTAGAAGGAGCAAAGTCTCTGCGGGCAGGTTGGGCTCAGCTAAAATCCTGGCGGTGGGATTTTGGGCCAGTTACTTCCCAATTCCTATGTTCACCATCTATAAAATGAGGATAATGGAAACTCCTTTATGGAAGTTCCTATAAGGATTAAGTGAGATCATTGCCAAGCACAAGACTGGCATAGGAGCCATTTAACTTGTTTTTGTTTTCTCTTTTCTTTCCCTTTCTTTTATTTTCCATGAAAACATAAAATCATCGGTAACATCCGTTTCTGGCCTATATTGGCTATATTGATATATGATAATAAGTGAACCAGTTACATTTCTCCCTCTAACCTTATTGAGTTCAAAATCACTTCTAAATTATCCCGCATAATTTTATATGTATTTTTTATTATCATGATACAAAAGATGGCTGGGAAAGCAAATCCCACAACAATTATCAGCTCAGCACAGTATTTTACAACCTCCTCATCGTTAATATCTTCAATATTGTAAGACAGAAATCCTTTTGCCTTCATTTAATCACAGTTTTCCTCCTATCATCTATATAGATATTGGTCAATCGATCCTCAAACCACATAATCTTTCTCTATTTCCTGCCACAATGTTCAAATTGGAATGATACAGGTCACCTCATTCATTCGTACAGAGGGCATGAGAGTAGTTGTGGAAGATTTCAGGTACTTACTTGACAGGCATCTAGTTTAAGAAGTATGTGGACTCAATTCAACACAGTTTCAGAATGAATTAGAGTGAAATTCTAGCTATAGGAAGAGTAATTTTAGTATTTTTGTGAATACTGATCTGTAAGACTATTTTCAACTATATGAAACTATATATTTCCAACTACACTATCTACTGTGGAAAGGCATTGGAAATAGACAAAAAAAATCGGCTTGATTCAAAACTACACAAGTATACCAGGGTCAAGGAGCCCATGAAGATTCTTTAGCAGGGGAGACAAATTACCAGGACCTTGCTTTCAGAAGATGATTCTGGAAAATGGCCTAAAATTCCTTAAGTCAGCCAAATCTGATGGATTGCAAACTATAGCCAAAATGTAAGAGATTAGAATCAATCAAAAGCTATTTTTTAATTAATTAATTAATTAATTAAAGAGAGAGAAGGAGAGAATTCAAGCCAGGGGGAGGGGCAGAGGCAGATGGGAGAGAATCCCAAGCAGACTGCACACTGAGTGCAGAGCCCAGCACAGAGCTCCATCTCATGACCCTGAGATCAAAACCAAGAATAAGACCCTTAACCAACTGAACCACCCAGATGCCTTTGAAATTAAGTTTTTTAGTGTTGAAATTGTAGTTTGATCAAAAAGTGGACTGTTATATCCTAAAAAGTCAAAATTCTCATATATATGAAGGAAGGAAATGGAAAGGAGTCTGTTCTTCTCTGGGTTCCTTCCCTTATAGTTTAGCTCCTCTCCTCTCCTCTCTTCTCTTTATCTCTCTTCCGACCTCCTCTCTTTCTCATGAGACTATTTATTTAAACTGTCATTTGAGGGGCATCTGGATGGCTCAGTTGGTCAAACGTCTGCCTTCAATTCAGGTCATGATCCGGGGATTCTGGGATCAAGCCTTACATGGGCCTCCCTGCTCAGCAGAGGGCCTACTTCTCCCTCTCCCTCTGCCTGCTCCCCGTTTGTGGTCTCTCTCTCTCTCTCTCTCTCTCTCTCTCTCTCTCTCTTTCTCTCCCAAATAAATAAATTAAATCTTTTTTACAAATAAGTAAAATGTCATTCAAACTGCTGTTACGGAGAGTTTGAAAACTCTTGGAGAAAAAAAAAAAAAAGAAAACTCTTGAAGAGATCGAATGCCATGGGCTGCTGTTTGATGGGTGCCTCTGGTTGTTGATGTGACTCCAAGTCCACCAAACTTAGCAAGAGTCAGAGGCATTGCAGGCTTACTAGGGGAGATAGTACTTTTGTGGGGCTGCTACCAGGCAGATGACACCTGATGTCTGGGAAGGGAAAATAAACAGAGGTGAATGACCATGCTGATTTGGCCAGGGTGTGCAAAAACACAGACTAACTGCCTAGCCAGTTTGATAGGGTTAAGAGAAAACCTGCACACTTATACAGTGACCAAAAAGGAAGTAGGAACCAGACATGTAGGAAGCAGGAAAGAAAGGGCAAGAAACTTAGCAAAACATGTAATGCTCAGCTGTGCCAAACCATTGCCGTATGTGTACATGTAGGGCTCATCTTTTTTTTTTTTTTTAAGATTTTTTTTATTTATTCATGATAGACATAGAGAAAGAGAGAGAGAGAAGCAGAGACACAGGCAGAAGGAGAAGCAGGCTCCATGCAGGGAGCCTGACCCGGGACTCGATCCCAGGTCTTCAGGATCACACCCTGGGCCAAAGGCAGGTGCTGAACAGCTGAGCCACTCAGGGATTCCCGCAGGGCTCATCTTGAATTAGTCACTTACCAGAAAAGTCTAGTCAGAAAGCTAACCCTGTTACGTGGCACTTTGGTGGCAATCCTATCTTACTGAAATAAGCCACATACCATTCACGGGGTCTGTAGACAAAATTTCATTTTCAACCATTATTGTTTTTCAGAGACAAACATGAGCACCAGACTCAGGGAAGAACTCTAAAAGTTAATCAGTTCAATCCATTTTACAGATGACAAAATCAAAGCTCAGAGAAAGTAAATGATTTTCTCACTTCCACTTTGCTGGTTAGAGCAGAACGAGGCAGAGAACCCAGGAGTCCTGGTTCCTGAATTAGGGTATATTTCCTTTCACACCTACTCATACTCTACACACAGTCACCTCTTGGCCCCCCTCAACCACTCTACTCCATACCCTGTCCTTCCCCCATCTCTTCACTGAAAGAGAAATTTAAGAGTATTACTCAGGAACCTCCAATTGTGGAAGTTGCTTACCATCCTGTATATTCTATCATTCCTAACAAGTGAACTTGACTCAAGTGGAATACACACAGAGAGTGTTGACTTACATTTTGTAATCATCTCCCATCTTGTTACCCTGGAGTGGAATGCAACATTACTTCATACTTCCATGTGCATATGTGCTATTCTGGTTGCCCAGTTCACCTCTGCATTGGGATAAAAATAGGATCACAATCACAGCGGCAAATAACCTTCTTATGGCTCTTCCTCAATTCACAATTTTAGAATCCAGTCCTTTTTTTTTTTTTTTAGGATTTAATTTATTTATTCATGAGGGACACAGAGAGAGAAAGGCAGAGACACAAGCAGACGGAGAAGCAGGCTCCATGCAGGGAGACCGACGTGGGACTCGATCCCGGGTCTCCAGGATCACTCCCTGGGTTGAAGGCGGCGCTAAACCGCTGAGCCACCGGGGCTGCCCTATCCAGTCCTTTTTTAAAACATCTTCCCCTCTCCTGGGTATTTCTGGAATTCTCCAAAAAGCACATGTATGGCGATGGATAGAGCTGACATTTCCCACTTTCCCTCACTGATTTCATGCTGGAGAAGGTGTCACTCGGCCATTCTGAGTCCATCTCAAAGCCTCCAACTTCTGCTGCTGATCTGTACTGAAGCTTCTTGGTCTGCTGGACCAAACTTGCTGAGCCCACCTATAGTCACCACACACTTGCCACTGTCACCTAACTCCAAGACAGACACCATGCTGCCTTTGGATCCTCCTACACTATTCTCCTGTGACATGTTGCTCTTGGATTAAAGTTGTCTGCTTCAAATTTCTCTTCCCTTAAGATGATTTATTTACCAGAAAGGTTTTCGTGGTCCCTTGCGAAGCTAAGGTTTCTGACAGACGTATCCCACAACTCCATTAAGATATGATGCTCCATATCCATAAGCTAAGATGGAATCCAAAACACACAAAGACGTATAGGTCAAGAATGTAAAGGACCAGTGAGGGTTGAAATGTAGCCCACACTCCACTCGCAAACTATGAAACCAGAACTATGTCTGCCTGAGACAACATCTTTTTCTAACTTACAGATGGGCTGTGGCTCTGCCTGAACTCTTATATTGAGGTTTCGAACAGAAATCCCTGCTATATGGAGAACAGGGACCATGCCCCGTATTTCTTTTGTGTAGACCTCATCATACGGCCTGGCAGTGGGCATAGAAACTCTAAGTACTTGCTCGATAAGATCTGTGAGGTGAAAAGTTCAAACCTAGGTAAAATCTCTGGCTTTGGCAGTCCTATAAAAATAATATGTAAGGAAGAAAGATAAAGGGCTGTCTAAGGTTCCAAACGCTGGCTTTCTCTCAACTTCTAAAGTTAAACTCGATTACCTCAATGACGTTTCTTCGCTGTTCATATTTTGAATCACTGAAACAGTGTTGTGTTCAGGACCACAGTCTGGTCTCAGACAACCCTCCTACTCTCGGCATTCAATGTTCCTGGTCCATACTTCTCCTTTCTTAGCATGTAATAATTTCACACACAAAAAAAGTGTCTTACAGAAATTTGGCGTGTAGTTTTAGTACTGTTGCAACTGTTGCTATGAGGACATTGAGATGTGAGGCAGTCTAATGACCTCCCCTTTGCAAAGGCCAGATTTCAGAACACCGAGTGGTCCAGCTTCTACTTCCCTTTTTCCTGTGGGGTTACGCTAGCTAACAAGCAAGGACAGCCAGAATTTTGTCTTCAGTAGTTGTTTGATTCCAAACAGTATCTTACTGTGTGTAGTCAGCTAACCTTCACTTTCATCTTCTTCCTTTTGCACATCTATACTCCCCCCAAAAGTTTCTCAGTGCGTCGTTAAAGTTCACCGATTCAGCACTTGCCCTTTACAAAAGTCTTGGAACCCACATACAAAGATTAAACCCCACTGCATAAAAAGTCAGACAATCCAGCCAAGGAGCTGAAGTGGTTCCCACCCTTCACACTCGCCACACCCCGTCAGCCAACAATAAATCCCCTCCCGACATAAAAGTCCCTCTCCCCCACTCACCCGAGAGTAAATCCCCTATTGGCAGGAAGCCAGAATGAACAGATGTGTCTGCCACCACTTCCTGGGGTGGGGTCAGGCTGCATCAGCTTTGATCAACCAAAAGGAGGAATTTCCAGTGTCAGGGGCCCTCTGCAGAGAATGCCCCAGGGCCTACTCCAAGAAGGAAAGGGACCAGGGATTAAAAAACAAGTAGGAGCATCCCAATCGGGCAGAGTAGCACAAAGGACTTGCGCATCCAGAGAGGTGACATTGTGGTCATTCCCATTTCTTGCGCAGTAGTGCAAATGCAAGCAAATCCACCTTTCCCAGCTAGAAGCTCTTTCTGAGGAAAAGAAATGCCTTAGTGGTGTTAAGTTCAGTCCTCCTTGTTATTTAATCATTCTTGCTAGGAAGCTAAACACACAAGAAAGAATATTAGCCCTTATGCAACTGTAAGGTATGTTAGAGTCACATTAATTATAGTGTTACATCAGACTGGGCCAACCTAGCTCCATGCACCACCAAGCCGACCACTGTCTCCACTTGTGACTTTCCACTGGAATCATAAGCTCCAGATGTGCCGTTGAGGTTGGACATATCCGAGTGCCTCATTTGGAACTATGGTCATAAAACGAGAGCCTTAAACAATATTGCAACATCACTCCCTGAAATTAAAGGAAATTTCCAGGGTCAAGTAAGAGAAGGTATCTCGCTCAGTCAGTTGACTTTTGCTATACAAAGCCACTCGGGAAAACTATCCATCAGGGAATACTGTTTGAGATCTAGTCCTAGTAGGAACCCATATGACACTCTTTGGAGATTTTGTAGGCTAAGTATTATCATAAATAATACTCAATCCCAACCACTAAGGTCCATTGTTCCCACACTTCCCAGTCCTCTGCAGGCTGGGAACTAGGGGCGGAGGTAGGGAGAAGGAGGGGGCTCTGTTCCAAGTAGGAACCAGCTTCTTTCCCTCTAGTGGCTCTGCCACCAGACTTTGGAGTCCTGTACCACACTGTGCAAGTGCCCGCATGAGGGAAGACAGAGAACAGGGAGTACACATCACGACCTGTATTAGCTCAGCTTGGAGGTAGTAGGTGTGCATCTCTTTCCTTACCCACACTCCTTAGAAGCTTCAAGGGAGGCTGGGAAATGCAGTCAAGTTCCATGCTCAGCAAGTAACAAAAAATTACAGGTTCACAACTGCTAACGAGTTAAAGCATGTCGTGGGTCAAAGTTTTGAAAAAGAGTTTGTGCAATGAAAGAGGGGACATTTTTGTTCTCAAGGAAAGAGGCTGCCTATTCCAGTTCAGAAAACATGATGTATAGCCTTTTCTTGACAATATGGTCTTCTAACATTGATCTTTCCCAGACTTTGAGATGGTGAAAGATGCAGGTAGAAGAAAGACAAAGCAATTGCAGGCACAGATGCACATGTCCTATGACTTTGCCTGAACTGTGAACATGAAAGCCTGCACTTAGCTTTGCAGGCAGACAACTTTTTCTAGCATCACATTAATTTATATATATAATATATTATATATATAATAATTAATACTATATTTATATATATAAATATATAATATTATATATATATATATTTTAGTAAAATCTTGGGGCATCTGCATGGCTCAATCAGTTAAGTGTTCAATTCTTGATATCATCTCAGGTCTTGGATCTCAGGGTTGTGAATTCAAGCCCACAATGGGCTCCAAGCTGAGCCTGGAGCCTACTATAAAAGAAATAAATGAAGTCTTGTTCACTCGTTTACAACTGTTATATTTGATTTAAAATGCAAGAGTTTTAGGGGATTGTGGAGGATGGGGCTAGGTACATAGATGGATTAAGGTGTTTTTTTTTATTATTTTAAAAAGTACTATTGTAAGATTACAAGTATGTGAGAAAATGCATATTAATGAATGCCACCATGCTCTGGATTAGGTTGGGATGTCACTCCAACAGGGCAGGGTGTGTGAGAAAAGGAATGAGTTAAAAAGAAATTAAGAAGTGTTGCACTTCCTTCCTATTCTATATTCCTTCCCCTTCCTTCCCTCCTCCAAGGCACTGATGAGGAGGCCAGTTAAGGAACAGACTGGGGCAGGGATGAACAGAGATGGCCGCTGAAGGAAGGGCCATCATGGCCGGAGGACTGGTTTACAGGGAACAAATGAGCAGGTTTAGCAAAGAATTCAATTTACCAAGGATAATGGAAGCCAAACTTCTCACTTCTGGAGAAGATTTTACGAACGGGGAAAGAAAAAGGAATGGAAAGAAGCCTGGGGTATTGAGCTGAAACTGTAGGTAGCCATGTGAACTCATGGTATAGGAATATATAAATATAATCAGAGATCCGTAGTCATTAAAACCATCAAGGACATGGAAAAGAAGGAGAACGAGAAGGTGTTCCAGATTGAAGTTATCTGAAAATGCATGATCATTAATTGCAAAAGTATTCTGGGTAAGATCCTAGAGCAGAAAAGAAAAGGAGATATTATAGGGTGAGTTGCTGAAATCTGAAAGGGTCCATGGGCAGGATGGGGGGTAGTGTTGTATAGGTGTAGATTTCCTGATTTGGAGCATTATATGCTGGTGATTTAGGAGAGCGTTCTTGTTTGGGGATCATGTTCTAGAGTGTTTCAGGGTTTATGGGGGAGTAGCTTACAATGCACTTTCCAAAATTTCAAGAACAAAGTTAGTAAGTACATATGTGAGTGATTGTGGAAATGTGATAGCAAGTTGCCATTTGGGGAATATGGGTGAAAAGGTTACAGAAGTTTTCTATATTATTCTGGCAAATTTTTGTAACTGAAATCTTTAAAAAAAATGACTAAAAAAAAGGACCTTCTCCATTTAAAATAAAGTGTCTGGATTTCTAACTGGATACATTTTGATATTTTTTAGTAACTTCAATTAAAATTTAAATGGCTTTTGATTATTTTTGTGGCCAAACCACATTTTCTTATGAAATTCCATCTCAAGATTGGACTTGGGTAATCCAAGGTTTCATTCAGGTTATAACATCTAACTTGTATTAAGGACAAACTATGCTTTTATTTAGTGATGGTATCTTTTATTAAACAAATAAAAATTTGTCACCTGCATTATTTCATCATCTAACCTTACAATAACTGTAGGCTTTAGGTATTGCTACTGCCCTCCTTTCCTAGATACATGATCAGGATTAGGTTTGGCTACATATTATAGGAAAGATCGAAATGACAATAACTTATACAAATTTGCAGTTGATTTATTTCCAGCTAGATGACGTCTGAAGATACGGTGTCCAGGGCATGTCATGGGTTTCTTTCTTTCTGCTTCTCGCTTTCTGCTTTGCAATCTTCTGTAAGTGATATCTGTTCCAAAAATCCGCCTTGGAGCCAAGATGGCTGCTGGAGCTTTGGCCTCACATTTGCATTTCTGGGCAGCCGGAAGGAAATAAAGCAGAGATTGAGGGCACTCAGCTCTTTCCCTTCAGTTAGCCTTGCCGCAAAGTCCCAAACATTATTTCTATCATGGCCCACGTTGCCCGACAGCCACAATCAGTTGCCTGGGAGTTGGTTGAAGGTCATGGTTTTGCTGAGCACAGTGCTGTGAATTCCACTGGTGAAGAGTTCTGTCAAAAGTGGGAAGAAGCCAATAAACTCTACCAAAGAGAATAAGTATTTATCCAAGGTCATCCTGCCATTGAACCAAGGAGCTTTAGCTGTCTAAGTCCTGAGCTTGGGCAGTCAACATGAGAAACCGCTCAGTGCTGCAAGAGCTACCATCCTCCGTGCCAGCAGCAGTGGCTTCTCTGCATGGTCAGCAGTAGTTGCTGAACTGACATTGACACTCAGTATGGCTTCAAGGTCAACCAGGTCATCGAAGCCAAACATCACCACAGGAGCTGAAATTAGGAAAATATTATGAGCATGATGCAGTAGTTGAGAGTACTGTGTACCTGAGTACACACAGGAGACGTTCTCAGTAATAAACAGTCAGTAGGAAGCCCACAGTAGGAAGTGGGGAACAGGATGATGTGTCTGTTGGGCCTCTGCTATTTCCTTTGTCCTGGGGAGTAATCTGTGATACATGGGAAATTTGTAGATTAGTGGAGACCTTCAGAATATTTTCCAGAGTTTGGAGGGGCTGGAGGGATGGAGAGATGGGTGCAAATTATTCAGACTCATTCTTCCTTCTTAACGTTTTTCCTACACATACCTAAAACATTTTCCCATAGCTACAATATCCTCACTTTCCATGGAATAAGTAAAAAACATCAGTACCTACTCCTGGCCTTCTCTGGGAAGTAAAGTTCTTTACAATGTCTTTCAAAAAAATCCTCAAGAAGTATCTGAAGGTGTCTCTATGGGAGGCTACCAGATGGTAGCTGCCTACAACTAGACACCGAGCCTCACCCTAATAAATTGTCTGGAGGACGGTGAAGGGCCTGCCTGAAGCTCCACTCTGCACACCACCAGACCTCCAAGAAAACAGGAGTGAGCCCACAATCTGCCAGTAAAGGCAGTGGATGATTTTTACCACTCAAGCTTGGGGGAGGGGGTGGGCAAGCAGTTTTGACATACACTTTATTCATTGTCCATATAAGTTCACTTTCATAATGAAATCTTAAGCCAGAGAAGGAAAAAAACAAAGTCTCCCCAAATAGTCCGAAGCAAAATTGCTTTTGGCTATTTCCAAACCTAAAAGAATCAGCCAAACCAATTTCAATCAAATCTTTTTGAAAGCACAACAACAGCAACAACAACAAATTTCCCCTGAGTGTAGGGTTATGAAGGTCAAGGTCTAACCTGATGTAAACAAAAACGTCTCAGTAGAGCAGAGTTAGAGGTTAAATAAATGTTTCTAACAACAGGGATTTAAAACAGAACCATTAAAAATAGATTTCCGCTGCCTGTGTAAAAAGAAAAGAAGGTAATGACTATCTTTAATCTTTTTCTGAGTTCTGAGTGAGAAATACAGGCTCATGAACACATTCTGGAAACAAAAGAAGAAGAAATAGATTTAGGACTAGAAATGTGAACAGAAACATATGGGTAGGAAGTAAGGAAAATACTCCATCTAAAGTGCATTACATCTGAGTAATTTTGATAGGGTAATAAAGTCTTTGAATTTGATTTTTAAAATATATTTGCCTTTTCCCAAGTCATATATGGCTGCTGACGAAAAACAGTGTAACTAAAAAATAAAAATTACTGCTAAATCCCAATACCCATTAAAGGTTCATTGTTACTAATATTTTGGAGTATTAGTTTCTTTACTGTGCATATTCACACCTATATTTGCAACTTCCTCCAATTAGCATCATCACACTGTGCATCCTATCCTGTAACACCTCTTCTCACTTAGTCAAAATCAGCATTATCCTGTATCACTAAATATTGTTCTAAAGCATGGTTTTAAATTGCTTCAGATCCACTCTCCTGTGTATATACATAATTTCTTTCACAACTCCTTTCCTTTCATCTGAACACATACTATTTTTAAATTTCCCCGTTATAACTAGGGCTGCAACTTTTATTTTTCTACCCGAATCTTTGTGTGAATCCTAGATTCTTTTTGCAGGATAGGGGGGTGTTTGTTTGTTTGTTTGTTTGTTCTACAGTGAATTACCCTACCAAGTGGCAAGAACATATTTAGCAATTTGGAAACGTATTTTTAAATGGCATCCGCTGTACCAATGTCATTCTCACCAGTGGGGTGAGTGCCCATGCTTCTTCATCCTCACAGAAATATATCTGGACATATAAATTTACCACTATTTTAATAGATGAAATGTTTTTATTTTCCTAATTTCTGTTAGAATAAAACATTTCTTCCATACTCAGTATATTAAAGTTTCATTTTTGGTCCCTTGCCTCTTCATGTTCTTTGACTACTCTCTCACAGCCCATTTGTATTTTTCTCATTAGTTTGTTAGAACTCATGTATTCAAAGTGGCAAATGTTTTTGTCAGTTTTTCATTTGCCTAATTATTTTGTTTATGATGATTTTGTTGTCACCACTGTTACACAGAACGCTTAAGTGTTTATATAGCCATGTCTATTAATTTTTTCATTACTTTGCCTGCTTATGAAGACCTATCCTATTCCCAACTAGGCAAATGTCCAGTTTTGTTCAGTTGTGTCTCTTAAATTTAAATTACATTACAGCTGAAAGAATTATGACACAGACCAGTTTAGGGATTTTTACACCATAATACAGTGCACTCACTGGGGACATGGTCAAGCGAAATAACCAGCACGTTCCAGGCTTCTGTAAACAGAAGGGATTTCTGATGCTCTAATGCAGGAACTGGAATGGAGGAAAAGATTTATGAACAGTGAGGGAAACTGTCTGTCAGCTGAAAGTCAGAGTGGTCTTTACGACTGTTATCATAGCCAGCCCATAAGATCTGAGAAACAGAAAGCATTTTCTGCAACAGCAGTAAGCATTAGAAAAAAAGTGAGTCTTGCACATATGTGCAAAGCCCAGTAGAAACAATTAGAGCTAAGTAAAAAAGTTCTTGAGGCAACTATATTTAAAGGCTGAGCTTTGATTAATTGCTTTTAAACAGGCAGAGGATTGGCTTCTAGAAGTTCTCAGAAGAATATGGCATTTGGATTAGAGTGGTGTCATATAACAAAATGAACAGAAAACAAAGAAAGACACAAACCCTAGAGGAAGATTTATATATGCATATATACCATGGAAGAGATAGAGTGCTTTTTCTGCCACATTTTTGCTAGTAATTTTACCAACTCCCTGTGTGCTGGAGTCATGTGGTCATTTTAGCCTGGTTTGTGAAAATTTTGCTTAAGTTTAAACTTTATACCGTAGTGTGGGTTCATCCTCAAATCTTTTTTGCTGTTGCTTTACAATAACTGCAGTTCAAAGATCTCATTTAAGTATTAAAGACAGGATTCCAAGGTGCATGGTGTCATATGGTAACTGTAATCTGGATCTGGGTGCCCAGAGCAGAAGCCCTATGTAAAGAGGTCTCTTTTCAGGGAAGCAGATAGGCAAAGCTGATCACCATCTGGGGGTGCACACCAGCCTGATAGTAGATCTGGGAGTCAGCTGGGCTGAATGATAAGGTGAATCTCTTATTCTGTGAAGAGAATACTGTCAGAGGAAGTTATCAAGATAGCATTAAGTTATGTACTGTATAGTGTTATTAAATGCTTAAGCATAGGTATCGGAACTGGCTTCAGATAAAGCCCTAGCTGCTAACACCTATGCAAGCTATTTAATTTCTCTGAGCATCCAATTCCCAATTTGTAAAGTAAGGTTAATGTTCTCAACATCATCCAGTTGAAGTGAAGGGATTAAATGAGATAATGTATATTAGGCACTTAATCTTCCAGCCACGTAGCCACAATTATTTATTGCCTCAATAAATAGGGACTTTTCCTGTCATTATAAATAGCAAATGAAGAAAATTATTCATGTGTTCCTAGAACAGTTCTTACATAAAAATTCAGGTGAAATGATTATAACCTAATATCTGCCTAAGAGATATAATTGATTAGGATCTCATTAATTAATTAATTAGTATTGTTATCGAAATTCAAAAAAAAAATTCACATAAAACTTAAAGCTCTAATACAACATAGCATTACCAAATTAGGGAGAGAATGAAAATATAGTAAATATTGCAAGTCATTAGCCTTATGCTGGGCCTTATGCTAACTGTTCTCATTTAAGTGATTTCATTTAACCTTAATATAACCATGGGATGAACACCAATAGTCACATTTAACTCAAAAGGAAATTGAATCTACTAAGGATTTAAGAAAACTGTGTGAAATCAAACAGCAAGTAAATAGTTAAGGTAAAATTTTCACTGGGGTCTTCTCATTTCAAGCTTGATACTCTGTCCATACACCATGAAGCAAACAGAAATTAATCTGTCGTAGACTGTCCAAACTCACCGGTGGCTTTCCTTGCAAATGTAACTGGAAAAAGGAAAACATAACCATACCCATCCAATCAGAAACTAAACAAGTAATTTCAAAGCTTTGGCTGAGGCTTTATATAGCCAGAGGAGGAGCCATTAAGTGTTTGGAATTTTTAGCTTGTTTTTTTGTTTTGTGTTTGCAGGAAACCTGGTGAGTTGGGAGGCATCAAAAGAAAGGAATGGGTTATAATAATATGGTGATGTGCAGTACAATCAAAAAATTCCCTTTAAGACTTAAGATTGAAAAATCTGAAAATTCATGTTGGTCTTTGGGAAAAATGGGAGTTTGACCCAAGAGGTCCTATGGGACATTTAGAAGAATAAAAGATACATCTCGAGCATTCACTGGTGGAAAAATACCTAAGAGGCTTGGCTTGGGGTTGAGGGAGGGGGGCACAGCCACTTTGACCTATTCCTTAGGACCTTGGAGAGGAAAAGCCTGCTGGATGCTTGACCTAGATGCAGGGAAATGTGCCATCGAAGGAATGAGCCTAGGAATGATGGGGGCCTAGACCAAGACTGTGCATTGAAGTGCAAGCTACCTTCAGCTACATGAGGAAGTCATAGAAAGATTTCAATGCACCCAGAAGAGGATGCCAACAGACTACAAAAACCATGTAAGTTCTGGTTGTTGAGCTATGAGGATAATTGTACATTATATACAGTTTTAAATACCATCACTCATATGATACCGTCTAAAATAATTTTGTGGAGTGGTGAGAAGGGTGAAGAGATCTACCCACGTCCATACACATTTCTCAAGGTCTCCTGTAGCTCACAGCAGTGCTCCACAGGGGTGCCTGTCCCAGGGCCCTCCGCCCAGAACACAAAGAAAACATCTAACAGTCTAGCAGAAATAAGACAAATCCCTTTCCCCTAAATATTTTACTGGGACAGGTCACTATTTTGGGGGAAGGGTCAATTGAGAACTGATTTATACTTAAAAGAAAACTGACTACTACTGACCACAAATAATTCTACCTCCTTCTAGATATAAGAAATGCCATTCACCAATCCAACACCCTTGACTTTTTACAGCAATTACTGTCAGTGGGAAATAAAGTTCATTTTCAAAACTGCAAAGTGAAAGGAGCCCTTTAAAGTTGGATTCTGGTTTTCCTGAACTACAGTGTTTTTCTCCATCATAAAGGACAACAGAGTTGACCTTCTGGTTACTCCCACTGAACTTAGGCCATCTAAGGGAAAACAGGATGTGGCTAAGAACAATGACACCTCTGCAAACCACAAACAGAGCCAGGAGATGAATAAAGCCCTGGTGTTTTTCAGAAAAGTCTGAAGAAAAGCATGGATTCAAAAGGAGAACAATGATTGTGAGAATACTATTGTTGATTTTGCCCGCAAACCAAAATTTTCACCTTCCTTCTCTTGCGAGTCTGTTTTTCTGTGAACGTAATGCCTAGCTACTCTCTTGAAGCCCACTATGTGGTTTTTAATGTCCATTGTCATTATTGTGATCTTTTAAATAACAAGTTTGTTCATTTATTCTCAACAGGAATCACTAGTCATGTGAACCACAGAACATATATTTGATATATATTTTTTATATACATATATATTTCTTTTCAACCAAAGCATTTAAATTCCATAAGCTACGAAGAATACCTGGGAGGCAAATGAGTTATTGTCAGCTCTCCAAAAATAATTCATATTTGGTCTAAAACACTTCATAGCAAGACCTGAGATTTCCGTTAAAACAGAGGTCTGTGAGTAGGAGATATTTTGCACTTTTCACAATTGCTGTCACAACGGGAGCACCTATGAAAATGAACTAGAGAAGAGATCCACTCCAATCAATAAAGCAATAGAAATGCATTAAGATATTACTCCCTACAACACTCAGCCCGTTCCTCCCACTACATTTCCTTTCAATGTCCTTAATCTAGGTACAAGGGTTTTTAGAATTTGAGGCAGTTGTAAAGGAAGACATAATCATTTCAACCTAACTAATTTAGAAGAACATTAGCTCAAGAGCAAAATATTAAGCACAATCTATTAAATTTACTATTTCTGCTATTCATCAATGTAACTGATCGTTACAAATAAGTAGGATATAAAGGCAATAGCCAAGGCACTTAAATTAAATGAAAGAGCAAAGTGAAACTATGTCATTTTTCAGGAGTTGATTTTAAAAATTCTTTTTCTTTTTCCTCACCCCTCCCCACCTTTGTATCACTTGTAAAAAATAATTAGAAATGGTAAAAGTCAATATAAAGGTCCAGATCCTCGTGTGTGAATAGTCTATTCATGAAAAAGTTGGCTCGCTCCGTGTAAGGGTCACCAAGTACAACACAGATGCTCCTGTTAAATCTGCGAGGAAAATGGTGGCAAGACAATTTCTTCTTGGATCCCAGAGACCATTAGGGTGGTGGTGCCATAGTTTCCTAATGACATACTCTACACCCTCGTTTGCATCTTGCACTTTGAAAAAGTTGTTTTAATGTTTCTAATCATAGACTACGAAGTTATAAGCTCCTTGAGGGCAGGAACTAAGTTTATTCGTCTTGTTTTTCTCCTCATGATTCACAAAGTGTTTGGCCCATATCTTCGTCACAGCTTCAAGGCTGACTGATGAAAGATACATTTGCTCAAAATAGTACTTTTAAAAATTGGATCCTCGATTTTAAACTTGGCACCCTTTCCTTTCTATTTCCAGCTTCACCCGCCTTCATTTAGGTCATAACAGGCATCTTATTAAGCCAGAAAGGCATCTCCCAATAATTAGTTTGATTATCCACAAACACCCCTTATTTGAATTTTGGTTTGCGATTTACCTTTTTTCTGCCTTGGCACTTGAATACCCGGTCTGTATTTTGCTAAAATGATGTTGCTGATGTAGGTAGAAAATGCTTGAAATTTATGTGTCCTGCAATTTCTTACGTTTTGTTGCTGGAACACTTTGAAATCCTTCAATTTTGCACAGAAACTGTCAACATAAAGGACAAACTGGTGATTTATAGATAGAAATGTGAGTCTAAATTTCTGTGTTGCCAAGCTGCTCATTTTAAAAGCACAGTGAATTACAGGAGAAGTAAATCCACAAAACTGGAATGCTTCACTTCATTTCTCAAAGTATGAGAGATAAGCAATGTTCCTCTTCAATGAATGATTTTTGTTTATCTCATTGATCATTTGCACTGATAAATGTCTCATCCAAGTTCCTAGTCATGTCTTTTTTTAAAAAAAGAAATAATTACAGTAATCTTTTTTGGGTATTGAATATTAAATATCTGAACCATTCTTTTGCATTTTATGGCAGCCTCTAAAATTATATGCCAATTGGTACTGCAGTTATGGTTTTGGAAACTAGTAGCTCAAAGAAAATGTGAATTTGATCCAAATTGAAATTATTTCAAAAGCTACATTATATAATAATGCTAGTGATATAAATACCAAGTATAGAAAGGAAAGTCATGCCTATGTTCTTCTTAAAGATAATAAAAATTTAACTTAAGATAACGAACAAAAGATCTATAGTGGAAGAGCTGCAGTGACAAGATAGCATCCCGCCCACCCAGCAATAGATGAAAGCCAACTTTCCAATTAGAAGGTAACATGGACCTCCAGAAAAGTAGAAACAAAAATTCCTGTCTTCATCTCAATATATCCCCTTATACTGCTGTCACCCCTGGCTCTCTTGGTCCTCCTTCAAAAAATAAGCAATAGCAAAATAATTAAAGCAGAAGTAGCACACATCTCTCTGTTATCCACGGCTCAGATCCGCTCTTCCCTCTTCTGCTCCATCTGTCTTGACTTCTGTGACCTGTGCTATCACCTTTTCAACTCCTGTTTCAGTAACGTGCAGCACAGCAGTAACTATTAGGTCACTCTGTTTCTTCTAGGTGTTTTGATATTAACAGCTAACACCAAGTGCCTCTACTCTATCTGCCTCCAGCCTGTGTCAACTCTCAGTGTCTCCATTTTAGAGATGACAGCCAGGCTCAGAGAGACTAAGGAACTTGTTCATGCTCGCTACTAGCAAGAAGTAGAACTGGAAGGATTTGGGGATTGGTGCATGACTTTAATCAGCATCCTGTACTGTTTCACAAGCATCACTACCTAGAAGCAGTTTATCTCTTCCCCAAAACCTAATTTAGTGCTCCACGGCATTAGGGAATGATCGTATCTGGGTTCCAGGTATCTAGACCCTGATCAAGGGGAAATGATTCATTGGATATAATCACAGACACTTAAAAAATGTGTTCCTCTGACTTAACTTTGGAAGGAAGAGCTGTACATTGGAAAATATGCTGTCATTCTCTGGGCCCCTTCCGTTGATCCAAGAAGAGCTTGGTCTGGCCAAATGGAGGTGAGAGGTCATGAGTAAGAAAGCCAGAGGGGCTGAGGAGGACAGAGATACCTAACTGCAGACCAGTCATGACGTGCTGTCTGCTGCCAACTCCTTGAGACCAGACATTATAATATCTGAATTGAGATATACTTATAACTTCAAATGGCTGTGATATTGCCTTGAACTACAAATGAGGAGACAAGTTATCAGTCTGTCAAGGTAGTCAATCCACAGCAGGAAAAGGATTACCCTCACTAAATAAAGTGTAAGGGGTAGGTCAGGGATAAAAATAGAGTTTTATGTTGATCATAATCTACACAGCTAAATGTACTAGCTACTCTTACTTAAATAAATGTTTATGGCTTTATTTTATTGTGCTTACCCCTATTAACTTCCTCTGGAATTAATGCTTTATGGAACATGTTTTGAAAAATGCTGTTAAATTTGTAAATGAGAGAGACATTATGAGGAAAAGATGAACTAATATGCCAAGAATGAAAATCACATTTATGGAGTGCCTGCTGAGGCGGTTCTTTGCTAAGTGATTTACATGACATGTTCTGATGTAAAATTTGAAAAAAAAAAGCCTATAAAATAGATATTACCTCCATGTTACAGATAAGGAAACTGAGAAGGACAGTTCACTTTCAAAGATAACTGACTATGTGCTCACCACTGTATATCCTTTATTTTTCTTTTTTTGATCCCTTTGGTATCGTCACCCCTGTTTTTATGGTTGATGAAATTGAGGCTTCAAGAGGTTACACACCTGATTCAATGTCACAGATCAACCAAAGAACCAGGATTCAAATCTAGTTCTAATTCCAACATCTGTATTCTTAACCGAATGCTTTAAATCCTTGAAATTAATTTAACATTAAGAATGTCAATCAGTCAGTGAAGCATGCCTAGTGTAGCAAAAGGTGTGCTCATGGCCCAGGGGCTATACAGAAGAGAATGAAAATTAGCTCTGCCTACAGCTTTCTTCCCCTTGGTTGATGGCAAATCCATTCTTCTCCTTGCCCAGGGGAGGAAAAAAAAAAAAACCACAGGGCTCACATCAGTTCTGTTAACGCGAAAAATTTAATATAAATAATTGTTAACTGGATAGAAAGTTGTTAACTAAATAGCTGAAAACGCAAAAAGTGGTAGGAAGGAGGTTGAAAAAGTGCTGAGCAGCTACCATGGCAGAGGACTACAGGAAAGAGGTTGAAAATGTTACCACTGGGTAGCTGGGGCCTGTCAGGATAGGTGTTGACCCGTGGATGTTGGTATTTCTGAGGCTGTGAGATGCACTAGTTGTGCAGCTGCTGCAGGTGGCAGCTGAAGAAGGGACCACGCTGCTGGGAAGGAAAGCAAACAGGAAGCAGGAAGTCCCTTCTTCCCCCTCCACTCTAGCAGCTACCGCTCTTACTGCTGGTTGGCAGGATCTAACAGGGAGCAAGTGGCAAAGCAGACACGTGGTTTGCAGAGTCTCAGCCCCAGTATCACGAGGCCAAGAATGAGAGGGGATGAGGTTGGAACTGAGAGACAATAGCTTCATTACAGGCACAACCTACTTAACGAGTTAACCAGATCAGGCCTCACTTCACCTGAAATCCTGCCAGTGCTCACCGTGTTCCCCAGGTGAAAGGCAGAGAGCTTCCTGTGACCCACAGACCCACAGGTCTGGATCTGCATCCCAAATCGCTGACCTCACCTCCAACTCCACCTCTCCTCACTCTGCCCCAGCTGCTATGTCTTCTTGCTCTCCCTCAGACATACTTGGCAAGCTATTATCGGACAGCCTGGCTCAGGCTGTTCCCTCTACCCTTCTGGAATGTTCCTCCCCCAGATAGCTGTATGGCTAACTCTCCCATCTTCTTCCAGGCTTTGATCACATGTTACTTTTTCAAGAAGACTTGTCCTGATGAGCCTATTGAATATAGGACTCTGTTCCACCTCCCTTACCCTGCATTCATCACTTTCTATCATACTCTATAAGTTATTTATCTATTATGTTTATTATTATAGCCTCCTTGACTGCTATCATGTAAGCTCCGTAAGAGCAAGGATCTTTCTTTGTTCACCCAGCTCATTTATCCAGAACAATGCCTAGCACAGTGTGGGCACACATTGAATATCTATTGATGTGAGAAGATTTCACTTTAGTCAGCTCCATAGAGTTATTTATGGGAACAGATAACTCTGAATGCTCCAAAAATAATTCACATGGAATACCCAGTAAAATCACTGAGACATTTTGCAATTGTTTTATTTTAAAAGTATGAGGAATTGTGTTTTTCCACCCTACTATGAAGATCAGTTTGCTTTTCCTAGGTTAAGTCTTGCAGAAGAAGGAGAAAGTCCTGAAATAGAGCAGTTTAATAAGGGAAAGTAACCTAGAAGAAAACTTTTGTCCCAGGTAACCGTAAAGGGGTTGATCTACAGGCAAGTACTTGAGTTGATTGCTCAGCAGAATATATGAACATAAAATAACAATTGCACCACTGAGATATTAAAAACCAAATTGATATTTTCGCTTACATATTCCTAATTATTTTCCCTAAGTCCAAAGGGACCAAGTTTTAAAGGACTATTTTTCAGCCTGAAACTAGTTAGCATTTTAAATAATAAAGTGATAGGTATGTAGCTATTTGCTTTCTAATATTTCATTGACCTGAATCGATCTGCTTTATGTACTTTTTCTAAGTGCCCGTTGTATTTCACAATAGAGGAATGAAAAAAAATGTTTTCAAAATCCTGTACAGCAAGGCTTGCGTCAGTACAAAGAGACAGAAAACAAACTGAGGGAAACCCATAACACCATTGTGCTCTGAGACAACCTGATAAATTTACTTTAAAATTGCAAGTCCCCTTGCCCTTCCACCTCTGCGAGTTCCTGGTGTGAGGTTTTGCTCAGCCCCCAGAGGGCGAGCCAGGGAATGCTGGGAAGCCCCAGGCAGGAGGTACAGGGCTGTGTGGGTAGGCAGGCAGCAAGGAGACAAAGGCTCTGCAGTGTTCTCTCTCAGACAGGACAGGATCAAACTCCCTCTGAGTGATTAGCCTCTGGGGTACCCAACAATAACAGACTCATGCCGGTTCTTAAAACAAAGTAACAGCTTTCACTAAGCCAGTAACTTCTGGCCTGCAGGAGCCCTTGGGAACCAGCTCTCCTCTCTCCCAGAGGCCTCTGAAAACCTGGTTCCCTGTAGGCGAAAGGAAAGTTAAAGAGTCTTCCTCAAGCCTGCAGAATAAGCATCAGATGATTCCAGGGGCAGATGGGACGCTCCTGGACAACTCTGGGTGCATATTTGGAAGCAAAGGGGGAGGAGGAAAGAATGGGCCAGGAAGAGAGCTGATAACTTGTTGACTGAGCAGTGACAAAGCACCAACAGGAAGGGAGACGTCCTGTTCAGCCCGAAGGCAAAATAAACTGATGATGGGGTGGGGGTGGGGGTGGGGGTGGGGGGAGGACAGGACACAGAGAAGTCAGAGGAGGCATACCAGGAGCTGTCTCGGCAGGCCTACGCCCAGGAAAACCCAGCCTTGCCACAGATTCACAGGAGATAAAGACCCTCAGCTTCTCTATTTAACAGGAGAAATGAATGAGAATCATAAAAGTGCTGCACATAATCATATGTGGGTCACCACTTATCATAATATAGCCTGTAAATATCGCACGAGGATGTCAGCCTTGGAAAACAGCCACAACAAAAAGGAAAATTCTACGGAGTATTCTCTTCCCCCACAGTGGGAGCTCAGTGGTTTTCTGAAGGATTCTGCTTTACTAAAGTTAATAATTTCTTAGAACCTGGGAACCCTTCATACCATCTTTCCTTGACCCATATCAAGATACTCAGGAAGAGGTCACATGGAATGACCTGAGGAGTGAAATTATAAAGAGAAGCTGGTCTTCATTGTCCTCTCTAACCTCCTTTCTCCTGCCTACTGCACACGCGCACATGCGCGCACACACACACACACACACACACGCACACACACCTTTTGGCTCCTTTTGCCCTCCTTGCTTCCAAGGAAAAGTTGTGAGGAAGGAAGGAAAGGATTATCTATGCACTTTTTTTTTTTTTTTGAGACTTTAAAGACATTAGAGATAAGCGAAGATCTGTTCCATTTCAAGTTAAAAAACCATGTTTGGAAGAAAATCTGCTGAGAGAATGAGTAGGCCAGTAGCTCCTTCCTTTCCAACAGGCTCCAGCCATACCTTCCCAATGGTAAATATATACTGCAAACTTGACAGCTTTCAGTGAAGAATTTTTTTCCCTCCAGATATATTCACTGACAGCAGAGAGAGTGGTCCTAGGAGCAACTGAATCTGTGATTTTGATTCCCAACTTGCTTTAGGCTCTACCTCAAGAAGTAATGGGCTGTAAACCATTAGCAGATTCATTATCCTCAAAATATACTGCATAAAGCCCATTTTGGATACTTTTGGTTTTGAAATATGTCCTACCCAGAATGGTGTCTTTTCATTTCTTGATTTAAGTTATACTCCTTTCTTCATATTTAAATCCAAACTCTATCTTTCTATGAAGTTTGATAATCACACTAGCATAGTTAACAGTGGGGGGAGGGAGACTTAACCATAATATTCTCTGAGAGCTACACACCTCTGTCCCCCATTGAAGGGATAGGTCAAGTTCGTTTCCCATGATTCTTCTTTCCAGTCACAATAGACTAGCCCTGAGGTGGAAAATCCACCCCAACACTAATCATTCCATTCCCTTTGGCTGGAGAAAATCAATCAGGATGACTCTCACTATCTCTTGAATCAGAACTAAAAGACACAGAAAAAGAGGCTTCAGTGAGTTAGGTCTCTAAATTTTTGTTTTTCATTTTCCAGTAAAGCTTTATGGGGTTTTAGTTTCTATGCTTTACATAATGAAACAACGGTAATGTTTTAGCTTTTCCAAATATAGTGTTTATATTAAAATACGAACGTTAAATTGCTCATGCCCTCCTTTCCATAAACTGAAGATTCAGATGTGCATGCTCCATTTTAAGTAGATGTGTTTCTCCAGTTGAGAATTAGGGTTGCGGTTGGCAAATGGGAATATTGGACCCATCCGATCAAATAAACTTGGGATCATCCTATTGGCCCATGTCTAAACAATGGAAGCCAGTCCAGGGAAAGATGAGAAAGAGTATCAAGGTAACTAGAGCTGAAATAAGGCATCAAGACCCTGAAAGATGGGGTATTGACATTTGTGACCCTTGGGATACTCAGAGCTGATTCTGTTTCTTACATTCACCTAGCTCCAGTTCATGTTAGAACAAACAATACTTTAATTCCTATATTTGGAAGCTTGTCTTACCATAGACACCCCTTCTAATGTGGTGCAGAAGTACATGATAATGTCAGCAAAAGTCCAAAGTTACTCTATTTAAAGGACTGTGGATTTCAGATCTGGCCTTCAAATATTACAGCAACAGATTTGAAATCCACTGTCCTTTGAATAGAGTAACTTTGGACTTCTGCTGACATTATCGTGTATAGGCTTTTGTCCAAAAATACTATAATTTAAAGTATTAGATTTCAAAATGATATGATATATTTAATGAATGGTTGCTTTGTTGGATGGTATTTATTTTTTTCTTCTTTCTGATGTTTGTGCTACAAACATTTAGTATACTCAAGGCAGATAACATGGTAATAGATATTTGTGAACTTGAACTGCGCTCTCATTTTATGTATGATAGTATTCTTGAATAAGAGAAAGAAAGATTATAAACTACTTTTCCAGCATTTAGTAAATGGAAGCAAACAATAATTTCACTGATATGTCATGCTCACACTAAAAGTGTGGAACAATAATGAAAAGTAATCATTCATTATCATTTAAAAAATACTCTAGAAAGAAAGCTAGAGAAATGTTTGGGAATTTTTCAGAAAATGGAACACATAATCAATGAAAAGGCCAAAATTTAAATTCAGCTATCCTTACAATATATCTAATTAATGTTTCCAACAGGGCACAATCTTTATTTTAAACCAGGCAAACTTGGTCCAAAGATGGTATCTTATCTACTCTATAATATAGTATCTATAATAGCCACTTACAAACTATTCTTCTAACAGACAAAGGTATCCAGTATCAAATGCCAAGAGGCCAAGGGTATCAAAGATACCAAAGCAATGTCCCTGTACATGTTCCTCTAGGCTCCTGACATGAGAAGGAAAGTCACCAAACCAGTCATCAAGATTTAGAACAAATGGCATAATTCACCTTGCCCTTTCACTTTTTTCCTTTAATTTGAGCTCTCTTCTGAAGATAATATGCTTTCTTTTAATTCTGACTAGAACGAGGCAGTTTCTTTCTTTCTCTATTTTTGTATGTCTATCTCACCCCTATCACCAAACACCCCACACCCTGGCCATCCACCCACTTCTTTTTGGATCTCTTATTCTCTTCTAAATGTTTTGATATCCATATCATGGAGTAACTGTTCCCTTTATAGTCAACTAAAATATAATAATTAATAAGCATTCTCTGAATAAATATTTATTTTTGGTAAACAAAAGGTTTGATATTGGGTGATCTGAAGGCTACTTCAACTGGACACGAGGGTTAAACCAAGATGCAGGATAGTATACCTACATTCAAATCTTGACTGTACCATTTATTCAACATGCCATTGGGCAGGTTATGAACTCTAGGTCTGATTTCCCTGTCTGTGAAATGGGGATCACCTCATAGGATTATTGTAAAGATTAAATAAATGTATACCTGTGGATAATGCAGGATAATGTTTGGCAAATAGTAGGGATGTACATAATGTTTCCCTATTATTATGCTGCTAGAACTTAATTGAAAGTCATCTAAAATTGAAACAAACAAAAAGAGATATAAATTTAATACTCTTAGTTTGGTTCTCCTTTCTTTAACTCTCATCCTAATAATTTGATTTGACTTTTGCATGAACTAAGTGAATCACTTCCTGCTATTGAGAAGCAACATGATTAGAATTCCCCCCTATGCCGAGGGCATGTTTTTGTTGCTATGCACTACATGTAGCCTTACTAGACAAAATAGATTCTGCTATCTAATTATTAGCAGAAGAATTACTTAAAATTAAGTATACTAAAACCAAAATTACCAGCTTTAAAGATATTCTCTGGTATTTAATTGGCTTTTATCCAAAAATTTTATATGGGGTCAAATCATTCAATTACCTAAAGGTATAGTTTTCAATTAGTTAGTCATTGAGGCCTCACAAATATCTAAATCGATTAAAATTTGACATGTGCATATGTGTTACAGATTTTTTTTCCATTAGTGGTAGCTTGTAATTATACCTATTTTGAATTTTTTTGCATTTAAAATGCATTGTGATGAAATGATATGGCATATAACCAGTCTTAATTGCTATCCTTCCATTAACATGTTGTGCCTTCCTATAGTTACTCCTTTACTGTGGAGTAATAATCCACTCTGGCCTGCCTATTTGGGGGGTAAGCTCATTATTTTTCTTATCTGTGTCCCTCCCCAACTGACTGCCAGATCATGTTTCTCCTCTCAATTGTCACCATAGAATATTCTTGCCAGAGATTACAGCCCTGTATTTTCTGCAGGTCCATTTGAAAGAAATAATATTACTCTAAAAGTTCTCAATGTTATTCTTAGATCTAGCCAGATTATAAGAACTATGTACCAGAAATGCTTTTTCACTGTAATGCCAGCAGACTACACTGAGGAAGGAGGTTTTGAATTACAGTCTTTGGAAGCAATAACACTATTTGTGTATTGGTGAGGATATTGTCCATTATATACATTATATCCATGAAAAGACAAAGGGAGAAAAAAAAAGCACTTCTGGTTGTAATTTAATTATGTCCTCTCTGTCCCCTATGAGGTCACCGATTCCTTGTAGACAAGTTAATCATTTAGGGGCAGTCAAAACTCAGGATTTGGGGCTGCAGGTAAGGACACAAGTAAAAATCCTTCCCTGTAAAAAAAAAAAAAAAATTTTTTTCTGTCAGTCCCAATTTAATTTATCTAAAACATTTCTTAAAGCTCAGCTGTCTTACAAGTACCACCTAATGGTTTTCTCTGTTTGGTTTCTTTGGCTTATCACAAGTGCTGATAACTTCTTGTGTACATTAACTAATAGGCCTCTTTCAAAGTATGCTGACATTTAGCTTAGTGTTAAATGGTTTTTAATGAGCTCTCCACCATCCCCCTCCATCCTGCTTTTCTGCAAATCAAGCCCATTTTCTCTATAATATGGAGAACTAATGGTACGGTGCATTCCAATGAATGTGAACCGAGTCTGGATCTTAACTGGGTAACTTCAAACCAAATTAGTGTCATGAAGACAAAACATTCTCATGGTTGACTACATTATTTTTACTTTTTAGCCAAACATTTAGCGACCCATAGACATAGCCCCTGTGCCAAAGTATCTAGCCCCAATGCCGCAAAGGGTTTAACCACTATTTGAGAAATTTGATCTTTGGGACAATTCAATCATAAATTCTATTTAGTTGGAGTGTTCTGTAAACTATATCAAAGATTTGGAAATGGCAACAGCATTTATCATCCAACATTTTCTAAACAAATGCCTCAATTCCCCCATTCACTTTTTCACCTTCATTTCAGGGAACATGTCTCTGGACCTAAGGAAGTGAGGTAATAGTATAGACTCTACTGGGGCAAGTTGGAGAGTATGAAATCTAAAACAATACTGTAGTAGCCAAACTAGAAGACTGATTCATGTTTTGTTATGTCTTGGGGTGTGTGTATCTGTGTGTAGGGGTGTGTGTGTACATGTCATCCTTCCTTTGTTTCTTTGAGATGTGGCTGGGTACATGTTGTTTCTCTTTCACAAGGAACCAAAGTACTTGACACTTGGTGGTCCTCTGCTTCTGGTCACTTGGTCTCTGAGCCAACACAGGCTTACAGGCAGCTGAGAGCAAGACCACCAAAACCAAAGATGCCATCTCTTCTCAATGTTCCATTGTGTCTCCTTCTCTACTGCCACTTTTTTCTGGATTTCAAAAAGTGTCCTAGTTCACTGCATGCCTGTTTCTAGGAAGGGAAACAAAGTGAATAGAAATAATGCACCATATATAGGATCTTTAGAGAAAATCACATAAATATTTTATAGACCGTATAGTAAATAATATATATGTTTAGAAAGGCAATGTAAATATTTTATAGACTGCAGAGTAACTGTTAAGGTCGAAATGAAATCACTGTGTTTGGAGAAACACAGTACGCCCTAAATTGTACCACACAATTATACTGTAGCTTAGTATAGTACACTTCATAAATCACAGCATTCTCTGCGTTACCTGGGAGTTCAAGAATCCCAGCTGCCAAAGGGGCTCCTCCCATCTTTCCCCACTGCTTTGAAAGACCTCACTCCTACCTCACCACTCAAGGCCTTGCTTTGAACTATGGCAGTGATCAATACATGCTCCTTGCGAAATTGAACCAGGGCATGCAAATGAACTCACCCAGATCACCCAATTTTCACGGGGAGGGTGGTGAGAAAACTGATCAGGAACGGACGGACAAAACACCGAATGAGTTCCAGATGTAACCCGAGTCTCTGCATATTTTTTCAGGTGGCTAAGAACACATCATCTTGGTTTCCTGAAACGCATTCCTTGTGAGTCTTGATTGGCCAGCCCAGGGTTCAGTTATGCATCAATGCCCCCATGATGCTTAAATATTATAATATTTACCAGATTGTGTGAAGAAGACACAGGTGTGTTCTGAAAGATGGATAACATAAATTTCAAAATATTCAGAGGAAGGGCAAAACAGTGTCAGGCAGCTCTTCTTCCAGCTAATTGAAGCAAAACTGAAGTCAAGAAGAATGTGGTAATCTAAGTACATATAACAAAAAAATAATAAGTACGTATAATATAAATGTTTCTATAATTAGTTACCCAAAGAGCAGAAGAGGAGGCTTGCCCCCTTCACGTTTTTTAAATGGCTGCAGTAATAATGTCTTTGTGAAAAACTACAAATATCTAACAGAAACAAAACCAAATAAACCAAAAAAGAAACCTGTAGGCTTAAGAATTATATTTAGAGTGCTTTGATTAGTCAAACAGAACACAAAGAAGAACCCAGGACACTAGGAAGGGAGGAGACACACAACTGAAGCCAAAGCACATTAAAACTATTAGACAATATTAAAAGGGTTACATTGAATTATGGGGAGGACCCGAAAGCAAAAGACAACAAAATGTCCCTAAAGGTAGTGATTCATGCATAAGGTCACTGAGGAGCTTGGTTTAAATGCAGAGTACTGAGCCTCTATCCCCAGAATTCTAATTCATGAGGTTTATGTAGCCGGGGAATGAGCATTTGGGGCTAGCTTTACAGGTGATTTTGATGCAAGTAGATTGTGAGCCACACTGTGAGAAGCCCTTGATTATCACAGCAGAGGTGAAGGCAAAGAGTGATGGGGGAGGGAGGGTGTGTGAATCAGACGGGACCAAGTAAATGTTCCGCCACACCCTGCATGTTAACTTGCAAATATGGGGTTCTCCAAATCACCACTGTTGTCTATAATGTGCACCATGCATCTTTTTTTTTTTAATTTTGTATTTACTGATTTGCAGGGAGAATGGCAGACGGAGAGGGAGAGGCAGGCTCCCAACTGGGCAGGGAGCCCGACCGGGGCTCGACCCCCGGGACCCTGGGATCACAACCTGAACTGAAGGCAGAAGTTTAACTGACTGAGCCACCCACGTGCCCCTGAACACCATGTATCTTTAAGAAGTTTAAATTTAGTTCAATATTAGCAAGAGAAAAAGAGCGAAGTGGAACCAATGACACTCAAGAAAATACTCCTCTAAGACAGGGTACTTCTTCTAAATCTCATCTTCCTTTCAAAGCCAAGTTGTTTGCTTTTAGCATTTTATCGTACCAACACAGGATGGTCTCATTGTCAGTTAAGTTTCTCTTTGACTCTTTGAATATAAGAGCACTTTGGGAACAAAAAAGACACTTGTTCCTTTAGTGGTATGAGGGCATTGCAACAAGGTACGTTGACACCTTGACACCGTGAGAAAAGGGGAAAACAAAACACAGAAAGAGTATGCCACGAGGATGCTCTGGTTACAACTTGCTGTATGACAAACTACCCAAACCTTAGTGACTTAAAACCACAACGATTTAATTACATTTCACAACTGGGTGGGCCAGGAATTTAGGTTGGGCTCAAGTAGATGATTCTTTTATTCCCCGTGTGATCAGTAGTAGTTACTTGGTGGTATTCAGCTGGAGGATAGGATGGTCCAGTGAGTCCAAGATGGCTTTATTCTTAAATCTGGTACTTGAGAGGGAAGGATTAGAAGGCTGGGTCCAGAAGCATTAACTGGAACATCTAATCATAGGCCCCAGTATGGCAGGCTAAGGTTATTTCAACTTCCCCCATGGCAGCTCACGGCTTCCAGAGAGTGTTTTAAGAAACAGAAAGAAGAAACTGCCTGTTCCTTAAGGCCTGGGACTGGAAACTGGCCCAGTGTCTCTTCTTTTTTTTTTTTTTTTTTTTCTTTTTAAGATTTTTAAAAATTATTTATTCATGAGAGACCAGAGAGAGAGAGAGAGAGTCAGAGACACAGGCAGAGGGAGAAGCAGGCTCCATGCAGGGAGCCCAATGCGGGACTCTATCCCAGGTCTCCAGGATCATGGCCTGGGCTGAAGGCAGGGCCAATCTGCTGAGCCACTGGAGCTGCCCCCCAGTGTCTCTTCTATCCAATTCTATTGCTCATAGTAATCACAAAGCCTGCCAGATTCAAGTGGAGGGGACAGACCACACTCCTCAGAGGAGTGTCAAGGAATTTGCACCTAGATATCTTAAATTTACCACAGAGAATGTTGCAGAAATGGCTGTAAATATTTCTTTCTTTGCTAGTACATCAAGGGTGCCTGAACATGTGATCATTAATTCCTTTACTCCCACTCCCCACGGTGAAAATGTCTTCAAAGGATAGTGAAACTAACAGAATCGGGATGCATTTGATTCACTCTCTGGCCTTGCTGATACTGTATGGAGTTCTCTAAAGCAAAGATATGAAATTTTGCTGGCATAGTGACCAAATGGGATACGTTAATTTGTTTTGTAGTACATCACAAAGCGCTATGTTGCTAATAGCAACTAACAGTGATTTTTCAAATAATTTGATGATTTTTAAAAATAGAGTTGAGTTTAATGTCACTCTCACTCACTTGTGGAGTTACATGTAGCTCCTAGAAACCCCTTCCAGTATGGGATAAGCCTGTGGGAATGTTCCAAGAAGGTAGAAATCACCAGGCATTACTGGTGGTAAAGAAAAAAATTCCTTGAAGAAGTAACTTTGCACTTGAGACCCAAGAGATAAGTGGGAGTTAACTGTGTTAAGAGTAAAGAATATTTCTGGCAGAGGGAACATGTGTCTTGAGAATGAAACAGGATTGTCTTAAACATCATGAAAGATCAAGATCAAGGAGAGCTAAGGTACCTGGCTGGCTTGGTCAGTTGAGCATATTACTCTTGATCTCAGGGTTGTGAGTTCAAGCCCCACATTGGGTGTGAAGCCTACTTTAAAAAAACAAACAAACAAATAAACAAAAACAAGGAGAAGTAAATCAAGTTAGGCAGTGACTTAGAGCCACTTGGAATCACTGGAATAGGGACTGAATACTCAAAACCAAAACATAAGAAAAACACAAGAAATTGAGTTTGGTAATTACTAATGACAATCCTCTCCAACTAAGTCTTATATTTGTAAACAGTTGGGAGAACTGACCAGATTTAGTCTAATTTTCCTTCATGTCTCCTGTGTACCTTCTAAAGATCTGTGTGAACACAGAAATAGCTAACACCCTGGGAGTGGATCAATGGAAGTCAAGATCTTAAGACCAATTAACAAAAAGATAAGTTGGTTTTCAGTTTCTGTTAGTTTCCAGTGAATTTTATCATAGAGTTGTAAAAGTTTCCTTCTGGGATATCTCATTTGATTAAATTTCTCCTTAGTTCACAGAAGATGGAACTGAGAACCCCAGAGAAGTTAAGTGATTGTGTTCCATGGCCAGTTAAGAAGCAGAGGCAGGGAGAGACTCATCATTAACTGCCATTTCTAGACTATCACTACCCACCACAGATCACTAGATGAGAGGATGAAATTCCCGAAGCACAACTTTCAATTTTAGACGGTTGAAAAGAAATAAACTTATGTGGCAAAGCATTACAGATTGGGTTCTCCAGGAAGTAGATTCTGAAACAGAAATTAGCATTTATTAGGGAGCGCTTTTAGGACCAACACCTGAATCAGAACAGGAGAGAAGCAGATCCATAGAGAGAGAAGTTTTGGGCACTCACGAGGCCTTAGCCAAACTTGCAGGAAGCTATAAGGCTGGAATGGCCTTTCAGAGGTGTCCTGGGTGGGGTTCAGAGAGCCAGGGCTTTATACCCCTGCATCAACCTATTATTGGTTTGGGCTGCCCCACAAAAAAGAGCAAGTGGCTTTCTTTAGAAGATACAACTCACAAAGATGATTGACACCTGAGTGCTGGCAACCAAACCTTCCCTGTAGCCCCTTCCTGGGGCGGGGGTGCAAGTATATCTGAGTAGCACATGACATGGCCCAGGGCAGAAGTAGCACCACTTCTCACAACCTCCACTTCGATCACCTCCAAGTCAACATGGATTAGGTCATTACTATTGACTACTGCACTTGCCTCCTGGGTGATCTCCCTGATTCAAGTTTTGTCCTGCTATAGCACCCTGGCCATATCACAGACAGAGTCCACCTCTAAAATCATAAGTGAGATCATGTCACTCCATTGCTAGAAAATCTTCCATGAATTTGCTTCTCGTATCCAAATCCTTTGCTACAGGCTGTAAGATCCTACTTGACTTGGCCCCTCGTACTTACTATTTTAGTATATGTGCTGCCAAAGTGAGCACGGCCCCTCGTACTTACTTTCCCTTTTACAAACACTATTTACAGATCTAGAAATCTAATGAAAACAGAAAGTTTTATCCCCACAGAAACTCTCTTGCATACTTTTGCAATGGCTTGTCACCCACTCACCACGCCTATTTCAGAGGTAACCACCGTGTGCTTATTTTAAAAGTCTTGCAGCAATTTAAAACAACAATAAGTAGAATTGATTAAGGATGTCTAATTTCTCTAGTAACAACCTGGATGATTTACCTCTCTGAGAAGGGAGGGAGGAAGGGCAAATCACCAATCTTCTGTACCTCTTGCACAGAGAACACACACATTAAATCTCTGTCACCCCTCAAGCCAGTATTTCGTATAAGGTGGCATAATAGTCATAATTAGCATTTTGCAATGGTTACAAAAGATTCAGGTTTCATTTCCTGGTGCGAGCATGTATGCTTACATTTGTGCCTAATAAGCATCTTCTGGTTTGAGTTTGCTTTGCTCGTAGGAATGTAAATGTAAAAGAATTGAATGTATTCCTTTAATGAGAATCATGCCGCTGCAAGTAAACAAAATGGATGCCACTGCCCTTAATTTTGAGCAAAAAGAATAACTTTGGAGTGAATTATACTCGTGCCAGTACACAAGTAATGGTTTTAAACCAGTGCAGATGTTTAAGGGACTTGTTGTGGTTCTTGTTGGTGATTTCTCAGCATGCACTAAAATGTATTCTTTCATAAGACTCATTTTGGCAAAGGTATTTCCCTTTAGCTTTCGAGACTTTTTTCTTTATGGAATAGGTTACAACTTAAAGCTAAGAGATTTCAAAGGCTTCAACCTCTGGATGTTTTTCCACATAGCAAATCTTCTTAAAATAACTTTGATTGCAACCAAGGGTATTAGCCAAGCAGACTGGTACTCATCCAAAGATTCCTAAAGGAACTTGGACAGATTGGGAAGAAGAACCAAGAAGCGGCGGGCAGGGTGGGGGGTGGTGGTGTGATGGGACCACTGGTAGTGGTGTTGAATTCTTGGTATCCCAGGATGTTTGGGAAGTCACTGAGCTTACAGTAGGGGAGGCGTGGAGTTGCCAACTCTCTATGAATTGGAGGACAGTAGGCGGTCCCCCCTGGCAGATGGGTATCTGAATCTACTCCTTCCTCCATGTCTTTTCAATGACTATTCCATTTTGATGGCCCATTCCATGGGGAATTCTGGGATATTAAATAGCATCTTATTACTGATAGGCAAGGTCGTACCAAATCCACAGAGGAAACAACTCACGTTTACCTATTCAAATGCAAACTCATGTGAAAAATTAAACTTGTTGTCTTTGAATGATTCAGTTTCCACTGATACACAGTTCAAACCTGCCCTTGACAAAAACAGGTTTGCAATGATCAAAACTGCTAATGAAGTCCTGAAGCCACCACTCAGGGAAGAATTACATTTTCAGTTTCCTCTTAGGAGCATAATGGGACTCAGCATGTTTCTCAGTATTGTCCAATGGCATGATCCTGAAAACAAAAATGCCTAATGTAATGAATATGCTAATATTTAAATGCAGTTACAGTGTAAGTTGAGTGCACAGCCATTAACCTAGCGACATTGAGGTCTCATGTCAAATTTGGATTCAACTAGAGAAGGTTCAGATAGAGTTTGGGTATGAGTATCTGGAGGACAATACAGAAACAAGCTTTCCAATTTTAAGATGATTGACCTTCACATTGTTTTTACTTTTTCATATTTTATTTCATAAGGTTCATGAAACAGTATTTAAAATTTTAGTGTTAGGAAGTTTCAGACTTTCCACACAAAATATAAAAGAAAAATTTTACAATATGATTTGGATATATACTTAGTGCTATATAGAGTATCATATGGGTTTTGTTGCAGAGCCATCCCAAAACTTAGTGGCTTGGTTGTAGTAGACAGTTCTACTGGGTGGGTCTTTTTCTGGTTCAGGCCAGAGTCCTGATCTCATCTGCATTCATTCATGTGGCTATTGGTCATTTGGCAGGTTGTCTGGGGCTGACTGGTGGTAGATGAACTTGCTCACAGGTCCAGTAGTTGTGAAACAATCGAAGTATCTTGGCTGTTTGATTCTATTCATACAATGAGCTAGGCCAGGCCTATGCATATGGTGATACCGGCTGGGGCTCCAAAATCCAGGATGAAAATAAATTTTAAGTACCATCATCAAGTTCCATTGATCAAAATATATGTGGTGAAGCCACATATATTGTGGGTCTTAATTGTGGGAGCCATACAGGGTTATGGACAGAAGAACAAGTGAAGGGGAGCCTAGGTGCCGTAGTTGGTTAAGCAATCAATGCTTGGCTCAGGTCACGATCTCAGGTTCACTGGTGCATCGGGCTCTGAGCTCAATACAGAGTCTGCTTAGGATTCTCTCTCCCCTCTCCTCACCTCCCCACTCTAAAATAAATAAATCAAAGAACAAGTGAAAAATGAAAAATTAAGGAGCTTCATTTTATTATTCTACCACACAAAAAGTATGAATTGGAAAACTGAAGCACTAATTAGAAGAGCTGACACCTTGGAATGATGGACCCGCCTCTAAGGAGACAGTTTCCTTCAATAATGCCATAGAATTTTCTCATATCATCCTATATTGTTAGGAGTTCAATCCTTCCCTACTCCAAGATATTTGTTTCCCTGTGGAAAGGACTCCACAAGGATAACATTCTGGCCTCTCTGTAGACCTTGACTTACTGTTTCTCATGGAAAGTCAAGCAAATTCTCTGTGGTGTGTTTAAGAGGAATATATAGGGTAGCTCTTTTCTCTCACCATGGAGGTGAAATTGGTTGAAAACAGCACATGTTCTTTGCCATGAGGTAAAAGCAGAAACCAGTTCAGTGTCACTGTGCAGGTGAGCCTGTTTATTTTTAATTTTAATAACATGAAAATCACCTCTCCACAGGTAAAAGCCACACCTTCCAGTATCAGCTTTATGACATCTTTATGTGTACTTATATGATACTGTTATCTCCCATTTGCCTCAGTCTTTGGTCTTATGTCTCACTTGGATCAGAATTTGGGCCCTTTCAAATCCTAACACTGGTTAAGGGATGGACATATGAAATTAACCACATTCAGTTCAGAAAAGTAAGTAATATATGGAACACAACTTGAAAACTAGGAACTTCCTTCCTAGCTTTCAGTTTCTTGAATGCAATGTCTGATGTGTGTACCGCATTGGAACCATCCAGAGCACTTGTTAAAAATTCTTACTTCTGGGCCCACCCCAGACCTACTGAATTTCTGACTGTAAAGGTCAAAGAATGAACCATCTTCAACAAACACACAAGATGGTTATTTATTTTAAATTACTTTTAAATTACATAAGGAATAAAAATATATTATTTCCAAAGTACTGCTCCGTTCTTCTCTCCAGACATCCACATATCACATTTCCCATCTTGTCGGCTTACCAAAGCAACCACCATTTTTGCTTCAATATGAATCCTGGTAGACCTTTTTCTTCGATATTGGGTATGAGCTAGACAGTATTTGCGAGATTTTTCCACCATAAAGCTATATAATTCCCTCCTTTCCATATTGTATTCTTTTGAAGGAAGTCACAAAGTCCAAGCCACATGGAGGCTAGGGGAGGAGGTGTGGCTAAGCCCCACCTCTTGGGGGAGGCATACTGTTTACGAACGGTGGAATTCTTCTGCAAGGAAGGTTTGTCTCCTCTCTCCTATTTATTTATTCAATCCTCTATATCAGCATGGACTCCTGTATATTTATTTTACATTCTGGGTTATAACCCAGTAATATGTTATTTTATTGTTTATAATGTACTGCTAAAACATGTTTATTTTATTGCTCAAAATTGTTCCAATTTTGCCACTGGAAGCTCTTTTGTGTTGGTTTCTCTGTCCCTTTGACATGACATCACCATTTGTTTTCTGAGCACTTCCTTATTTTTGAGACACCACAAGATGCTCCAGACTCATTTTGTGTTTTCCCTCTTTTGTTTTTACATTTGATAAATTTCTATATATATTTCAGATGATTTTTCTTTATATATTTTAGTTGGGTGTTGTGTAAACATTCATAAGTGTTTTTTTCATCGCTTGCTTGTCATGTAATTTTGATATCGGGATAATTATGCATATCTTTCTTTAAGGTTTTTTTGTGTGTCTTAAGAAGATGTCCCTTACTCTTTTCATAGAAACACACTGATATTTTCTTTTAGTAAATTTATAGTCATGTTTTTACTTTTACAATTTTAATACATTCAGAATTTATTCATGCATGTGATACGAGAAAAAGATACAGCTTTATTTTTTTCCACATAAATAATTACCCTCACATCATTCTGCCTTGTGTGGGATTGTCATTCTATCATCTACCATATTCACACAAAGTGAGTCTGTTTGGGGGTTCCCTTTTTTGTTCCATTGATCTCTTTGTCTATTCCTTCACCAATATAACACAGTTTCCATCACTAGAACTTTAAAACATTAAGAAGGGCATGTGATGTAATGAGCGCTGGGTATTATGTAAGCCTGATGAGTCACTGACCTCTACCTCCAAAACCAATAATACATTATATGTTAATTAATTGAATTTAAATAGAATTTTAAAATAAAATATGTCTTAATTTGACTGGGCATGGACTTTCTTATGTATGCCAGTTTTGAGAAACCCAGTAATCTAATGCAGGGTTTCTCCATCTCAGTACCAGTGACATTTTGGACCAGATAATTGTTCTGTGGACTGTCTGTGCCTTGTAAGGTGCTTAGCAGCATTCCTAGTCTCTGAACACTAGATGACAGTGTCACTCTCTTCCCCTTGTGACAACCAAAGCTGTCTCCAGATGTTGCCAAGTGTTTTCTGGGGGACAAATTTACCCCCAGTTGAGAGCCACTGGCCTACGTAATAAATGAAAATCTTGATGTAGATTACTATATTCCTGGGTATGGTAATGCTGGATACATGGGAGCATTGCACTTCCCTGTCCCCTTGAAATTAGGCTTCGATATTTGTCTTTGTCATGACATGATATGTGTCCCCACTAAGTGGAAGCATTTAAAAGTCAATGTTGACATTTCCATGTTCCCCCTTTTCTCCTGTCATGGAGAGTTTGAAAGCATGAATTACATGGTAATGTATCTTCCAGGGACTTAGTTGAGCAGAGCCCCTACTAAGTCACATTGAACATATAGTGTAAACTAGAAATCAACATTTTAAGCCAATGGGGTTTTTGAGTGTTTGCTATTTTAGCATAATTCAGACTATCCTGACTGCCTCTCTACTGTGACTTAATTAGAAAATTATTGATGTCCTCTCTTTGCCTTCAGTGTCTCAATGCTGGGGGTGGGGGTGAGCAAACAAGCTATCTAGGCAAGTGAGGTTGGCAGAAACTTTTGTTCTTCTTTATTAATGCTTCCAGATACCAATTAAAGAACTGGGAACTAAACACTCTCGTGACATGAAGAGAGGGTTCTATTCCAAGCTCCATCAAAAGCAGGAGTATAGTTTTCTTGCATCTGTTTGATGGTTTCACTTCGGCAAAGATGCTTCATCTTATTGGATATTCTTTTAAATACTGTATCCCTAGGAAAATCCCCCAAAAAACAAAACAGGGTCAAAGAAAAATAGATAAACACCTTCATAATTTTCAGGGAAAAAATCACAGAGAACTGCATTTGAACTTGGGCTTCAGTCTAATCTTGGGCTCGTTTTTACTTCTATCTGCTTTTATCAGTACTTCTAAAAACATTTCATGATTTAGTCTCTAGATGTATCGGGTTAGAGGCCTTGCTAGTGACCATTATTCTCAAATCTAGGAAATAAATCACATTCAACAAAACAGTACAATGACCTCTTCAGGTTATTTTATGGTAGAGGCTCCCAATATTTTCCCATGTTAGCTGCAGAGCACTTCTCTCATACAGTCATCAAAGGCTTGTATAATACAGTGTCTATATTTAAATGTTCTGTGCTCTCTGCAAATCATTCCCAATGCCAGTGAAACAAATTCTAAGGAGTTTCTCTGTGGAGAGTTTGGATTATTTAAAGAGCCTCCAGCTCTCCACACACCCTTTGGAGCCATTTCCCTGGAACGGAAACTCTCTCTCTAATTTTCTAAATTGGTAGGTGTGCACCATTACTCACCAAGCAAATTTATTGCTTAGGAAAGTGGAAACAAATGTCATTGGCTCATGCCAGTTATAACTCCAACAGGTGTACAGCTCTCCTGCCCATCTACATCATCCCATTTCCCTTCTCCTTGGCACCCATTTGCCAGAGACTACTTATTTATGTTACAATTGTTCGGAACCCAGTTCTGTGGGATCCTGCCAGGCAATGTCATTTTCACTGTAAGTGACTTTTGTAAACAAATGAAGTCAGTTCTATAATGGGGGGCTAATGGTACTGAAATTCAATTGCTTGAATGTCAACATTGGCACTTTTGATCACTAATATTGAATGGGTCCTTCATGTATCAAAACATTGGGAGCATTTACGCTCAGGAGCAAGATCATTTCTTTGAAGTTGTTCTGTGAACAATATGAGAACAAAAACGATGTTAATAATGGGAAAAAGTCTTTCCAGAATCCCCCCAATGCAAGACTGTTGGGTGCATAGTTGGCTCTCAATAACCTCAGTGAAAACACCCAGAGCTCACCATCATCTTTGATTGCCAAAACAAAGACTTGAGAGTTTTACAAAAGTACCTGCACTGAGAAAGCGAGTAGTCAAATTTTAAACTATGCTTGTCTGGAGAGTGTCATACCTTTGTTTAAAATAACCCTTCTGTTGCTCTTCTAGATGACAGCATGGAATATCTTCAATAGGAAGTGTGGAAATGTGACTCTGCATACTTTTATTACAGTAATTATGATGATAATAGCAAATTTATGGTGTGTTTACTATGTGCCAAGCACTGTTTGCTAAATGCTTTCCTGGATTGATCTCTATAGGCTCCATGAAAACAAGATACCAGCAGTCTATCCCCAATAGCTGGAGGCACATAGAGTGCCTGGTACATGGAACTGTTTTCTATGTACTTGTTGAATGAATGAATGATCACAGAAACCCATCTGATCTTCATTATTATCACCTGTTTGCCAATGAGGAAATTAAGCTCAAAGGTCACCCATCTCCAATAACTGGAGGAGGAGGATTTGAACACAGGTTATCTGCCCATAAAGCCTGTGCTCATGAGCCCTGTGGTGTCCGTTTATTCTTTCAATTTTAACCTGCAGAAGAACAGAAAATTCAAGGAAAGCAGTTTCACAAGGATTCACTGTTTCCTAGTTTCCCCCAACTTATTACAGTAATTATAGAGGGGCCAGTACGAGGCTAGTTTCCCTGCCCATTCTGGGAAGAAGTGTAAATGCAGGGTAAATAAAGAGTGTCATGTCTGAGGAACCAGGACGTGAGGGATTAGAAAATTATAGACATCTTGTGCAACTTTGATGAGATTTTACTGGTCATATCACACCAATTATACAGGTCTTTCTGTTCACATAAAGTACTCATGTAATCACGGACACCTACAACTGACCTCTTCTTGGAAGATGACAAAGAATTCATTGTACAGGGCTTTATTAGACAGTTACAACAGGTGAAAACTTCTGCATTCCTTTTTCATTATGCCTTTGGCACTTCTGGGAACAGGAAAGGCACTGGGTTGCTTACATACCTGACCAGGGCCACGCAATTTTGAGCCGGCCCGAGTAGCTACTCTTGGGTGAAGCAGTAGAGAATAATGCCTTCATTGTCAAGTGAGCAGGAAAGCCTGCAGCTGCCCTGCTGAAAGGTAAATAGGAGGGGAGATTCTCTTCACATAAAAACCAATTCTAATGCACCCTACATTCCTTGGACCATCACATCAAACCACACGTGGCATGAAAAAGTGCAGATTTCAATTTAGGTAATGTACACGCCGTTGAAGGTTAGCAGAGGACCATGACCAGGCCAATTCATCTTCAGTAGATTAATGTCTGGGTTAGGCAGGTATGTCATAAAACATGGCCAATGCAGGGAGACGCTCAGGGCTCGCCTCCTTTTTCTCTAATGCACTGCAATGCTTGCCTGCAAGAGAGCTTTGGTACTAGTAGGGCTATTGCTTTTAAATGTTGCCTCTGACCCAGATAATGTCAAAATGTCTGAATGCATGTGATCCTCCTTTTCCAAAAGAGCATCTCTAATGTAATGCAAATGCACATTGTAGGGGAAATTCCAGCTGAGAAAATGAGGCCTTATATTTCTAAAACCATATACATGTCAATAGCCCATTATTCTCCTGTTTTAAATGTAATTGCAGCCCGGCTTTGAATGAATTCCTGAAATAATAAAATACATTGAGTAGCAGTCACTGACTCTTTGCAGTTATTTTATGCTTGCTCTTCCTTCCCTCCATCCCTCCCGGCCTCAGAAAGCATGAAGAGGTGGTGGAGAAGGTAGGGGAGGAGAGAGAAAAGCAAGTCAGATTCCTAGTCTCAAGTGTGTTATCGGAACACTGTGTGCAAAGAGACTCTGCGGCATTACAACATCGGTGCCTCCGAGCCATTTATGTAAATGTATCGTGCATGGTCCGATTTTGCATGACAAACCATTTCCAGGCAATTAAGAATACTTATAATTGTTTTCTTGGGTAGCAACTTTCTTCAATTTCCAATTGTCATTTAAAGCTAATGTTTCCTGTAAAGCCTCGACAGCAATCATTTTGAATGAACACTTCAAAATGGCTTTCTTTCTTAGTCATGGAAGCTGTCCTGCCTCTTCTTGATAAATTTAACAGGTGTGGAGGACACCCTTTATTGCCAGAACCGGTGAATTTAAAGGGACCATTAGTTCATTCAAACGCCTTCTGATCTCCTCTCTGCTCTTCCCACCCTCTCCTTGTCTCAGATTGTCTAAGAAATGCTTCTGTGGTTAAGGGTAACATGGATTAATTTTACATTTGGGAGACCCACAGTGATCTTACTCATGCTTTTCTCTCTTCAGAAGGTAATTGAGACCATGTCTCATTTTAATAAGTAAAATTCAGATGTTGCAACTTCCTGGAATACAGGTGTGAAACTTACCAACGATATTTCCAAAAATAGCAAGGGAGACCCTTTTCAAAACCTAAATAGAATGTTAATGCAGCACATCCTACACATTTGCAGGAATTCTGACTTCTCACTCACTTTTCCCTTCCCAAAATATCAGAGTGAAATATGATTCTCTATCTGAAAAAGTTCTTGAATTCAGTGGTTCCCTTACCTGTGACTTGGGTTAATTTTTATAAGGGGAAGATTGCTCCAGTTCAAATTTTTCTCATAATTGCCCATAGGAAAACATCTTTGGGCGATCGCTGTGATTCTTTGGCCCAAGGCTCTCAAATCTGCTTTCTAATCTTCTTTGATTCCCGAGTTCCATGATAAACCATGGTGCCACTTCCTAGAAGAAAGGGTTTCTTGAGTTGATCATCTAGAGTGCTTTTTGCTGAATAAAAGCACATAATACTCAACAAAATACTCAACCAAAAGTTGCTTAAAATAGAAAACATTCCTTGTTTCCACAATAAGATGGCCAGAGGAGGTGATTCCTGAGTTGTGTTTGGGACTTACTGAGAGATGAGGGCCCCTCTCTTTCTAAGCTTCTGTTCTTTGTATTCTCAGTCCTGGGAAGAGGTCTCCCCTGATGATCTCAGAATGGCTGCCGATGTTTCAATCATCAAAATTTTTTGGAAGCACATTCTAAATGGAAGGACGATAAGAAGTGATGGCAGAAAAAAGTCTTCTTCATACTTCTTATATCATCCCATTGACAAAAACTGCTCTTATACCCACCTTATAACCAATAACTGACAGAAAGGAAAGGGTTATTTATGTGTCTCCTTATTACAGCAGGAGGCCCCTCCTGGAACTGAGCACATGGCTACCCAACAAAACTGGAGTTTTCTTAAATAAGGAAGAGAGGTGGAATGGTGGACAAACACCTCATAACATTTGACCCATTAAGGTATAAAAGAAGTAAAGTGCCACCTTATTCCAATTAGCCATTCGATTCTTACTTGTTCTCTCAGATAAATGTAATGCCTCCTAATCAGATTGGGAAAACTTGACAGTGCAGTCTGGTCAACCGGTATTTCAGTCTTCAATCAGAATCAACTTTCCACTCCAGTGAAAAAAAATTGTATCACATACTTGCATCAAGTAAGATACTAGTTTGTTTTCCCTGGGCAAGTTTGGCATTGCAAAACAGATTGCTTTGAAACTCAGATAGCTTTTAACTTGGCTTTACAGAACTGTGATTATATGTTTCAATAGAAATTATCAAAAATTGTGGTTGGACTTCTAGTCAGCCCCCCAAACCCTATACCTCCCAGGAGCTCCCTGGAGTATCTGCTGACTGTACCCCCGCACTTACATCTTAATTGTTTCCTGAACAATAGTTACAAGTTAAGCAGCTGTAAGTCTTGGGTCACCTGTATAAATACTTGGAATTTACCCCCAAACTCTGGTGTTATGCCAAACAATTTGTGTCCTAAAGCAATCAAATCAATCCTTTGCTATAGCTACAACTTATTTCTTTGATGTCTCAATGAGATCATCCTTAAATATTTGAAAGAGATGCAGTGCCCTTCCTGCAATTGTCACTTGGCTTGGAGCCATATGGATTTGCTGCTTCTGATCGTGTAATCCGCATAATCAAAAGTTTTTCCACCTCAAGAGTCAGCCCATTCCATTTTATTACTCCATGCTGATTGCATCAGCCTAGGAACAATCGATGCCATGTGGCACCCTTTGCTTCAGTAGCAGCCTTAACGTGGTCAAACATGAATTTACCTCTTTGGGAGCCTTATGTATTTGAAGTAGTTTTAAAGATAAGGGTTAAAAAGGTCTAAGAATATTTACAAGGACCTTTTTATCATTAAAAAATCTTGATTGTATAATGGGATGCCTTGATAATCAGTTAGTGGAGTTTGGCTACCAGTGGCCCCAACATCTTGTTCTCTGTCATATGTGAGGTCTGACAAGAGCCCAAGACCAATATTGCAGGCATCCAGTGCACCTGATTTTCTTCTCTTCCCCGCTTCCACTTCAGTATCACCGGTTCTGTCTGCTGGTGCAGAGTTGGAAGGTTAGAAGCAGGCTATGATGACAGTGAAGGTTGAGGAGGTGTCAGGGAAAGGGGAAGGGGTTGGAGAAGAGGAAAATCCTCCTGGGGAATGGCAGAAAGGAATAGGGAGACATTAGCTCCTAGAGGTACCTAGAGGATGTAAAAATATATTAACAAGTATGATGGGAACTGCCTATAGTGGAATCCCCAAACATTATTTACCAAGGTGTTACGAAGAACCTCAGAGCTTTCATCTTTCTTTAATTTATGTCACAGATTGCATTCAGATAAATTCCACCTCTTATCTGTTTCTCATCACGCTGAACTTCTATCAATGTTTGTAACCCCGAGGATAGACAAAACTAAAATTAGCTCCACTTCAGTCTGCAGGGGGAATTTGTTGCAGATAAAAACAGTCTCTTTAGGTCTTTACGTCTATAGTAGTTGATTAGTCCCTGCAGTAGGGAAAATTAAATTTTGTGGTTGAGACCCAGCGTGCTTGGATGGTTTAATAATATGATGGCCATCATCCAATGGCTAACAACCAAGAACTAAGGTACACTCTGTACTTTACTCCCTCATGCAACACCTGAAAATCCTGGGGCGAATCAAACAGCAAATTAAAGCTCAGACAACCCTCACCTGCAAACCATGCACGGTATAAGGAACTCATTTTAATGTTTTTTGGCTGAAGTCATAGAGGATAGGGATACAGAAGAATGGCCACGAAGGAATCCTGGTAAGTTCTGAAAGCACCATAGTTTGTGATGTTTTTCCCCTTTCCAGTTTCCTATTACTTTATGCTTAAAAGTTAGTGACTTTTTTTCCTCTCCAAATTCCAGGAAGTACAAGAGCCAAGCTGAACACTGGATAGAAAAAAAGTCTTCTAAATAGGTGTATATGCAAAGGGCTGGGACCATTTGGAAAGAACAGCATTCGAAATTTAACTTTGTGTCTGTGGAACAGCCCCTCTAATCCTAAGCTGAAACTCCTTGCTGTGACCAATTCAGGGGCTCCCTTGACTCCAAATAGTGTCAAGCTGATGAGAAAAACCAAACAGGCAAAAGTACCACTTTCAAATGGATCTTGAATTTTTTTTTAAGATCAGATCTGAAAAAAAAAAAAAAAAAAAGATCAGATCTGAACGTACGACAATGTTTATTTTAATGATATGCATTTATATTCTCAAAGAAATCCCCAGAGAAAAATTTGGGTATCTTAATGGATTTATAGTGGGTGTGGGTAGTGGATTAGGGACAGAGTTCATAAGCTGAAAACAACCACGACAGAAGATATGTGTCAGTTTCTGTCATCGATATAACAAGTTACCACAAGCTGAGTGGCTTATAACAATATAAATGTATTATCTGACAGTTTTGGAGGTCAGAAGTCCTAAAAGGAAGGCGTTGGAAAGACTGTATTTCTATTGGAGGCTCTAGGGTGAATCAGGTCCTCCTTTAGATTCCAGAAGCTACATTCCTTGACTGGTGGCCCCTTCCTCCACCTTCAAAGCACTTCACTCCAATTTCTGCTGCATACCTCTCTTCTCTCTGATTTTGACACTCCTGCCTTTTTCTTACAGACATTTGTGATTACACTGGGCCCACCTGGATATTCTAGGACACTATCCCCATCTCAAGATCTTTAATTGCACCTGCAAAATCCTCTTTTTCCACACGAGGTAACATATTCAAAACTTGGGGGATTAAAAGGTGAACATCTGGGGGGGGCTGTTATTCAAGACTCCCACAGAATATTTTAAGTCAACTTCCAATTCAATTGTTGATCCTGGGATGTGTGCTCTAAATTCCTTCTCAACAGGGGAGGGAGAGTGTGCGGTCTCTATACCACTGTGAAAATTCTTTTCTAAAACTCCATTCTGAGAGCAGAGAGATGAGAGTGCTTTTGCTTCCAGTTCACAAAACTTTAAGAGCTTCCCATAATGTAAAATAAAATGTAAATACATGCTTAGCAAACCATCCAGTTTTTCCCATATGGTCCCAACCCACTTTTCACTGTTATTTCCACTTAAATTCACTCACCCTATGGTGTGTTTTCTTTCTCACAAACCTTTACTTAAGCTACTCCCTCAGCCAGTTCTTAAATGTGATCAACATCTAATCCATTCTCTAACAGCTATTTCATATGCCACTACCTCCATAAAGGGTTTCCAGAGAGTTGAATTTGGAATTATCATTATTGCAATTACTAACAAATGCAAAGGATGTAAGACTCAAAGAGATTTCATATACATGATGTCATTTGTTTCCAAACCCTATTAATATTAATTGACTTCCTTCAATTCTAGATAAAGAAATTCAGTCTCAAAGAATTTGGAGTCTTGTGAAACCAGAATCTCTGAATCCAGACTCAAGTTTGTTTTTACTATTTTTTATAGCCTCTCTCTAGGTCGTCTCTGTTGTCTCCCCTTGATGTTTCCCTTCAAACTTTGTTTCTCTTTTATGGCATTTGTCATAGACTTTTGTATCCTAGCTACTTGTATTTACCTGCTCATATCTGCCCTTCTGTAGGCTCTGAAAGAAGGAACCCTGTCTTGCAATTCTGTATTCCATATAGACCCCAAGAAAAAGAACTGTCATTTATTGAGTGCCTATTGCATGCCAAGAACTTCCTATTTTGTATATTATTTGTACTTCCCACTTGTGAAAAAGGTATTATTATTTTCACTTAATAAATGAAGGCATTGGGATTTAGAGAAATTGCATACATTTTTCATGAATACACAGCCGGTCAGCATGATTCTCAAACCATATTCTTTCCATACGCCCTGCTACGTACACACTCAATAAATTTTTGTTGAAGTGAAGCAAATACCACTGTAGTATAACTATTGTGAAATGGGTTTTCCTGAGGGAAATGGTAAGGTAAGTGTGGAATTTGCCTTGAGGTGAAGCTCCAGGATTACATTCTGAATGCCAAAAACCACAGGAAAAAAAAGGGGAGAAAGCTTCGTGTGTCCACCTTATATTTTGAGGCCATCAAAATACCCTCCCCTATCAGACAACTGACACTTGAAACCAAAGCTTGCTTGAAAGGCATGATTTCACCCTTCAGTAAATAAAAAGTACCTTACACTCAGTTAGCCAGGAGAAGTGATTTAAGTTTTATTTCTGGATAATAATTGAGTAACACTTTGGTATGTGATTCACTGCCAAGTGGACGCCGCTGGTTTCACACAGCTGTAGTTAGGGATGACAAGAGCTATTTACTCAGAAAATGATAATGCAATTGGATGTTGTACTGAACCCAAGGGCAAGATAATTTCTGTTATGCTGTATCACAACCCTACAGTTAGAGTCAGTTTGGTCAGCCGGTAGGTAGAGCCTATGTGGTTGACGCTAATTCATAAGATTCAGTTATAGAAAAAGAAAGCTTACCTTTATTTCAAATTAAATCAAACGGGGCAAAGATTAAGACCCAGTCAATTGGTATTTTCCAGATTCATAGTTTACTTTTCAAGCATATAGAATGTGTTTTTCCCTTTAGACTTGTTTAACTAAAATGTTTACACTTTTGACTCGGTAATCTCACTCTTGGGAATGTACACTAAGGAAATGATTTAAAATAAGAAGAGAAGCAATAGGCATATTTTTTGCAACATTATTTGTAATCATGAAACATTGGAAAAAACCTAAATGTCCAGCAATCAATGAATGCCTCACAAATTATGGCACATCCTCTTAAGGGAAACATTATGCTGCAATCAAATTGTAATTATGAAGGCCATTCACTAAACAAATATACAAAACCATGTTGCAATATGGGAAATGTTAATGATGTACAAGTAAGTGAAAAAGTGGAATGCAAGCCTAGTTAAGGTATCCCGTTGTATGATTTGGGAGGCAATTCACATATACTGGTCAGGTCCCTTTGGCCAGTAGTGTTACAAAGTCCAGGCTAGTCTACCAAGTCCTCAAGCCCTCCCCATTATAGAATCGGAGATTTGCAAAGGCTTTTCAGTGTCTGAGAGATAGAAGAAGTCTGGTGTGTGTCAGTCATCTCTCCATGTGCTGCTGCAGCCTGTGGCTGAAGGTTGCTGGCTACAGAATATAACTTTGTCATTTCTGGCCATGTCCAGAAGAAAGTAGCTAAGGGGAAATCTCCTGCTCCAGTAGGTGGCAGAAGGGCCAAAGTGATGTTTGCTTTCCAATAATACTTGACAATGGGGATTCTCCAGCAAAATGGAGATAGTCCTTGGTCTCCATGTCTGTTCATCACCTCACCCACCTATCCCCACAGGGCACAAAGATGCCCAGAGTAGTGGCATTATAAAAGTTCAGAGTCCCAATTCCCTCATGAGCCAACATTGATGGAGAAAAGGGCTATGGTGGAATTACAGCAATGTCCATTGGAGGCTGTGTAGCCAAATTGTCACAAGTAGAAAATTCAGGCTATAGGAAGGATTGCTACTTCTGAGCAGAGATGATTGGACATTGCCAAATACCAAGGAAACTGAAGGGGTATCTAGGACGAGGGAGGTGGACATTGTTTTCAGGATATAGCTGCATTTCCCATGCTCTGTTCCTGACCGTGAAGGCCACATTACAGCTGTTGGAACTCTTAGATGATTGCTGTTCTAATCACAGCAAGTTCTTCAAGGGAAGACAAATATCTGATGTCATGTTCATTTGAGAGAATGCATTCACTAGTAGCCTGAGCCCCAAGCATACAAGTCCATGGTACACTTAGCTCTTTGTTTACCCAGAACAAGACTGGGTCAGAACTAGTTCCTCACTGATACAGAGCCATCTTCTGTCTCCATCTTCGCTGAGGCCAGTCATAGTCTTTTGGTTTCAACTCCCCGACACTTTCATCTGTTTTTACCCTCATGCAGATGAGATTTTAGGAATTTACAGCCTTTAGGCTTTGGTTGTGGCCAACTTAACCCACCTGATAAAACTTCTTTCTTCCAAATCTCAAGAGACACTTGTTAATTTATCTATTTCTCCTATCCTCACTCCCAAATCCCTGATCATTATAGGCAGATTTGTTCTTTCACTTCTCAAGATTGTCATGCAGGAGAAAGGATTGATTTTGATTACCTGAAAACTTCCTCTTACTCCCTTTGTTTAAGAAAAAGGGAAATCCAGAAGACAGACCTTGGTTGCTTCAAAATAACCTCTTTTCAACATGGCGTGCTGTCACCTGAGACTTGAGTGAACAGAGAAGAAGAGAAAAGGAGGGTGGGAAAAAAGAAAGGAGGGAAAGAAATAGGAGATGAGAAAAAAGAAGCTATGGCAGAATGGAAGGAGGAGATCTCTCTTGCAAAAATTATAAAAATTTTAAAAAGTACTATGTGTATGAAAGAGGACATGGAGGGAATATAGAAAAAGTAAGATAGATGTGTTAGACCTTTGGGATGGATCTTATTTTTCTTTTTAACATTTCTTTTACTTTGGTATAATGGGGTGCAAAAGCAATGGTTGGTGAAATAAATTGAAATTCATTTGCCAGAGTACTTTAACATGGAATACTGGAAAATTTTGACTGAGAGGATGAAGACCCTGTATTCCACCCCAGCTCTGCCACTTAATTATGTGACAAACAAGTCATGTAATCTCTCTCTGTCCAAACTCATTACAAAATCTGATTATCTCTAAGAGAAATTGTTAGGACATTTTCATCAGTAACTGCTAAGATATTCATGATGTCTGTTTATGATTTCAAGTGAACAAAATAGGCAGCAAACTTGGTTAGCATCTCATTAGATTTGTTGACATGAAGCTGTAAACCCAAACCAAAAATTTAATTATTCTGAGATACCTAAAGAGCAAAGAGATTCCCAAAGAAATGCAAAGTAGGAGTTTGGTATATAGAGAATAAAGGACGAAGAAGACGTAATAAGTGGTACACAATCAAAGCCTGGAGAAATGAAGGGCTCACAGTTTCAACACCCCATCCAGTGTTTCAATGACTTCTATAGGATTATCATGTTATTTTGAACAGTGATTTATAAATACTGCTCTGTGGAGAATTAAGATTCTTCCAACATACTACAAAAGCTACTGTAAGGGAGCAAGGGTGGAGAAGAAAAAGTAGTAGGAGACAAGGTCAAAGGAGTGCCTGCTACCCAAATTTTGAACTACTCATAGGAGGGGATAAAAGAAATCGACCAACTAGAGGAATTCCATGTACAGCCTTATTATATATAGGAATTCTGCTCTTCCTTCCAAAAAAACCCCAAAAAAGTCTGGAGCAGAAAGAAAGTTTCATTACTTTAAAATACCTTTGAAAAGCCCTGGTCTGTATTACACTTGCATATCTTCACAACTTGTTTACACCTAATATTAAATCATGGCATCATAGAACAGAACAGGCTAATCCAATGAGACCCATTAGAGGACACTAGCGGCCCTATAGATAACGCCATTCAATGCTTCATTCAGAGTGAGTGTTCTTTTTTTCTTTTTGTTAGTTTGCTTGTTTGTTTGGTAGCCACAAAACTTGTCCTCCTCCCCCTGTATAAATCAGTTATTGAATTAAACTGCATCCTGGAAAGAGATATAGACTGAGGAGAAGCAGTTCCTTTCAGCTTAGGGCAAGCCTGAGAGGAGCCTCAGCTGTGACCCTTCAGCAAGAATGCTCCTGGTGACTGGAGCCCAGGAATTTATTTCCGAAAGGGGCTATGCCACACAGCATGTACTACAGCCTACCCCTTGTATCACATAGTTCCCTTCATTTCCTTGAATAAATTCACTCCATCTGGAATCAGCTCTTCCAGGATTCTAGTTGGTCTCTTACCCGGATGGAACGTACAAGAAAAAGGTCAGTGAACTCACGGGCCTAGTCCTCAGCTTTATCTGTCCTCCAGCTACAGGAGGTGAGAGCTTCTTTGCAGTTGCCAAAGGCCCCTGATTTTCACATTTAGCCTTAAACTGATGATTAACCATTCCCAGGCATTTATTATACTTTCCCCAATGTACTTATTATCTCAGGAAATATCCATTTAATTTCTTAGCTCTTGCAAGAACTACCTCTTTCCATCCCATCCCCACATGCGTAGTGTTAAATGCTAGAAATATTGCACGAGCCCTGCATTTCCCTCCACACGTGTCCCTCCAGGTTCAGCAACGGTGAAAGTCTTTAAAATTCTACTGTAACATATTCCAGGGGCTATTAATCCGAATAATACTAATATTGTCAGTGATGGCGTCCTCATTGCCAATCAGAGAAGCACAGATCCAACTCCAAAATCTCATTCACAATCTGCTTTGAAAAACCAGGCCTGGTACCAACTGTGAGAGAATGAGAGCCCTAGGACACAGACGCTATGATGGAGATTCGCATATAAGAATTTTATTGAGAGGGGCGCCTGGGTGGCTCAGTTGGTTAAGTGTCTGCCTTCTGCTCAGGTCATGATCTCGGGATCCTGGGATCAAGCCCCTCGTCAGGCTCCCTGCTCAGCAGGGAGTCTGCTTCTCCTTCTCCCTCTGTCCTTCCCCACCAACTCATGCTCTCTCTCTCTCTCAAATTAATTAATTAATTAATTAATTAATTAATTAATTAATTAAATCTTTTCAAAACAAGAAGTGTATTGAGGAAACAATGCTCTTGGTAACAACTGTAAGGAAGTCAGGGAAGCAGGACTGGACACATGGACAAGTTGAACCATGATGCAGTTTCAGCTGAGGTTTAGCCAATTCAACAGGGAATGCTGAAGAGAGGTTAGTCCTTCAGAGAGGTCTCAAACTAAGACAATCACAGCACCACATGAGCAGCCATTGATGCGGGCTGCCCAGAGGGAGAAAGCATAACTTTTACCAGTGCCTCTCAGCTGAGAGCAAAGCTTAGGGAATTGCCCAGCTGTGAGACATTAGCCACCACCCCAGAAAGCAGGGGGGATAAGTGGCTCCATTTTCACTGGCGAAATCCAGGTAGAATGTGACAGATGCTACTACAGTACCCTGTAGTACCCTGTAGAAATGTGCATGTTTCTACAAGGGTGTTATGAGTGACCTAAGTCACTGGGAATCTCCTCCAGCTGAAAAGTCAGAGCTGTAAACTTTTCTGATCACATGCAGCCCAATTTCCACCTTCAATAAATGTTTAGTAAATGCCTATTGGAATTCTGCAAAATACACTACCATCTTAAAATGTCTTTTTCTTTCCCTCTTTAGTAAGTGCTTCAAACTTGTTTTCTATTTCCATTTTTGATGCTAGAAATACCTTCTCTAATATCTCTACTAAAGAAAATAATTAAAATACTCACATTAATAAAGTATAAAATTCAAGAATTTCCTGTGGTTACCTTTAAGTAGAGAGGAAGTTTAAATTTCTCCTCCAATATTTAATGAAACACATATGCGTGTGCAAACACACACATGCAAAGATTTTTTCCCCCGTGTTCTTAATGATATGCTGTAATTATTGAAATAAATAAAATGTCTTGATAGGGAGATCCAGTTGTGAACTGAAATTCTCGGAAAAGAATTGCAAAATTATAATTTCAACAATTGTCACTGCATGAAGGCTAATTTACTAAATTATGTTAGGGCATAATTGGTGAGTTGATAATTAAAATATTGAAATTTCAGGAAACAGCTAATATCTTTGTTGAATACCTTTATTTCCTTGGTTCTCTATGTAAAGGAAATACAAAAAGCAAATAAAAATGCAGTAAGATGCTTGGTAAGTAGAGTGTAAAAGTTGAAAGACCATAAAACCGAAGTATAATAGACATCTATTTTATCTGACTACCCAAAGCTCCTTGGTGACATCATTTGCCTACTTTCTCAGTCTGTGTAGTTCTGGTGGAGCTGATGCTATCTTGTGGCTCTAGAAGTGGCCACAAGAACCAGGCCAGGTCAAAGTATTCACTCATCCTAATCATAGTGACAGGTTCAAGGATGGACACTTGACTCTAGCCAGATCATTGAAGAACTCATTCTAGAACATATTCCTGACTTTTGTTTTGTTTTGTTGGTTTTTTTTTTGTTTGTTTGTTTGTTTTGGACATCTGAGTCTGGCTATGCCTGGAGTCAGTCTAATGATAAGTCAGTGAGTGAGGGTCCTCCTGATGACTATACCACAATTGCTTTGTGAACACTCAGGCTGTAAATTTTGCTACTTTTGTCGTCTAGTTGTAGAATTGACAGGTCACTGTTGAAAAGAATAATAATTTCTCTGCTTTCCTTTGCATGCATTTCTTAAACTCTCAGCCACATCTCAGGTTCCTTCTCAAAGGTAGTTTGCATATTGTTTGGAATGATGTCTACTACGTGACTCCAACTTAAGTTGTGCTTGTTCTGAGTAAAGAATCTTCTCAGCCTCTTAAGAATTTATCCAGAGTAATTAGATACACCCTGATTCATCCAAATGTTATCCAAAGGCTAAATATCTGTGGCTCTAATTGTAAAAGCTCATTAACTTTAAATACAGCTAAAGTTATTGAGGGGAAGAAAATCTCAGTAGAAATACTCTAATAGATTGTCTAGGAAGACTAAAAAGGAAAGGTTTGTATATCCAATTAATCTTGATGTTGTCTATATCATTCCACTTACTTTAGAACTGAATCTAAGTGCTTGAGCAAGAAAACATATCTTGCAAGATATTCAGCAGACTTTAATATTTTCGATCATCTCCCAGGGCAACCAAATAGCAGATGAGGGGAAATTTCTCTTTAAAGAATTTTTCCAGCTAATAAATGAAGAAGAAATTGTACAACTAGAATATTATCATTTTGCAAACTCTAATGAATTCATACTTCTGAATTAGTGCTTCTGGATGTTGATTATCGACAGATCCTTGCATCACTAACAACCAGAAGGAAGCACTCAACATTGCTAGAGTAGTCTTGCTGGAAAAATGTGAACCTATATCTGACCAAGACTCTAGATCAGGGTTTCTCAACCTCAAAATAACATTTTAGGCCAGATAATTCCTTGTTGTGTGTGTAGTGGGGGATGGTGTCCCCACAACATTGTCTGCATTCTCAGGTGGTTAGCAGCATCTCTGGCTTTTACTTACTAGATGCCAGGACATCCCTGTGTTATGAAATCCAAAAATCTCTGAAGACACTACCAAATGTCCCCTGGAGAGGGGAACAAAATCACCCCATCCCCTCACAGTGAGAATCACTGTTCTAGATTCAACTACCAATTCACAAGAAATGCATAAGATCACCAGACACTGAGCAATTATAAAAGACAAATAGCTTTTCTGGTTGCTTGCAAGGGGGAAAAAAAAGAAATGGAAGGAAACTCTATAGATTTAAAAGCAATTTAAGAGATATATTGACTAATTGCAATGTGTGGACCTTATTTGGATTTTACTTGAAACAGTAAAAACAAATAAATAGTTTGAATACTTACTAATTTTTAAGAATCATTGCGAATATTTAGGTGTACAGGTGCTGCAGATAAGTTTTTTTTTAAAGAATTCTTAGCTTTTAGAGAAACAGAAATAGTCAAAGACGGAAGATGATGTCTAGGGTTTTCTTCAAAGTAATATACGAGTGGGGCAGAGTGATGTATGGGAGAATCAGTGATACAGATTGGCTATTAGTAGATACTTTTAAAAACTGGGTGAGGGACAATTGAGAGGTCTTTATACAATTATGCTTATATTTGTACAAATTAAAAAACTCCTTAATAAAAGATAAGGTGAAATATTTCTAGGAAAGATGATTTCTTTGGAGGAAGGACTACACAGAACATTATAAGACCAGAAAATACCTATGTGCATAATATTCATAGGCCTTAGGGGGAAAGCAGCTCTAAATTTGTTTTTAATCATCTAGACCAGGTTCTTTGTTTTTTGGGTTTTGTTTATTGTTTTGATGGGGTTTTGTTTGTTTGTTTGCCTTTTCGGATTTTTTTTTTTTTTTTTTTTGAGAATACCCTCCTTGTAATGACCCCTCTTGTGGTAAAACTATCAAAGATTATAAACTAGTTTCACCAGATGGCCATCAGGGCCAAATACATTTTAACTTCCTCACAATGAGGTTGTTTAATAAGACTACCATCTAATGAATTCAGCTAATAATGTGTGCTAATCAACGTTCCATTTCTCCTGCCCAAATTCACAAAATAATTTTTAAGTTTTCTTATTTTTTCCTTTCTGTAAATTCATATGCTGGCACGTCCACTGCCACAACAATAAATCAGCATCAGTTGAATTGCTGCCTTAAGCTCTTAATGGCTCTTTTTGCCTGCAGACTCTTCCCTCACCAGTTCATCATGCACACAGTTATCTTTATAAAGCACAGACATGATTATATCACCTCCTTACCTAAGCACCTCAATGTCTTCCAAATTCATCCACATAACTTCTTAAATCCTCAGTCTGGCAGTTGCAGCTCTCTATGAGTTAGATGTTGGATATTTCTCATTATTACTCACCATATTAAGTCTGACCACCTCACAACAGATTCACACATGAACTCTATGCTCCAAGGGTCCCCTTTCCATAAATCCACTCTGCAATCTCTTCTCTACTTACATTTATTCATTCTACACCTACATTGCACATCTGTCCCACTTTTATCTTTTGTATTCATACATATGTTTCAGTGCTTGACTGATCACCATCTACTCTACAAATCATTACCCTTTTTTGACCAGTTGGGGTTAATCACTCTCCCACTGGCCCATTCCTCTGTATTTGTTCCACTACTAGTCAGTTTTCAGTCATTTTGGATGAAAGTATATCTGTCCAGGGGCGCCTGCGTGGCTCAGCCAGTTAAGCAACAGACTCCTGATTTCAGCAGGTCGTGATCTCAGGGTCACAAGATTGAGCCCCATGTAGGGCTCTGTGCTCAGTGGAGAGTCTGCTTGAGATTCTCTCTCTCTGCCCCTCTCCCACCATGCTCTCTCTTGCTTTCTCTATAATAAATAGATAAATCTTTTTTAAAAAAAATAAAGTTATCTCTGTCCAGTTTTACTACTGCACTGGATTTTCTAGCAAGACAGAAACTGTATTTTATCTTTTATGGCTGTGGCACCTGGTCACATACAAATTGCATAAAATGTTTGCTGAATTAATTATGGTGATTATTTTGATTCCATAAAATAACTAAATCAATCACCCAAAGTAGAAATGCATGCAAAAGATCACATGATTCGCAACTGGCATTTCAAAATAAATAGAGCAGAAATCCCTGTAAGGTGATCCAATCACCATAGGAAAGAGAGAAAACATACGTGATAAATTAAAATTTCAGGATGAGGTTTGATTCCTAAATCCTGCTATTCTCACCTCTCAAAGAAAACTAATCAACAAAGGACTAGAATATGAACAGAACTGGCACTAGAATATTCCCTTATTGATAGCTGGATACACACTGACGATTTTTGTCTTAGCCCAGTTTCTCTGGAGAACAGAAGTTGAAGCAAGGGCTAAGCATTAATGCTTAATTGACAATTAAAATATTTGGAGCAGAGGAAGAAGTGAGGAAAAAGAAGTGAGACAGAGAAGCACAAGAGGTAAATACAAGATGACCGTGCCCCACAAAGACTCCCAGCTGGTCACTTGGCTGGAATTCTCTGGAGAGCCTATTGAACTTCAGAACAGTACACAGAATGAGATGGAAAGAGAATATTTCTGCCTTCCCTTCCCATATGCTGTTCCCAACTGGTCAAACTTTGCTCCAGGTTATGTCACCTGGCTACTTCAGCAGCTTCTGGTAAGCCATATTCAGGTAATAATAATAACAATAATCATGTGCAATCCCCATGGAGTTGTGGTTCTTCATTTGTGTCTAGAAGTAGTAAGATAAGCTAATATTTAAAATATTATGATTCTATGGCTCCATGATATCCTCAGACTGACCAGTAAGTTGAGCAACTGTTCCTATACTTCTCTAACATGGTTGAGAGGTCTAAGTATACAGAAAGTGTGGGAAGACAGTCCTTGATTTTAACAGAAATTCCCCAAAGTTTCTAGTAGTAGTGAAAATAGCAGTCTCTGCTGAATCAGTCAAGATTGAGTTCGGAATCTGCAATTTATCCAACTTCAGCAAATTCCCCAAACCTCTCTCCCAGACCGAAGCAACAATTAATCTGCTTTCTGTTTATATAGGACTTGCATATTATGGATACTTTATATAAATGGAATTATACAATGTGTGGTCTTTGGCGAGTGGTATATTTTACTAAGCATAATGTTAAGGTTCATCCATGTTGTGCCACATGTTAGTACTTCATTTCCCTTAATTGCTGAGTAATATTCCATTGTATCAATATACCCATTTTATTTATCCATCAGCTTGTTGGTATTGAGTAGTTTCCACTTTTGACTATTTTGGGGGTCTTTTTGTTGCTTTTCTAATTTAAATTCAATTTGCCAACATATAGTATAATACCAGGTGCTCATCACATCACTTATTTTGAATAGTGCTGCTATGAACATCCATGTACAAGTTTTTATGCGAACATACATTTGTGTATATCTATATCTATATCTATATCTATCTATATATATTACTTGGTCATATGGTAACTTAACTTATTATTGAGGAACAGCCAGGCTATTTCTCAAAGCTGCTACACCATTTCAGGTTTCAGGTTTTCAATTGGAACCTATGTTTGAGGTTCCAGTTTCTTGTTATTTGTTTTTATCTTTTTTATTATAGGCAGTCTAGTGAATTTCATGAAGTGAAATCTCATTGTGGGTTTGATTTACATTACCTTAATTACTAAAGATGTTAAACATCTTTTCATGTGTATATTGGCTATTTGTATATTTCCCTTGGAGAAATGTCTATTCAGATTCTCTGTCCATTTTTTTAATTGGGTGGTTCTTATATATTGTAGATACATATCTCTTATCAAATATATAATATTCTTTTTTTAAGATTTATTTATTTATTTATGATAGACATAGAGAGAGAGAGAGAGGCAGAGACACAGGAGGAGGGAGAAGCAGGCTCCATGCTGGGAGCCCGACGTGGGACTCAATCCCGGGACTCCAGGATCGTGCCCTGGGCCAAAGGCAGGTGCTAAACCACTGAGCCACCCAGGGATCCCCCTCAAATATATAATTTTCAAATATTTTCTTCCATTGTATAAAACTGGGAAATGTGAGTCTTCCAACTTCACTCTGTTTTTTCCCCAATATTGTTTGGCCATTCTAGTTCCTTTCCATATCAATATGAATTTTAGAATCAGTTTGTCAGTTTCTGCAAGAAACACCGCAAAGATTTTGATAGGGATTTCATTAAATTTGCAGACCAATTTGGGGAGTATTGTCATCTTAACAATTCAAGTCTTTCAATCCATGAACATGGGATTCCTTCCCATTTAGTTGGGTTTTCTTAAAATTTTAAAGAAGATTTTATAGTTTTCAGAGTATAAATTTATTTCTATTTCTCTCATTATGTTTATTTCTAATTCCAAACTATTTTTATTAAAACCAAACCTCCAAACATCCACTTTCTAGTTTGTTTTTGTTCTTCCCTTATAATCTCTGTATATTGGTGTAGCAATATGTAAAACAATTGAATCAGCAGTAGCATATGTAATCCTGCCCAAAACTCATGAAGGTTATAATGGGGAATTGATGTGATAGAAAAACCCCAAGCTTTCAAGGTCAATTTCCTGTTTCTCTCCCATTCTTAACGTATCACCTTGGGTTAGTTATCTAATTTCTGGGCCTTGGTTTTCTTATCAGCAAAATAATAATAGCTTATATTCATGTCTTTCTTATATCTTAAGCACTCTTTTGAGTGTCTTGTACATAGTAACTAATTTAACCTTTCACAACTCAGGGAGGTAGTCACTAAAATTTATCTGCATTTCATAGTTGAGAACAATGACATTCTGATTGGCTAAGTGATTTGTGCAGTCACATGGTAGGTTAGCAAAACCACATGTCAGGCTAAGACAGTTTGGCCTCTAAGGAGATGCTCTTCGCCACAATAGTAGATTAATACCTTCCTCATTGGTAGCAAAGGAAATTAAATAGGAAAAAATGCTGGACACATGGTAGACATTTTATAAAAGTTTTTCTTTATTAGACAAAAATTTCCTCAATTAATCATGGAAGCCTGCTGTTCTTTTCATTGAATAAAAAATATTTATATGAGTGAATCGTCTTTACTTATATTAAAATAGTCAATACATTGGGGCAGCTGGGTGGCTCAGGTCATGATCCCCGTGTGGAGGCCCATGTGGGGCTCCCTGGTCAGTGAAAAGTCTGCTTCTCCCTCTGTCTGTCACTCCTCCTGCTTGTACTTTCTCTCTTTCTACCAAATAAGTAAATAAAATCTTTAGAAACCTAGTCAATACAAAGGTGGATTAGTAATGAAACCAATATAATATAGGCTTTGGGTTCCCTTCTTTGCACCAGCCCCTTCCAAGTCCCTGTATCTGATCTATAAGTTTATAATCTTTGAAAAAAAAATTTCCTCAAACTGTGTGAGTTTTACATCTCACAAAGGCAGATCTACTCCTGAATATATATTATCAAGAAAAATCAGATAATAACCCAGAGATTTCTAGTTTGGCAAAGTGAAAATGGAGTGTCACCTATAACTAAGATAGCAAAGAAGAAGGAGGAAGAGGAGGAGGTGGGGATGAAAATGAAAGGAGATTTAGGGAAAGAAGAAAGTTTGGTTTTAGATGGGTTCCATTATGGATGCGAAAGGAACAGTCAGATGGAGGTGTCCTATTTTAGGCATGCTGGGACAAGGATACAGATAAGGGAACCTCGGCAAGGATGATAGTTAAAGCCACAGTTATCAATTCTATCACCTCAGGAAGATAAGTAGCGTTAGCCAGTAGTTCTCAACTACAAACAATTTGCCCCCTCCCCTCCCCCTGCCTCCCCACCCAGATGCCTGGGGATGCTACTGGCATCTAGTGGGCAGAAGCCAGAGATGTTGCTAAACATCCTGCAATGAATACAACAGTCCTCTGCAACAAAGCATTACCTACCTGTTCCAAAATGTCAATAATGCAGATGTTGAAAACACTAGATAGATGAAGACCAAGGAGGAGAATGAAGAAAACCTTGTTGAACAAAAGATGGGAAGAAGTAGGGTTTCTGAGACAGGGCAGTGGTTGGGGGAAGGCAGTCAAAATACATTCTGAAGAAATTATACAGAAATGCAAGAAATACAAAATGCCTCTTATTATTCCCTGCTTTTTAGACCAATCCAAAAAGGCCATCATACTGTTGTCAGTGGGATCCACCATCTTCCCTCTGTAACTGCCTTGTCAGGGTGATGATTCTCAGATGAAGTAATGCAACTTAATTATGTCCAGGATAATAAGGGTGTGAATAGCATGCAGATGCTCAACATCTGCTAATCCCAAATTGAATAACTCTTCAAGTTAATGTTTTTTCATAGGCACTGGAAGAGTTGCTGACATATAGAGTCCCAAATGTCTACTCTGCAACTTCAGTTTTGCATCTAGTGTTAGGGTGTGTCTGGATTGGTATCATTCCATACTACTTATGGTTTATATTAGTTGTTCAGTTAAGGAGAAACTGAAAATAAATGATCACTGTACTAATATGCACAGATAATAGTAGTGACTATTCATGTCACTTTTGTGAATGAGTAATTTCTGGGGAAAGATGCATATGGTTACAAAAATATTATATCAAATATCCCTTTTGTCCATCCACGAATAGTTCCTTTAGCCCCCAGTGATCCCTAGTAAGCACAGTCCAAAGATTCATGTGTAGGGTAGAAGAGGGGTAGGGGTGGGGAGTTGATCAGAGAATCCTGACACATTCTCTCTGTACATAATCTCTGTCATGATCATACCTTACAGTCCTTTCAACTCTTCCTTTTCCTCTGTAATTTCTTGAATTAGCTTGTTAACATCTTGTCCTCCAAACTTGTCTCATACTATCGTCTTTCTTCCAACTGTGATCTTGGATATTCTCAGCCACATTTCTGATTCCCCACTGTATGGAGATGTCTCGTTGTCTGTAGTTGTTTTGTTTTTTGTTTGACTGGTTGTTAGTTTGATTAGTTGTTTGGTTTGTTTTCTGTCCATTATCCACTATCCTTTATTCTGTTAACATCACCTTGATATTGTTTTGGGGAATCACCTGTTCAATCCATATTATTTAGGTAGGACAGCCCATTCTCTACACAACAGAAGTGTACCTTGGACCTAGCCTGGCTAGTTTGTGTATTATATTCTCTGGTCATAGCAATTCCTCTGGTCATGGCTGAGCTTATGACCCAGGGTAGCCAGAAACATTCAATTCCAAGACATTTTCTGAACATTTAAAAGATGCTTTCTTTCTTCTAGATTTGTTTAACTATAAGGATTTCAGTCTGAGTATTTCAGCAGCTATTTTTCCGGGAAAAGTCTGGAAATCCAAACAAGAGTGAAAGAGAGCTCCCAAGACAAAGCCCACAGTCTTTTTATAACCTAAGCTCAGGAGTCACATATCTTTACTTCCAGCATATTCTATTCATTAGAAGCAAACTATCAATTCATGTTTACACTCAAGGGGAAGGATTAGACAAGAACATGAGTGCCAGGAAACAGGGATCATTGGGATCATCTTAGAGGTTGCTTACCACAGTTTGGGTTCTTCTAAAAGCAGATCCTAAGACAAGAATTTAGGTGCAAGCAGTTTATTAGAAAATAGATCCCCAAAAATACTGTGAAGAAGCATGGAAATAAGACAGGAAAGGAAAGACAAGCAGTAAATGATTGCCATTGATTGAATCTTTGTGTCTCCCCAAAATTCATTTGCTGGAATCTAATCTCTAATGTGATGATATCTGGAAGTGGGGCCCTTGGGAGCTGATTAGGTCATGAGAGCTCTGTTATTATGAATGAGATTAGTGTTCTTATAAAAGAGGCATAAGAAAGATCCCTGTCAAAAAAATAAAAATAAAAATAAATAAAAATAAAAAGAAAGATCCCTGTCCCTTCTGCCATTTGAGGAAGCAGTGATGAGAAGGCTCTCTTTGAAACAGGAAGAGGGTCCTCACCAGACACTAAATCTGCCAGCACCTTGATCTTGGACTTCCCAGCTTCTAGAACTGTGAAAAATAATTATTTATTCTTTATATGTCTCCCAATCTGTAACATTTTCCTAAAGCAGCCCAAAAGAACTAAGATAATGGTCTTTAATGAGTGTATTACAGTTCTGTGCCACTGGGCTCCATCCCACTAGGATCCCTCTGAGCGTCTGTATGGAACACTGGCCAGAACTATCCTACTAGAAGTAAGAAAGATAGAGTATTTATTCATCATCTGCCTCACCTTGCTTCAGAGTTACCTGGAGCTGTCTGCAAGTGTATGGGCAAGCACCAGCAGCACCTGCTACAGCACCTTACTGACTACCCCTGTCTTTTTGACCCAGCTCCTAGGACTTTCTCCCCTTGGTGCTTTCCCCCCACTCACATGAGATTGTTTTAGATCCAGTCACTTTGATATACAAAGAGTTTTATCCAATTCATAAATACCCACAATGCATCATCTATATATATATTTGGTCCATTCAAAAATTACAAAATGGATCAAAATACAACCCCAGCTCTTTTTTTAAAGATTTTATTTTATTTATTCATAGAGACAGACAGAGAGAGAGAGAGAGAGAGAGGCAGAGACACAGGCAGAGGGAGAAGCAGGCACCACACAGAGAGCCTGACATGGGACTCGATCCCAGGTCTCCAGGATCACACCCTGGGCTGCAGGCGGTGCTAAACCGCTGCGCCACCGGGCTGCCCACAACCCCAGCTTTTAACGCATGTCTATTTTACTGGAGGAGATAAAGTAGGTACAAAGTAGCCATGACATAAGAAAGCTTAATACTAGTGATATACTTTAAATATCATGGGAGAGGAATGGGAAGTCTTTATGCATGAATATTTTGTCTGGATTTTGAAAGGCAAAAAGATGCTGTTTAGATGCCAGAAACAGCCAGAGGTATGATTTGACAAGAGGAATGGTGTGCCAGAGAGGTTAATGGGAGAAGGGGTTGGCTGTTGTGTCCAGATACCGGAAAGTCCTAAATACCAGGCTATGAGTTAGATTTCATTGGCAGTGGGGGATTGGTTAAGGTATTTGAGATAGATGTGACACAGTTATATATTATAACTTCTCATCCCAATGAGCATTCACATCTCACATTTACAACGAACAGGATGGAGAATCGGATTTTTAAGGTTTTAAAAAAAGTTATGGTTGAAGTGACCTGCTATTGCAATTATTATTGGATATTGCATACTATTACTGGTAAGCTCTTTCTTAAGCACACCATGTGCTCTAGATCAGAGGTCAACAAACTTATTCTGTAAAGGGTCAGTGAGTATTTTAGACTTTGTAGGCCATATGGTCTCTGCTGTAATTACTCTTCTCTTCTGCTGAAGCATGAAAGCAGTCACAGACAATGTATAAATAAATGGATGTGACTTTGTTCCAATTAAACCTTATTTACAAAAACAGGCAAGATTTGGCTTTCTGGCCATAACTGCAACTAAAAATATTGTTTCTATATTTGACTTTTGATGTATCTTCTCCAACTTACTCCTAAAAATTTATACCTCCTTTGGGTGAAGATAGAGTAAGCCTGCACTCCCCAAATTTGCCAGATTCTAAGAGTCACTTGGAATACTTGATCTCTGTGCAGATTCTCAGACCCCTCTCCCTGGAGATCCTTTTTTTTTTTTTTTTTTCCCCTGGAGATCCTAATTCATCTAGGAGTCTGGAGATGAGGCTCCACAATCTTTGCTTTAAAAGCCCCAGATGATTTTACCATCAGGCAAGTTTGGGAAGCCCTGGGTTGTTGATCATCACAGAGTTGTTCCCCACATCTCACAAGTTTTCATTACTCTCATAAGAGACTAACAAGTATTGAGATCCTGCCATGAATACAGTGCAGTGAGAAGCAACAGGAGAGAGAAGATGCTGTCTCTGCCCCAAAGGATCTTTGATCCAATGCATCAGGGCTACAGGTAGTACTTGCCCTTAGAGGATTCAGAGGACCAAACTCTTAAAGCATGTATTATTTATAGAAACATAGTCACTCAACCTCCTCCCCAGTAAATGTTGCTTTACTTTCTTCTTCAATTAAAGCCAGTCTAGAAAGAATTGGGAGTGATATTTACACTCCCCTTAGGAAAATGGGGGTAAACACACCTAATACTTTTGCCTTAAGAAAAACACTTAACTAATAGCCAGGAATTATAGTACACCCTTGGTACTTGGGGCAAGAGATTCAGTGACCCATGTCCAGAAAAAAACTTTCTTTAGAGAAATGCTTCCTTTAGACAAAGAAGTACTTTTCTGACAAGTCAAAAATTAATATGAAAAAATACACAGCTTTTCTTTAAGACAGATTTTTCATTCCAAAATATTAGGGCCTTTAAAAATAAGTGAATTTATTTAAGTTATCTGAAAAGGAAAAAAAAAAGAAAGAATTAAAAAACCTGGTATTTTTTTTTCAAAAACCAAACTATTGGCTCAAAGAAAGCCTAGGAAAAGAAGCACTGTTGCTGAAGCGGTTTTGAGCTTTTTGACCTATAATGTTCTATATTTCTGGGGAAAGAGGGTCCTCTGTTTTTTGCTTGTGATGCCTCTTTAAGAGTCTCTGGTCACTACAGCTCCACCTAGTAATTGTTTGTTACCTAATCTAAAGGACCATTCTAAAGCCCACAACTGCCCTTGGAAGACTTTCTCTGACTTTGAGTTCATGTGGTTCCCCTCTACATAATAACTCAGTGACTTTCCATCATTCACCTGATAAAATCTAAACTCCATAGAATAGAGCATAAGCCCCTTCATGATCTCACCATCTCCAGCTCTTCCAGCCTTCTCCACGCTAACCTCCCTGCCAAGATCACCACCACACATCCATGACTACAATTTCTTTGCTCATTCCTTAGTACTTGTGGGTCTCCCTGCTTGGAAAACTTGCTCCTGTACCACTCCCCCTCTCTGTCTGTAAGCTGACTGTGCTTCAAAATCAGGTCAAGATGACCTTCTCTGTGAGGACATCTCTGACTTAGGAGCATGATATTCTGTGCCTCCATTGAGCCTCATACCTATTTCCATCAGGGCATTACTATACCATGTCATTTCTCTTCACTATTTGCTTTAAAACTATTTCCAAACAAAACTAAACACTCCTTGAGAACAATAACTATGCCAGTTCATCTTTCTAGTCCAGTTTTGCTTCAAAATAGAGCATTCAATGCATGTCTGAAAATGCCTTGAAAGAATGAATGAATCAACAGGATGAAGATATTTACAGAGAAAGAGCTGTCAGAGCTGACCCTAGCTAATTGGATGATGTACGTGTAAGCAATTAGCCTATAGTTCCTATAATACCCCTACTTAGGAACAAGATCTTGTTTCCAGGCTTTTAATCCATTAAATCTATCCTGTACCAAGCAGCTGGCATCACATAAAAACAGGTTTCCAATACCCTCTGATCAGTCACAATCTTAGTCTTGAGCCACTTGTCCAAACCTACTCTATACCCTACTCTCCATGTGTTTCTGATCCATCTGGCTTATGACCTCATTATACAATCTCCTATTTACAACCTTACTACATTCTTTAATTCTGAGCTTGGTCTTGATTTTCTGACTTTGGCTTGGGTTCTTCTCTCTAACTAGAACTTGAATTCTGTCTTTGTGTTCATGGCTCCCTCTTAGTATCCACCCTGTCCTGAAAACTCCTTTGGTTAGAGCTCTTGCTGGACTCATCACAGCCTTATGAGTGGAACACGAATCCAAGGAGTAACCTTGAACCACTAGGTGAGGGAAACTGACCCCTACTGCAAATTATTAGGAAGAATGGGGAGAAAAGGGAGTCAAAACCAATCTATACATCATGTCCACTGGTACATATTATTCCACTGTAAGGGCATTTGAATTCATCTCATAAAAGATTTAACCTTTGATAGTCAAGTGCTTAGAAAAATAGATGCACTGAAATGAAGAAAGATAAACATATCTTAGAACAGTGTAGAGACAGATGATAAAGGGTTGAAGGAAAATGGTGAAAGAAAATCATTTTGGGATAATTATCTATGATAAGGATTTAAGGTACAACTGTTTTGCACCTGATGCTGAACCTATCTAGAATCTTACATAGGATGGCAAGAGTGAAGGAGTTAGGTTTTGACAAGTCATTATGCTAGAAATGGGAAGGAGAGAAGGAGATATTGGTGTTTAGGAGTAAAAATAAGTTGGGTAAAGAAGACCTGGGTTTGAATTTGAGATCTGCCCTTTTTAGGCACTGAGACCTTGAAGAAGTTCCTTAGCTATGCTCTTTGCCAGTTTCATCATCTATAAAAGGAAAATAAATATATTTAACTCACAGGTTGTTTAAAGGATTAAATATAATAATTAATAGAGAGTAATTGATGCAATATTATTTGAGAATGTGTCTATTGTGCTGATTCTGCTATGTCCTAGGAAAAGATGGAGGCTTAATTCCTATTATTCTGGACATGGATAGTTTATAGGCTAAGAAGCATGTTGGACTCTCCAATGACCATGGCTATTAGATAATCACTGATGAACCAGAATATGATTTAACTTGTTTATGGTTTCCTTTCCTTCAACTCAGCTTCTCTCCACTTTGCTCAAGTATGCTCTCTTGGATACTTTTATACTTTCCATTAAATTTCAGACAAAGAACTTGGGGACATCTTCAATTCCTCTCTTTCACTCCATATCCAGTCTAACTGTCAGTTCTGTCAATTTGTCACTTTCTTTGCCACCACCATGTCCAAGTTGCCCAAATTATGGCAAAAGCCTCCAAATTGGTCTTGTTGCTGATTCTACTAAAGTCTTTTCTAAAAACAGCAGCCAAAGTGAATGTTTCAAAACATGTTTCAGACCCATGTAGTTCCTCTGTTCAAAATTCCTCACTGGCTTCCCTTTTCACTATGAACAAAAGCCAAAATCCTTTTGATGGCCTACAAGGCCCTAAGTGATTGGGCATCCCTCTTCGTCTTGTACCCTACCTCCTTCCACTCTCTCTCTCCCTCCCCTGTGCTCACTCCACACATGCCACACTGGCTTCCTGTTAATCTGGAAACATGCCAAACACATTCTAGTGTCATGAAATTTGCTCTTGTCTGGAACACTCTTCATCAAGATATCTGTGTGACTTCCCTCCTCATGCATCTGCCACCTTGAGGTCCATCCATCATCATGGCCTGAGATTCCCCAACAGCAGAGCCTGAGACAAAAGTTCAGATGTAGGTACTTTTAGGGGAAAATTGATCCCAAGGAATGGAGTCAAGGAAGAAGGAGAGAAAGCTAAACCCAGGGCACATTAGTAACCTGGTCAATGTTGTGGGCAACCAGAGCTCAGTCTGGCTAGGGATCATGAGGAATGCTTCACAGAATTGTCTACCCCGTAGAGAAAGAAGCAAGTATTTATTTACCAGTTCTCTTTCTAATTGATCAAAAGTTTCTGAATGGAATGTTCCTTTCCTTGAGCAAGTGAGCTCCTGCATGTACCAGGATGATGAAAGTAATACTCAGTGGGACAGAGAATCCCCTGTACAGAGAGTAGAGATATAAGGCAAAACTAAGTTGAGGTGTGACATGATGATGTCGATGTGAATCTGACCATTGCAGCAAAGAGTGAAATAAGAAAGATGATTGAGAAGATATGAGACAGGGCTTAAGACTTATCTATACTTCCCTAACCCCTTTATCCACAGAGTACCCAGCCCCTATCCTGTCACTCTCTATACCCTCATTACCACCGCATATATTCACTTGCTTATTGGCTTGAAGTTCTCCTTACAGGACTATAAATAGCATGTGATCAGGGGCTTAGTATATTTTGCTTACTACAGTACTCTCAATTTCTGGGATGGTGTCTTATATATAGAAACAACTATTGTTAAATGAATAAATAGCTTAGAATCTATGAATTGATATGTCTATATCTGAGAGAGAGAGAATGAGAGAGACTGAGAGAGAGCAAGGTGTCTAAATATCAGGCTGTCCAGATATAGTTAAGATATGTTGGTGCCTTTTTGCTGTTGACTTGTCTGCCCATCCAACTTTTCCTGCAATCCAGGATTCTGTATTCCCTCTAAGTGAAGTTAAACCAGATTTAAGCCTGTGAGTGTCAACAGAGAGTTTATTGATGCACTAAACCAGTGTTCTCAAATGCTCACATGAATCGGAATCAACGGAAGGGCTTATTAAAATTACTGGGCCCTGTGTCAGGGCTGGCCGGGAACTGAGAATGTGCATTTCTAACAAGTGCTACTGCTACTGCTGGTTCCGGACCACATTTTAGGAACCACCACATTAGACGGTTCTTATAGCCCCTTAAAGTGGGCATCTTGCCCATTACATCGCCTGGTCCAGGATTGGTGAGACCCAAGGGAAGAAGCAGGTTTGTTTCATTTAAGCTGCTACAAAGCCCAATATAGCCCCGCTTTTTGGAGACTTTACAAGGTCACCATTCAACATGGGATTTACTTACTACGTTCGGCTAATCCTGATGAAGAGTTCAGGCCTGTTTAAGAGCTCACTTTACAGTCAGCACTAGGACCATATTTTTTAAATAAACCATATCTTTCTTTAATTGGCATGTCTAAGTGGAAGCAGCAAAACAGGATATGAAGAGCAGAGTAACAACAGTGAAAATCTCAGAAATCATGGGGAAAATGCAAAAGGGCAATCCTGATTTGGGGGCAGAGTTCTTTTATGCTTGATAACTTTGGGGGAATCAAACTGACTTCCTTTGAAGAGGGGAAGAAATCTCAAGACAAGTAATTAGCTCTCCATTCTACAGGAAAAGGTAGTTCACTATTGGTAATGGCCGACTGCTACTATTGCTTTTAATGTCATAGTTCTCAATCAAAACCAGCTGTCAGCTGCACTAATTTCAATGGGTGACTTGGGAACCAAATCAGATGACAGAGACAGAGAGACAGTGTGCCAATAGTGGCTCTTTGCCTTCGCTTTCTATGGTGGCCATTTAGGAGGTGGTGGGAGACACAGGATCCTTTTCCAGAAAATTAAACCTCCTGTGATTTGCCCCACCCCCCCACCACCTTAAACAAATTTGGCCAGATTATAATATAGAGTTTATTTCTGGGTTAGATTTCACTGGAGTGAGAATTTTTTCAACAAATGCCATTTGTGATTCCATGAATAGAAAGTCTCTTATGGCACAAGATTAACAAAGCTAATTATTAGACAATATAAAATTAATTTACTAGCTGAATTTAACAGACCAGCTAATCTAGAGAGTTGAATCTGTCTCTAGCCGAGGACATTTTGATTCCTATTGGTTATGATAAACTTGGGAAATTTCTTCAAAGCGTGTCCTAATTCCAAAAAAGTCTTCTGAGCCTTTTGCAATCTGAAATTCTGGTGAAATCATACATCATTTTGTATACTAAGTATCTGGAATTGTAGTTCTTTACTAAACCTTTTTAATTATAAAGGTGCTTATAATATAAAATGCATATATAGAGCTATATATCAGATATAGATACAGATCCTATACAAAGATAGTTACAGTATAAAGATGAAATTCTCAACCAACAGACTCATTTGAACCATTAAAAGTGTCCTTACAGGTTACATCTGAAATCTCTGCAAATTCTTGAAATCATATATCATTTTCAAAGTTTTACGGCTTTAAAGGTATAATGATACCTTTAAATAAGTGGGAAGAGCAAATAAAGTGTGTAATGATATTTAACAAATAATATCTAAAATTCTTTCTTAGCTTCTATCATATTGCAATTTTTTTGGAAAATGTAATATAGAATTCTACAAAGTGTATAAAGATATTAGATTTGTCCCTCTCCAGTTACATTTCCTGCCAAAAAATCCTCTGGGGAAACTTAATAATATTGCTTTATTTCATGTGATCAGAGACTTACCTAAATAGAATTTGCATTTGTGGCTTCTGACCCACCCTCAGTTTCAGTTGCAGATGTGCCATCAGCCACTCTAACTGTGTACCTGAAATCATGCTGTTCATGTTCTTCTAAGCAGGGAATGATGGAACACAAACTTCCCTAGTTAACCACTCATGAATGACCATCTCCCATGTAAGGTACATTTTTCTTTAAATTGGAGACATGTTACAAAATTTGAAAACAGGTTTGGATCATCAAGTTGGCATCCCTAGCAGTACTTCCAAAATTCTGTGATGTGATAGCTTCACTGGGCAGCCCCTTCTATGTGATCCAGGGTCAAAGGCCTGGTCAATGGCCTTTGGTCAATGGCCCAACAAGCTGCAGAATTTCATTTGGACTGAAAAGCAAACAAAAATATGGACTGTGCACGCTAGTGCAATTCTTTGGTTAAACACACATGCGATCTTTTTCAATATTAAGCAAAATGCATGGACATTGAGTCTACTTCACTGTAAACCCCCACATCTCAGCAGCATTAACAGTAAAGTGGTGTCTAAGGGCCAATTCAAAGCAACTCCAGAAAATGCTTCTTGTGCAAAAAAGCAACTCCCAGAGCAGGATACCAGGGCTTTCCCATTTCATTGTTGCTGGTTTTGTGCTCGTTTGGGAAACAAATAAGAAGCAAATTACTGATTGAATACTTCTACCAAGACGAATTTTTTTTTTCTATGTGCTTGGAGAACCTAACTAGTTTACAACAAATAAAAATTCAAGTGTGTGTGTGTGTGTGTGTGTGTGTGTGTATGAGTGTGTAATTTACTCATTAGATGCATAAATGGTTGATGGATTTTCGTTGCACATTTAGAAACCAAATAGTAAAACTAGGCCATTCCACACAGTAACACGTCATGGTTCCCTTCTGCTGCAGAGCACTACAGAGCCCTTATACTATAATCTGATTCCACAACAGTGTGGGTCTAGGCCAGAGGGCTTTAGCATAACTTCCTTCTGTGTCCTCAGTGGGGGAAGGACCCTCTGGTGGGCTCACTGTCATCTAACATAAAGGTCTCTGGAGGAGCAGTTTTAATGAATATTAAAAGGATAAAATTCAGAAGTGGCTTTTGTCTAGGTTCCACAGAATCTTCGTGGAACCAATCAAAATCTTGAGAAAGACCCTAGAAGTTTGCCTTTCTTTGGTATGTTGCCCTTCTTCTTAGAGAATTTCCAAGCTAAAAACAAGATTTTTGTAGTGTTTATAGATTGGAAACTTCCAACCATGGACAAAAAAAGTAAAATTCCTGGAAGCCAAAGAGAATTGGGTGGCATCAGGGAGTTTGGAAGCAGAAACCAGATGGAAGCTAAGTTTGGAGGTTTGACCCCCCAAAAATGATCTAGATAGGAGAACACAGTGAGCCTTATTTTTATTTAAGAACTTATTATTGGACTTAATGAGTCAATGGGGCAGGAAAGGTGAGCAAAGCCATGGAAATTGTGACTTGGAGGCCAGACTCTAGTTTCTGGAGATAACAAAGGCTAAATTTGCTAGGTCCTGAGTTTCTCATCTACAATAAGAGAGGTTGACTGGAAATCTCCAAGTTTCCTCCTAGCTCTGAGATTTGATCATTACAATTCAAATAATTTATAATTCTGTTGCTAGCATTTCAAAGCACCTGCCCTGATTTTGATGAGAGCCATAGTTAAGGGAAGAGAAACTAGGTGCTGTATCCCATTCTTTCTTACTCCTTAATTATGGTAGGGCCAATGCTCTAAGAATATTTACAGGATCTTCTGCTTACATGCTTGGCTCCTAGGCCAAGGTAAGTCTTGCAGAATTCACTATTTTGTTTCCGTGGTTGTGTAGAGTCACCGTAGCTATGAAAGATGTTGGTAGAATCACATCATGAGACAAAATGCAGCGATGAGACCCAAAGTTTCTTTGCCTCACTCAAGCCAAATACCTATTATAAAAATAAACAAATAAGGTTTAAGGTGCTCCAGCCATCCAAGATGTTGGTACACAATTTCCCAGACTGACTCCATCATTGAACAGTCCTATGCTTTTCCTGGTCATTAGGAATCTGGTCTCTCAATTCAAATATGAGCTATCTAAAGAGCATTAGTAATGAGCAAAAAATAAGTCAGATTCATGGGGCTCATTAGTTGCTTATGCTGACCAACTCTGGGCTCAATTATGTGATTTTTATAGTCCTCCTGCTGATTGAAAGTTGGTGGGGAAATAAACAACATGATTTTTGAGCTGTGCAATCATTATGCATTTAAATGTGCATATACGGTGGGTATGCATTAACCGAATAAATATTAAATGCCTATTACATCCAAAGAAAACCTGAATCTTTTAGAACATTCTATTTTTCTTCACCTTCTATGAGTGCCAAACCCCAGTGGATTTAGGGAGAAAAGAAATGTCTTTTAATATTGTTTAATCAGCCAGCCATGGCTCTATCTTAATGCTAAGCAAAGACCTTCTGACAAACTGCTGTTTCACTGTTCTCCCGGTACACATAAAGTGGGTTTTCCCATGAAGCATACCTAAACCTTGTGGGCCCATGGTCTAACTGGTGTTTAAAAGGCCATATGCTATTATTCAGAAACATGAACATGCAATACTGCAGACTGTGCTGGTGTGCACCCACACCAACACACACACACACACACACAGAGGAGTCAGCCCCTCACCCCGAACATTTTTACATTATTGGCATTTTGTAGAACATGTTCTACTTCTCCACGTTTTAATTCCGAGCTGCAGCTAATCGAAGCACATGCTTTATGCTTGGCAGCCGCACGACCCAGATGTGCAGTCTCCAGAAGGAATCACTCCAGCAGTGTCACCTGGCTACCACCTTCCCTTGCCTGGTTTCTCCAGCAGACTCCAAAGTGTCAATGCTGTGAATCCTGCCAGAATCATCTACTTTCACACTATTCTCTTGTAAATGGGAGAAAGGGGTTCACGTTAGATGCCTTGAAACTGAGAGGGAACACATCACAGAGGTGATGAATTTGCACTTTGAAATAATTGAGCAAATGAACAAGATTTTTCCATGCCTTCACATGTAGTAGAGTGTTCTGTTCATAAATAAGGGGCTGGGCTGAGAGACAATAGACCTGCTCTGGTACAGAGCTGAATTCTTAATCATTCTGCTATACATTGAAATCACACATGTTGGCGTGTAAAAACCCAACCATGGGCTCACCTTAGACAAAGAACCATTGTTCATGGTTTGGGCCCTAGAGTCTCCTGGGCTTCTGTGGTTCTAGGCACAAATGGTAATTCAATCAGTTCAACTACACACAAAATCGGAACTGATACTGGCAGATTGCTCAGTTGCAAGCATATTCAACCCCTATTTGAAACGACTTTGCCTCATTTTCATGGAGGCTCCATGTTAATAGTTTGCATCACTTAGATATAAAGACAAAGCACTGATTTCCTTTAGTAGTTTTGGCATAAAGACGAAGCAATTCTATCCAATCTTACCAAATCAATTGTCCCACATCCTCATGGTTGCATAGCTAATAGGCAAAATTTACTCCAAACATCTTTGAAAGTTCTTTGAAACAAGAAAGCGAAAGAAGGGTGAAACGGGTGTTTTAGAACAGACTGGTGTGGTAACTAAATCTCACTTTCTTAAAGGAATATCAGTATTGTTGCCATGTATCCCAGAACAGCTCCTCCTATGTTCCTCTCATGTTGTTGGTGGTGTAAAGTTGTTGCTGGGAACAGTGCAATGTTGCTATCCTATTTTCCAAAATTCTTCACCATTCAAGTGGATGGTAATACTTACTCAACACTGAAGATGCATGGTGTGGCAGATGGATTCCACAGTGTGCTATGCCTCAACTCCTCTATTTGTATGTGACTTGGATACGATACTGACTATCTTAACAGTGAAAATGGCACAGATGTCATTAGGAGACTTAAGTTCCCATTTCAACCATGTCAATAGTTAGCTCAGGGGTCCCAAGCAAGGCATTCAATTTTGCTGGCCCTCAGTATCCTTGTCTGTAAAAGAGATTAGCAATTTTCCAATTTCTTAAGCACCAAAATTAGTTCATTAGACAAAACCTCTTGATATATAAAACAGATAAAAGTAAGTCAGATATTAGCATCCATTTCTCAGACTTCCAACTCATATGATGTTGACTGGCCATCCAGTAACCTCTGAGACCAGATAGATGACAGAACCTCACTCTAGGTATAAGAGAAACTTCAAAGGATGTTTATTCTCTGAAGATTTTATGCAACTGCTTTACCAGCCTGAATGTCCAATCTCTGGGATTTTTATAAGAGAATAAAACCTTTAATGTTTAAGCCATAGTTAATTTTTATTTTCTTTCCACGCAGCTGAATCTAATTCTACTAAGCAAGTTGTGTCCCCCTTCCCCTCCCCCCAAAAAGTTGAATTACTATTGCATTGAAAGTACTGGCATCAGAGGCAGTGGGGGATTTTCTTCCCCACACTTCCTTTTACCAACCCTATCACTGAAAGTTGTGACATATTTGCCACTCATACTCTCTTGGGCTTAGAGAAGAGAGGGGAAGATAAAACTGGGGAAAAAAAGAAAGAAGAGTGTGAATGTTAACAAAGGAAACAGACCATCTACCATCGGGACCCCTGGGTGGCGCAGCGGTTTGGCGCCTGCCTTTGGCCCAGGGCGCGATCCTGGGGACCCGAGATCGAATCCCACATTGGGCTCCCGGTGCGTGGAGCCTGCTTCTCCCTCTGCCTGTGTCTCTGCCTCTCTCTCTCTCTCTGTATGACTATCATAAATAAATAATAAAAAAAAAGAAAGACCATCTACCATCTAAATTGGGGCAGATTTGGAGATTATGCATGTCAGCCAAGGCAGAAGCTCCTGTACAGCTTTCACTCCAGAAGCTTTGATGAAGCACTGTCATATAGTAGGAAGAGCTACTCATGCAGAGATGAGTAAGACAGTACCCAGTACCCATACTCAAAATGAACACATAAACCAATGGGGTAGCAGAACACAGAAACAAACAGGTGCCAATATTTTACACCTCCCACAAATTGGTTATCCAGGTTCACTCCTTTTCCACGACAGGTTCTCATCAGTCCCTGCCTCTGACAATGTTCCCTTCCATGTGCAGACAGTACTACTGACTTCTCTATCTAAAGAGGCACCCCTGCCACTCTATCCTCTTTTCCTTTATAGCACTTAGCACTTTCTGACCTATTTCACAGTTTTGTTTCTCTGTTTTGTTTCTCTGTTCATTGTCTCCATCCTCTGCAGAATGAAAGCACTATGAAAGCAAGAACTCCATCTTGTCCATGGCTTTCTTTCCAGTGCCTAGAACAGTAACTGGCACATAAGTTTTCAATAAATATTTATTGCATACATGAATTTTAAGAAGGTTCTTTTTGCTATTGAGCCAAACCATACCATGATTACTTAAATCAATTTTACTTCAATGCATAGCCGGATTCATTCTGTTGTATTTCACTTTATAATAGTAAAAGAAAGCTATCCACATCTACTGCTAATATCTTGATGGTAAAATGAGATACTAAATGACAATGTCTTTCAATCAGTCCTCCATAAGCATTCTGAAATCACATCAAATCACTTTAGTATCTTTTCCACATGACAGCTCATCCATTACTAGGAGGCAGTTAGCATATCCAACCCTACCACATCCTCACCATCAGTCTCTTATTCAGCCTGAAAGTTTGTAATTCCTTAAAGTATTTCTCATGGGGTTTATCATATCTCTACATTATTCTCATACTCCCTTTCAATTGCACCCTAATTTGCCAAAATTCTTTTCAGAGTGAAGTGCCTGGTTTTGAAAGTAATGCCCCCCGGTAAATTTTGTGCAACACGATGTAGAACAAGACTCTCAAGTCCCTTTTCTAGATATTATGTTCTTATTACTGTCTCCTAAGTGATATTTGCTCTTCTTCTTGGCCCATATTTTCATCTTTCTTATACCCTCAACATTATGAAATATTTCATTAGAATGTAAAAATGACTATTTAATGGTTGGTTCCGTCCAATTCCTACCCGGGAAGCCAGAAGAAAGCAGCCTGACCCCCGAAGGGCAGAGAAGCACAAGGCTGGGGGAAGCAGGAAATAACAAGCCCGCCCAGAAATGGCTCCTGGTGGGAAGGAGGAAACTTCATCTGCTACACAAAGTATAATCATATGCAAATTATCGTGTCTTCTACAAACACATCTTCCAGTAAGTAACTAGGCTGCTCATTCAATACTGACAAGTGTTTGAGGCTATTTCTGCAGGGTACCAAAACATCTGGACGAAGAGAGGTAAAAATCACCCAGATGTTTGAGGAATGATAGGGTTGAGATGGGAGCTAGTTGCAGCTGCCATGGTCTTTTTATGGCACTTCTTCAAGACCTCACTGAAATCTTGTTTCTCTAGTATATCAGCCACACACACACACACACACACACACACACACACACATGCACACACCTACATACCGGTAAAATTATGAAGGACTTCCAGAGCTTTTCTAAGGGAAAGGAAAGGATTTAGATTTTTATCTTCAAGGCGTACATCAATGAAATGCATAAGTTTGAGATGACTATTGACACAAGTTGAAATGGAATTTGGATATTAATTTTTCAGTGTCTTTGAACCTTCGTAAACTTTTTGGCTTTAAACCAGGAACGTGTTGGTTCCCATGGTGACGACCATCAAGTGCCTGTTTCTAGCACTTTCAACTTGTATCTGCCAGTTGTCTCATTGGCAGCTACCTGATATCTGAGAGTCTCTTTTGCTCTGTGGTTAGGGGAGCCCAGGATAACACAATCATGGTCTTATGATACTGCGGTTGTTGTTTTTTACCCAAATCTAACACCTTAAGATGGTTCACAGAGTGAAATATTAAATTAAATGTTGAAATTATGTTCCTCCATGGCATTTCCATTAGTGGAAGGGTTAGGGGAAAAAACTATGGAGAACTATATATAAGTCTGTTTCCATAAATATAATTTCCTGCCAGAAATTGTATAGATTTCCTTCACTTTAATTTATACTCTGAGTTATAACTGATTTTCCAATGGGAAAGAGACATATCACAGTGGCTAATTGAATGGGAAAGTCAATTCAGTCTTTTTTCTTCCTTCCTTTCTTTTTTTTGGCGGGTGGGGGGAGTGGTGGTGGCAGGGACACACAAGAAATCTTACTATGATTATTAAAGAAATTTCTAATGCCACTGAGGTGTGGGAAACTATAACAACATATTACAAAATATAGAAATTTATAGCACCACCTATTGGTTTCAAAATAAATACAGATTTTTTTTCCTACTTTATTAATTATGAAGAATAGTATAAAGAGACATTATAATTATTTTGAGTCTATGAAGATTAATTTCTTTTTACTTCCCAATGAATGATGCTGTGGAAATTTTTTAAACAAAATTCATATTCCCAACTAATGCAAATTAAAACTTTTCTACATGAGGAAAATAAAACAAAATCGAGATTTTTATTTATGAATTGCTTGTGCTGAGTGTTACTAATTTTTTTAGGTCACGCTTTGAGTATTATTTCTAGATTTACAAAGTGTGTTGGGCTGCATTTTCTCTATTGGCTAGCGAGAACAGGGAGTTAAATATGTCTGGCTCTTAGTTTCATCCAGCATGTCTTTCCCTAAAAGCTGGAGGAGATGCTGAAATCTCTGAAAAGAATAAATTCTCAGAGCATCGGCTCCTCCAGACTCTCACTCAGATGATCCTTATTACTCAGTTCGGCGTCCATAACAATGAGGGGGCCTTACTGATAATCCCAGCAATGCTTCTTTTCCACTTTACTTTAGCGTGTACTAGTCGGCCTCCTCTTCCAGAATGCATGATCCTTGCTAGGAACCACTCTGGAAAGAACCACTCTGTCCTTTTCCCAAACGTTAGGAAGCATATGGACAACACTCTATGGAAACACCCCTTCCCAGCCTTGGGATGTCTGAGTATCTAAAAAGATCACCACCAGAACTTATGAATGTATTTCTCTCTCTGTCTGACCTTATCTCTTTAACATAGATTATTTTAAAACTCAGATTTCTCTTTTTAAGACTTAAAAGTGAAGTAAAGGCCTTAGAGGCAACAAATATGACATCCTCCCCCTAGTATTCACAGTGGACAAAAAATCTGGAAAACCGAACATCATACAGAGCGCCTCCAAATGAAATTGAAGGAAAAACAAGCCCATTTCAACCTCACATTAAATACAGGTTTTAAATAGTTTCTCCTCATCTAACCAAATAGTCACTTCTCCAAAATTTCAACAGGCATTAAAATACAAAAAGCGACTAAATTGGAAAGCAGAGGAAAAGAAACCAAACAACACAAAAATAATATCACCTATTATTGACTCATAGGTCTTCCTAAAATGAGTCAATCAGAAGAAAATAGAACCATTATCTTCAGGCAAGGGAATATTAGGCTGAAGTATGCAAAATTACATTTTTGTAAAAGTCAAAATTGTCAAATCATCTAAATTTCGCACGACTCAATCTAGTATTAAGAGAAGGGGGCAAAAAAGAACCAATTCGAGCATGTTTGGAAACAAAAATGAAAGAGAGGAAAAGAGCCAATAATGTGTCACATAATTCGGATGGGAAGAATTGGTATTTTTGGCTTTCTTAGGCAGGGCTGCGAAGGGCTCCCCCGAGCTCCCTCCAGCCCTGGTCTCCTGCTCCTGCCTTCCTCCGCATTTGCTGGTACTTTCATTCAAAGCATTGCTTCTCACCCACTTTCTAACAGGTAGTTGCAAGTTGCCCACGGTGGAAACCACCCATCTGGAATGTCAGAAGATACAAGATGGGACCCATGATCTTACTGGGGGAATTAAAAAAAAAAAAACAATGTTCTTTCTGCCTTGTTTCTGAATTCTTACCAAGGTTAGGGTGCAGCCGCAGCTGGCCTGGACTCGGAGTGCCTCGAGGTCCTCTCATTTCCTAGCCCTGCACTACCCTGAGCAGGCTTCACGCCGGGCCGGGCCTCCCTCGCCGAGCGAGCCATCTCACCCGCCCCGGGCCCTGGCTGGCTTTTTGGCTCCACGGGGCAGTTCTGTTGCCAAATCCTGCTTCCAGAGCTTCACGGCTTTATCCTTACATGCACCTCAGTGACGTCCTGTATTTTGTCTCTTCCGAGCTCAGGTTCATTTTCTGTGTCCTCTCACTGCTATTCGGGTGACAAAATGTCTACATCTGGAGGCAAAGAAACCCCTACTGTATTTTTTTTTTTGCCCTTTTCCTCTGGAAAATATCATCGTGTTGTACACACAGGGAGAAACATGTTAGTAATAAGAGAAGGAAATGAGGGGGTCAGCTGGGGCTTTTAGAGACAGTCCAGATGAAATTTAAAGAGGGAACTGTGGGGACAGTTTTTGAGAAAACTGGGTGATCTGAGTTTTGAAAGCTTCAGCCTGCAATCTGGTCTCGGCTAAAACATACCAAAAAGCTGAGCTCAGACCTGCAAGGTTCACTTCTAAACATAAAATAAGGAAATGTGGAAGGTCCGCGCTTTCTCTTGCATAAAGCACATTAACAACCTGCTTTTGGGAACACAGATCTTTTTATGGAGTAAGAACTAGCTCTTTAAAAACGGGAAATACGTGTGGGGATGGTGTTTATTTACCCACACATAAATATACATACGCAATGATTATTAATATTTACATACACGTACACGTATGGAACTAATCGTCTCAGAAAGCGGTTAAATCCAGAAACAATTGGCAGACAAAGAAAGGAAAACTGGGAACGGTCCAGTTTACAAAACCATCCCGAAGGACGGTATTCCCAACAATGGGAAGACAGAGAGCATGATAATCCCCATGAAGATAATACCATGGAGGTGGAGACAGTGGAGGATTCTTTAGTATTTTTATGGATGGATTCATAAGAAAAGTTTCAGAACTTAAATTCTCTCCAAACCAACTTTTATTCACGTGAGCAAAAATAGATTGACAGCTTCCAATGAAGGGTAGGTAAGGGGGTGTCTTGGCAACCAGTGATAACTGTAACCCTTGGGTGAGTGTTTGCCGGATGGAGGAAGAAAAAGAAAGGAAGCCTCCCTTCTGCAGAGATAGTCCCACCAGGAACATGCCACTGTCCACTACAGAGTCTGCGCTTTGTGCCGTCTGTGCAGGATTCGGGTTGATTTTTATCCCCACACAACACATGCCATGGAATATTTACATGTTTGGGTACATCAACAAAGAGGAAAAAACAAAACAAAACAAAACAAAAAGACTCACACCACAGACACACACACACACACACACACACACGCGCGCGCACACACACACACACACACACAAAATGGGATTGTGCTCCTTTGTTTTGCATTTTCTCTAACCCAGATTGCGGTAATTATCTCCCTGGCTTTACAAGCCTTTTCTTTCATTCTAAAGGCAGTTTTTGGAATCGTGTTACACTTAACTCAGTTTAACAAATAAGAGTAGTCTGGCAAAATGGCACCATGTGCTTTCCACAAATATTTGTGGTATAGGCAAGCTCTCAATGTTTTTATTATGCCCAAGGTTCTTTGGTTTTAAAGCAAGTGGAATAATGTAAAGAAGGGAGAGAAGCACGGATTTGGGAACTGGGTGTGTGTTGGATGCACTTTGCAGATCCTTCTGTGCCAGAGAGCGAGTGAGGAAAAAGATACATTTTAAAAATAACTGGGGGAATAAAAAGAGGGAAAAAGGTTTGGAGGCATTTAGCAGAGCACAGTTTACCCTGGCGTGAGCCACAGGCTAATGATGGAATAATAACATTTGGAGCTCGCAGCCCGGGAGAGGCTGACAATGCGCACACTGTAGCCTGTGCGCTTCACACGTTTGCGGGGCTCTGTAGTCAGGACAAAGAATTGTGTGGAACGGAGGCAAAGTAGGGAAGGGGTGAAAGAGAGAGTCTGCACACAAGTTTGCAGTAACATAAATATACATACACTGTGCTGCAGATGTTCCTCATTGGCGAAGGCTGGCACGTAATTGCGCTATGTGCTTCATAATATTTTAATGAGCTTTTTCTCCAAATAGCAACGAAAATGAACAATAAGAAGCTCTTAGGGAGGGAAAGTTGGTGTTGTTTTTGTCCCTGGGAAAAAAAAATTCTCATAATAGGTTATATTAGAATGACAGAAAAAAAAAAAAAAACACTGGTCTGGGTTTAATAAAACTGAATTGAGTCTAAAATATGGTTCTTGAAGCTAGTTTCCTTTTCTCCCCCCTTCATCTTTAACAGTTCATTCAGGCTAAAGAAATAACAAAACAGTGGTTATAGCGTAATTCTGGTTGATTGTTTCTCTCTCTCTCTCTCTCTCTCTTTCTCTCTCTTCCTTTTCTCTCTCCCTCTCTTCCTCTTTTTAAGGGGAAAAAATCTTAAGCGGAACCGGTACAACAATGATGTTAATATATTGTGCCAATTAAAGTCTTGAAATAAATAACAAACCACTTAATATGTGTTGTAAATGTGCTGATTTAAGCATTGTTATGCAGAGATTACATCTCTTCAGGGGATGGATGACTGGGTCCTGAACGGAGGTTTTCTCTTTGAATATGTGTGTATGTCTGTGTGTGTGTGTTCCCTATTATTCTTTTTTATTTTGCTATAGGGTCAATTCCAAATAAAGAACAAAGAGCCAAAGTTTGTTATCTGCAATAATGCAGCCAGGTTTTAGCATCGCTAGCCCTGCAAAGAAAATAATTATTTTTGGCCATGTTCAGTATTTCATTAAAAAAAAAAAAAAAACCAACTCTACAGCAAAATCAGAGTATGTACCTTATTTTGAGATGTAGTCCTTTAGATGGGTTCTTTGCACACAACTTTTTTATTTTAGGGTGAGCTGAGTGAGAGCGTTTAGGATGTGAACATGTGAGTAGTAGTGATAATGACAGTAAAGACAAGAATAACCTCTCGAATATTATCTAGGAAAGGTAAACAACATTTCTACATATAAAATATTGTGTGTGCAGGTATGGAGCACAAATACTAATACTGTCTTTTCTAATTTGTGTATTAGAGACCAGTCATTATTATTCAGAAGGACCATTTCTTGTGTAAAAATCCTATCATTATTTACTGGGCTGGTTTCTTTTTTGCTTATCCAATAACTCTAACCCTCTCCCTCTTTTAATAAAGCTTTTTGGTATATGCATAGATTAAGGATGGAAGTAAATCCTCATTTCTGGGGCTCCATCATACCACTGAGCTTAAGTAACTCAAATTTGTTTTCACTCTTTGCATTTTGACGTTAGGAAATAGCAAACAAAAATCGTGGACAACAGGGATATAGTCCTACGAAGTAACTTTTAGAAAAGTTCCTGAAATAGCATTTAAAGACAACTTAATTGCCTCCTCTCTCCCTCTCTATCTTCGGAATGTAAAATGTTGATAGGGAAGACTGGAGGCACTATAAAAATTGCCATGCCCTCCAAATCGGAATTTAAATGAAATTGTATTATGATGAGTACAGTTTTGGTGTCAAATGTATTTTAATTTTAATTTTTTTTTGTTACAAATGAATACTGTATACGTTACAGTTTTGTTAACTTAATTGGCCAGGACGTGTTAACGATCGGAGTATCACTCATTGCTATCCTGGATAAATGCCCTGCATGTGGTAGATCTTTATATATAAATATATACATATATATTTATATGCTGGTTTTACAAAGGGGTTTTCTGTGTACATGGATGAACGTATGTGAAAGGTACAAAATGGGCATGTGTGGCTTCTGATAAATTCTGTGTCTAATAGCCTAAAGATTCAGGCATTTTTTAAAGTAAAGCATATCAAGAAGAATGAGTTAAATTACATGTGGGTAGAAGCAGTTAATTAAATAAGATGTAGTGTAGCTTAAAAGCATGGGCTCAGTAGCTGGATTACACGGAATCACATCCCTGTTCAGTCACATACTAGTTCTGCCTTTGGGCAAGTTGATCAACTGCACCATGGTTCAGTTTACCCGCCTGTAAAATGGGGATGATGCTAATATCTTCCTCATAGTCTTGTTATGAGGACAACAGGAGTTAATACATGTAAAATTCTTAAAACAGTACCTGGCACTTAATAAGTACTGGAAAAATATTTGTTATCATCATCATCATTGTTACTACTACTTAACGAATCCAGTACGCTACTAGTAAATCTCTCTGCTTATCGGTTGAACTGGGAATGAGAAGTCCAGGGTCTTGGTTCAGGCTCCAGCATTGAGTGGCTTTGTGCTCTTCGCTTAGCCCATCCCTGTCTTCTGTCTATTTAGCTGTAAAATTAAGGTGAGTTGGGAGAGGACTCAAGAGTCTAGTTATATGTTGGAACATAATCCTTTTAAAAGAATTCAAAAATTCTCTAAGGAAGTCCAATGATCTCACACAGAAAAATAAAGTGACATGGAGGACCTCAAGTACAGGACAGGGGGATTGGGAAGCATCCAGGGGCTGTCCCAAAACATGGTGCCCAAGAGAATTTTACCTCCTACGTGTAATGCCACCAGGTCCTATGTCTAGACAAGGTGCCACAGCATAAAATATTGGGGCCACCATGGACAGCTGAGATCACTACTGTGTGAGGCTGTGTTTAGAGTCTGAGTCTCAGCTCCTTGCTCTCTCTGGAGGATGATCTGACTTAAAATTCTGCAGTTCCAAACCTGCTATGAGATAGACCACAGACTTGCCTTCTAGGATATACGGCTTCCTTTCCCTGGAAATCAGGCTTCTTGGCTCTCTAGAGTACTTTAGTCCCTTCCATAAAATTAAATTAATATTTAAAAACAACAACAAGCAGAGGTGTATGGAGTTTCCTCCTGGGAGCTGAAGATGCATTTTCTGTTTCAGCGGGGTCACTCCTGTCCCGACCACTGTCAACATCACCATTCTGAACAAAATACTTCTCAGCAGTGTTCGGTACAGAAAATAAAATACCCAAGCATTACAAAGTTTCACGAGACACCAGCACCAATGGTCTTTATTGATGAGCAGGTGTTGAAAATATTTTATATTCTATCTGCCTAATAATAGTAACACCTAACAAGTCTCACTCGCCTGCACGCAATCTATCTCTGAAAGAAATAAAATCTTTAAAAAAATTTTTTTAAAGACAAAATAATGAATCTTAGAAGCAAAGTCAAAAAAAGCTTTCCTAACCAGGTAATAGGATTTAGGACTATAAAATCAGACTATAAGACACATCTATTTGCCACTCACTAGTTTTCAAAATAATAATGCTTTGCTATTTGACTTGTGATTTCACATCTTGTTCTGATTTGAATTTCCCAGTGACTTTGAGAAGTGAGGAAAACCTGGATTATTGAAAAGTGTAAGTTAGCACTTCTGTCTCTTGCCCATTATTTCAACTTCAGATAGTTTCTAAGGAAATACACTCTCCACTACTTACACTAGCAGGCTGTGTAAGAAAACCCACTAGAGGGGGATCCCTGGGTGGCTCGGTGGTTGAGCGCCTGCCTTCAGCCCAGGGTGTGATCCTGGAGACCTGGGATTGAGTCCCACGTCAGGCCCCCTGCATGGAGCCTGCTTCTCCCTCTGCCTGTGTCTCTCCCTCTCCCTCTCTCTCTCTCTTTCTCTCTGTGTCTCTCATGAATAAATAAAAATTAAAACAAAAAAAAAAAAAGAAAGAAAACCCACTAGCTCCTCTCAGGATACCATGCGTAGATATATTTAATTTGGTAATAGTGGGAGACTCTCTGGCCGGTATGGGTCTTAGGGGCACTGTTCCAACTCCATTAGGGGTGTCTCTAGGATTCTACCACTGTCTCCACATGGGTTAGGACCTGCTGGTTCAACTCATGAAACCAAGTCTACCCTCTTCAATGTTTCTGGCCAAGGAGTGAGTCATCCCTTCAAGGAGGGGACCATCACAGTTACCTAGTCTAGCTTCCTGCCTCGGCCTTGATTTCCTCCACACTGCCAACCTTGGGGCTGACATTTGACTATTTCTTTTTTTAGATTGTATTTTATTTATTCATGAGAGACACACAGAGAGAGGCAGAGACACAGGCAGAGGGAGAAACAGGTTTCCTGTGGAGAACCTGATGCAGGATTCGATTCCAGGACTCCAGGATCACGCCCTGAGCCAAAGGCAGATGCTCAACCACTGAGCCACCCAAACATCAACTTTTTACTTTATTAAGCAAGGCAGATGGATACATATCTCCTTCAAGGGAAAGGAAAGCCCATTGTGATGAGGCACTGTGGGGGAATTTTGGAATAGTAAATGGACTTACAGCTGGAATGACTGATTATGTACAGCTTCATGTTCAAAAATTGAGGGTTTTTTGTTGCTATCATCTATAGCTCCATTTTTCTTTTTTAAAGATTATTTATTAGAGAGAGAGAGAGATAGTGCTTGTATGTAAGCATGGGGGGAGGGGCAGAGGGAAAGAATCTCAAGCTAACTCCCCACTGAGCACAGAGCAGACAAGGGGCTTAAAGCAGGGCCTGGCACAGGGCTCTATCTCAAGATCCCGAGATCATGACCTGAGCTGAAATCAAGACTTGGATGCTCAACCAACTGAGCTTCCCAGCACCCCAATTTTAGCTTTATGCTTCAATGGCCTTGTCATCCAATCTGCAATGGCTTAATATAAGATACTTGTTACCAAAATCTTGATTGCTATGACAATATCCTAGGGGTTCAATATTTAAGGACTTCTAGATTACACCAGAAACAATGTGAGCTATACATGTACACTACATCCCCTCGCCCCATAAAGTAGTATACTGGGGAGTCATGCAGGCAAATTTAGATTGCCTTCAGCCAGGCCTTTCAAGTCTAGGATTTTCTATTTATCACTTCTTCACTTGCAGTGTCAACTTTCAAAGTTTGGTGAACCCTAGCTCCATCATTTAAGAGCAGCCCGAACTGGGGACAGTTACTTAAAAGTTTTGAGCCTCAGTTTCCTTATCTTTAAAGTACGAACAATAATTCCTGTCTTATAGCATTGCAAGGATGAAGGAAAACATATGTATCATTTCCATCAAAAGACATGACTCATAGTAGGCGCTCTGTAAACAGTCTAGCCACTCTTTTTGTAATTGTTCTACCTTATATTTTCCTGATATTCTATATCTGTTGCTAATTTCATGTAAGTTCCAGTTAAGCTCATCGTGATTGCATTGTACAGTTCTACCTTGGCCAGAGATCAAATAATCAAGTGGGGAAGATTGTACAAAGAAAATTAGGGTATAGGGAGTGAGAAAGAGAAGATTAAGGGAAGAAAATTGTATTGTATTCCTGAAACTGATACTTAAGGGGTAAGGGAGCATAATGTGATAGTTTGATTTTCAGCATTACAAGGCAGCACTTTGCAAGACAACTAAAGAGAAGGAGACATGATATTTGAAATTAAGTTCTTGGTCATGGAAGATGCCCTTGTTCAATAAGACTCTTTGGCAAATATCCATGTATGTACAATTCTAATTACCTTTTAATCAATGAACGTTTATACTTCTGGAAAAAGCCTCTAGGCATTGACTTGATACCTATATTGACTTGATGCCTTGATTTCCCCACAAAGCAAAACAAAATGTCATCATGAAGATGCTCTTGTTGTTATAATCAAGGAGATTAATTTTAGCACACTCATCTGAATGTACACCACTCCAGAAAATAATTTATTAGCACATTAGAAAAAAAATCTCACTAAAATTTACAAAAATCTTGTAAAATAAGGCCTCCCTCGAAAACCTAACGTGCAACATGCCAATTCTTTTCACTGCCAGGGGAATGGGAAAGAGTGTGTATGGGTGTGTCCCTAGACAAGCAACCCAAGAACAGAACTAGAGAAAGCTGAGACACAGATGGCAAATGTCTGGGCTGTCCTTCCTGGCACAAGTGTGTTTGTGACCTGCTCTGTCTCTCATGCAATGGAGTCAGCTGGATATGAGCCTGGTACATTACAAATGATAAAGGGAATGGAAAAAGTTGTTTCCCACCAAGAGTATGAAGTTCAGAAGGCAAAATGAATCTGGAGGAGAGACTTTCAGGCCTGTGCCATCTCGGAAGAATAACATAATCCTCTTCAGCTCATAGGAGGATCCTCTCAGGCTCTACCCTGTAGTATACTGTTCTCAAGGTGCTAAAAGGAGCTTCTTTAAAGGAAACCTTATATGTATTTTCCCACTGATATGGGCCCCAATAGCAAAGAAAATTTCCACTGTTATGGTAAGAAAATATATTTTTGATTTTGCACGAGGAAAAAAAATCAGGCTTAATCTGAGGGACTCCAAAACATCTTTTGATGAATTTTACTCGGAGTCCAAGTTCAACTCAATAGAAGGAAGAACTTTCTGACAATTAGATCTATCCAAAACTCAAATGGGCTGGAGGTATTCCAGCCAAGGCTGAAGGAGCACTTGTTGGACATGTTCAGGAAATTCATGCTTTGGAAAAGTGTTAGGCTAGAAGCCCACAATTCTATAAAAATGTTTGATAAAAGAATGGAAAAAGTCTTGGTATCAGGAAACACTGAAAAGCAGAGTTGCATCAATTCTAAAATAACACATGGAAAGCAAAGCTTAACTGCTCTGCTTATTCTCTCTACCGTCCCACTCAAAAGCCCAGCCATTAACATATGAGTTTTGTGCCAAGAAGATAGGAGTCTGCACTGGCAACAGTTCTTGCTTCCAGTGACTTCAGGAGGAAGCTAGGACAGTTAAACCACACATTTCTAGTGGCCTGGAAGCACACTGGTTCATTGAGCTCTGGTGGGATTCTTCTCAAGCTTTGTACAGGTCCCCTCCACTGCTTGGCACTGACATACAGAGAGTGAAAGGGACTTGTTTTCTCCAATCTGTAATAGTAAGTTATTTACTTTACCACTCCGAAGGGGATGACTTTTAGTGCAAATTATGCCAAAATCATGTTTAATATCCTGATCATAAGAAATGTTGGTGGTTTTTGCTTCTAGGTTTTCATTATCTGAATCCTCTAGCCCCTTCCTCCACTTGGCAAATGCTGACTGATACTTTAATTCTTATCTCTTGAACCCCTTCCCTGGCATTTCCGTGAATCCTTTCCTGGCCATTCTCCCTCTTCTGTACTTCTGCAGAGCTTTGTATAGATCACTACCATAGGGCATATGACCAGGGCCTGCCTACAAGATTTGCACTACCCAGAACAAAATGAGGATGTGGGGTCCCATCCCACATGGTTTGTGGTTTATAAATTATTAAGAATTTTAAAGTGGTGGCACAGAGCATTAAATCAAATGTAAGGGCTGTTTAGCATGGAACCCTTTGTGCAAATCACATGTCCATAAAGCCACTGTAGTCATATTCTGCATTATATATTTTGTGTTGATTTCAGTTTACTAATCACCCATCACCTGTGTATGTGTGTGTGTGTGTGTGTGTGTGTGTGTGTGTGTGTATTAGAGATCCTTCTCCTTTGCTGTATATTGTCTTAATGCATCTAGAAATCAAAGTATCCTACCCTTTCCTTCTAAGGGATAGGGACATGACCAAGCTCATGCTCCATTAGTTCCTCTCTCTCCCTCTTGCTCTTCTTCTTCTTCCTCTCTCTTTCTTTCTTCCAAGACTTTGAATCTTGAGAACAAAGATGAAAGCACAAGGGGCAAAAATTGGAATACATTTGTTCACTGGTGATGCCCTGTAAGACTGTTGGCGTGATCCTGAGACTTGAACTCTTAGGTACCCTAGTTCTTCTTCTGTCTTCAAGCCTGATTCTCCAGCCTTCTAGTTGATCCCATGCATATCCCAATAGCTTTCCGATAAACATCTCACCTGCTTAGGCAGCCAGGATTTGTTTCTGTGCCTGCAATCAAAGAACTCTGGAAGAGATAGATGTGATTCACTCACTGGACTATGAGTTCTTCGATCTAATTAAAATTATGGCATGTGTGCATTCAGTAAAAACTGCACAACGGCAAAGTGCAAAGTGCTTTATGTATCATTGTTCATCATTTAATCTTCACAATGAGTATTCACAGGAGGTATCCTTGTCCTCACTTTTCCAATGACAGAAATCAGGTGCTAAACGACAAAATGACAAAATGATATTCCTAAAGTGTCCTAAGTGTTACTTAGTTGTGGAATCAAGATTTTCGTACTCCATTTTTTTCTGACTCCCAAGACCACATTTTCCTACAATGTCTTGTTCCCTTTGTATTTCCATTTTCTAGCACATTGCTTGGCACATCGTATTCCTTATACTATTTGCTAAGTGAGAGAATAAATAAAAGGAGCAATATTCATACCCATGCCTTCATCCAGTTTCAGTTTATAACCAGTACATAATGACCTACAATTACAAAGCAATTTTTATCTTTTGCCCCTCTCATCATAAAATTTTATTTGCCATTTACTACTATGAAAACATTGGCAGATCTATCACTTTTTCTAAAATGGCTTACCATACCAATAATTTCTATTTGTTTCATGGTTTCTTTAGTGATTAATTGTGCCTGCCACTTTCAGATCAAAGGCACAATTACAGGCACAAGTATAAATCCATGAATGATGCCCAACGTACAAACAATGCAACTTTAACTATGATGACCTTAACTTGAATACAGACGTTCACAAATTTTTGCTCTTTACCCAGAAATATTTTCGAAATCAATAATGCAGATGACATAAAGGTAGATGGAGGCTGAAAAAGTCTGTCTAAAAATGTAATTGTGCCACAATGCAACCACATTGAGGAGAAAGACAAGGAGGTAGCCAGAGAAGTTTCATATTCTATGTGGGGTCTGTCCCACTATCGTCAAACCAAAGGAAATCTATTTAGCAGGTAAAAACAAAACCCATCACTTTCCACCTTATGTATGTCTACACAATTCAATGTAAATAAGATGTTACTGAGCAAAGGACTGATCTTTACTGTTCCATGTACAGGTTCAGAGGGAAAAAAAATCAATTAATTATAAAAGCTTCCAAACAATGCAAACAGCATTAAGCACAGTAATTATAAAATAAGCATGGAAGCAATTTTCAGTTGATTGGGTGTGGGTGTACAGAAGTAAACCTACAGTTTGCCTGCTGGTGCAAGAATAGCTTACGTGCCAATTAGTGGTTATTGCTACTAATTATTAAAAACATTTTTAAGAGTAATTAAAAATTAAATGCACCTGTATGATGGCTCATAACTGTGTTGTGGTAAATTGCTCAGATTTTCCATATCAATCACACAGGAAATGCTCAGTGAGATGGAGGAGCATTATGACACCCACTCTCAGAAGCCAGACTACATATGCATGTGCCCTCCACACAGAGCATTGCTGGGATTCAGTTTTTCTGCTCAAAAGTTTCTATGAATAGATGCTACTAGGGCCAAGCTAATGAAGGCAAGAGTTGAGAGTGTAATCCTTTACATTAGTGATATCTTCACTGCCAGAAAAATACTGTTGAGAAAAGAAAAAAGGAAAGATGGAGCTCAGCCTTATCTGAGATATCTTAAGAGCTGTGCTAGGGAGGGCAACTTTGTGCAGTATTGTAGGATGAATACTGGAACTGTTGTCTCATTTCTACCACTAGCCATCTGACCGTGGACATGTCACTAATCCTCCTGGATTCAACTTCTTTACCTTTGAAGCATGAACATGGATTAACTGGCCTCAGGATTCCTTTCAGGAATAAAAATCCGTGTCCTGACTAAGATAATATTCATATCACATGAACAAGAAGAATTAGGTAATATTTACTGAGAGTTCATTCAGTTTCAGGCTTTTCCATCAGTTGTTCAAATCCTTGGCTGCACACTGGAATCACCGGGGGTGGGGGGACGGCATTTAAAAAACTCTTATGCCAAGGCCTGTTCCCTAGAGGTCCAGATTTATTTGGACAGAGGTGGAAGGGGGCATTGGTAGCTTTTCAAAGCTCTCAGGTGACTCAGACATGCTTCAACTGTTACAAACTACCATCCACACTTGACATATATTAGATCACTAGTTCTGGTTTTATAAAAGTACTCTGTGAGGTATGTATTTTTTGTCCCCATTTTGCAGACGAGGAAATATATTCAGGGAGGTTCAAATGTCTATCATAAGCCCAGTGTGGTGGAGACAGAAATACAACTCTCTTTTATTCAGAGACCCTGTTGCGTGTGTGCATTTTTTTAACTGTAAATATATCGTCAGTGTTCTAAACTGTTGATTGACTTCCTGACATTTCTTTCCTATGGTTACTATTTGTGTGATCACAGCACACGTCCTTAAATGTCTTTTATTTAAATTTCCTTTTCATTCTCATATATTGAAACGGAATAATATACTACATTAGGGGTATGGATTTGCTTGATAGTCCCCGTAAAGGATTCTTTTACATCCTGGAAACAAAAGTTGGAAGCCTGGGTGGTGATGTTCTGGAAAGTCATAGTGACTTGGTGTCCTTCAGTAGCTGACTGAGCCTGAAGAAGCTTCGAGAAGCTCGGAAAGAGGAGGCGTGAGCAACTTCTGCTGCCCCCCCACTAACCCGAAGTGCGCAGGAGGTGGTGGAGCAGCAAGGCAGTCCATGGGAAGTGAGGGACATTTCTATTAGACTCTGCCTCTGACCTCGTAGGCTTTGTTTGCCTTTGGTCAAACAGGCTGTCACCTCGGTTTCTAATGCTATTCCATTGGCCCAAGCCATTCTTACCACTTACCTTGTTATTAGCTCCACTGGAAATCTAATTACCTTTTCAAAAGTACAAAGCAATACACGTACCACCATAATTTTATTTACAGCCTTAATCCTACACAGCCAAAGTAAAGAGAAGTAGTCATCACCTGCTTGTATATTGTGCATCTCCTATCTGGTTCATTATCGGAGCTTCAGGAAACAAACGACAAACACCAGCATCCACAACACCCCCCCCCCACACACACACACGCACTCACACAGCATTCACTACCCTTCTTTATCTTGGAGGGCTCACCACCTACCAGTTCAGACTCCAACTGCCAATTCCCTCACCTGAAAGCAAGAAGGAATTGTATTTTCACTCCAGCATATAATTGGCAGATCCATATTTTGTTTTTGCTTGTTTTTTTTTCCTTTCAGTGAAATCAATGTGCCTTCTTTCTGACTTTCCCTGCCAGACATATCAGATTGTGTGAGGTTTACGGATGCACAATAATTCCCGGGCAACCTGAAAGCCAGGGAGACTACAGGAGATAGTGGGGGGAAGAGTGTCACGGAGAAAGCGTGAGTGAATAATAGATGACAGATTTGAGATAATTATTGGAGAGATGACAGAGAACATCACCAGGATTTGTTTTGCCAGGTTGTCATTTCAAAGACAATGAAGAACTATTAAATCAATATCTTTTTTTTTCTCAGGGAAATGAGTACACAGATATTAAAGAATAAATGAAATGAATACACAAATACTAATTATAAATCCTGATTATGATAAGTTTGAGTAGCTGGCTACTTTATACAACACGGGAAGTGTTTGTTATGCAAATGCATAAAGTCTACCCAGTGGTCCTTCTAGATCACTGGCATTAGGTCCGGAACTATTGTGCCGAAAATAGGATGGTTGGCTCAACTCGGTTGGGGGTCATTTTATTGCCGATTTAACTAGTGTTAAATTAGTGGGTATTTAACTGTCACTAAAACAATTTAGGGCTCAATTCACTGAAGTATCATTTTTACTAATATTTTAGTGAAAGTGAAGAATTCTTCCTCCTGATGCTCTCCTGGGATGCTAAAGGCACCACTGTTTTTTAGTCTACAGTAATGAAACTTGCATTAGCAAAAGTGGGCTGGTTGCCTACTAAGGAAAAAATAATAATCTCCTTGAGAGCTGGGTATCCTGCTGGATTTTATGGCAGTAAAACCATTTTAACATCCCTCTTCACTGAATGAGATTTTTAAAAATTCCTAAAACAGGAGCCAAATTAGTATAATCCATCCAATATTTGTGGAAGACCCTCACTGTAAGATTATCGCATTGAACTCCCAACTTTTTGTTTTAGGGTAGGAAAAAAAAAAACCATATTTCTCTACCAACACGAAACATGATCAACTCCAAATTCAAAAAGATTTACAAATGCCACAACACAGTTATCTACCAGCAAACATATCATTTCTTTGTTTCGTAGGACACCAAGGATGAATTATTCATGAGACCCCGTTTCAGATGCTTATTGTGTCTGGTGGCAAAGTCTCCGCCTGCTCAGCCCCGGGAAAGCTCTGGCGCTTTGCTGCAGGCACAGTGCTCCATGCCATCCAGGGACCAGCCGTGCGCTCTCGAGTTACTGGAGCAGCGCGAGCAGTTCCAGTGGCCTCAGCTGTGGAGACAGCTGTTTGCCCACCGTCTGTGATGGTAGAAATGTGTGGGAGGCTTCCCCCTAACAGCATGCCACCCCCACATACACGCCACACACACACACACACACACACACACACACAGACACACACACACACACAGGCGCGCAAACAACTCCCATGCCATGCATCATACACACAACCACCGAAGGGGTGCAGAGAAACCCGGCGATCTGAGGACCAGAAGGAGCAACGCACCATAGCTTAGAATAGTTCTTTCTCTTCTAGGCAAAATCATTAGAAAAGAGGTTGCAGCATCCAAATCTAAACCTTTCTGGTAATTTATGTATCAAAAGGTTTGTGCATGCGTGAAATTCAAAATGATTTATTGTTTAGTTATTGCCTTATTTACTTACTTAATGGATTGATTGATGTGCCAGGCTGATCCCACAGACAACAGGGCTATTTTTTTTTTTTAAGCTTGCTTTAAAGGAAATGGATTGCAAACAGGAGTTTCACTAACATAGTAAGTCAACCCCTCCTTCCTGGTTGTATTCATAACGAGTTCCTTTTGGCTTTTGCCTGCTACCTGTCTATGGCTATACGTTGACACAAAATATTGCACCTTGCATACTGAGGGAAGTGGCAGGGATGAAGGAATAAAATATTAGGTGTGGAAGGGTAAAATATGGGGAGAAAATCTGGATCAAACCCCAGAGTTTCAGCCAATATAAGCACCTATGATAGGCAATCTCTTGCATGGTGCTTGGGCTGGAAGCCATAGAGCCACTCTACAACAATGGGAGGTATTAGGATTCCATCTGGCATCATTTCTCCGCCGAGGAAGGTGGTGCAGAGAAGTCCCACAATTTGAATTCCTCCTGGAGACCTTGGATCATCTGTTTACTTCATGGACACTAAACTTAACTTTCATTTTCTAAGGATGTTACTACACCTGAATTAGTCAATGTAATAAAGTAAAATTCTCTACAATCATTGAAAAGATGGTTCTGAGGAAAGTTCTATAAACCTCTTCCTAACAAGCCTCGTGAAATTTCCTTATTACTTGATTAGAGGGTCCAAGGTTTTCACTGGTCTTGGTGAATAAGGGCTGTATCAGGAAGGAGGTTGATTTGTTTCTAGAAATCGGATGTTGACTTTGTGCAGAACTCTACCTCGATGCTCTACGCATGTGACATTTCGGTAAAATCTCTGTAACCTCTTTTCCAAACGAACTCTAATTTGACATAATGCAGCGTAGAATGGCACCAGTCATCGGGCTTGCATCAGAAATGCATTTTATTTGGATTCAATTCAGACTCTTAACGAACTGGTTCCCGTAAATGCAGCAGATGGGAGTGTAGCAAATGGGAGCGGGTGTGCGGCCTCACACCCAGCATCCACTGCTGCTTCACTGTGCTAAAGCCTTTCCTGAGTTAGTTGGTTAGTTAGTTAGCTAATTAGTTAGGCACATTTCAACTGAAACTTTTAATTATAATTAACATATTTATCCTACCAATCCACCAACCTGAGGCCTGAAAGGCTACAGTCCGGCCAAGGCAAGTAGATTCTATCCTCAGCTTTCTTGGCCCTACTGATTAATATGGTGAATGCTGCCAGAAGATGATCCGACGGTTTATAAACCTGGCAAAGCTGGAGCCAGACCTTCTCTTCTAAAGGTCAATTAAAAATGTGACTTGCACTATAAACAGAAGTCTCCATAGAAGAATGCCATGCAGTGCCCAGAGTGGTCTCTTAATACAAAATATCAATTTGATTTTCCTCAGGAGATTCAGTCTCCTTTTGCAATGCAAATATTTTCAAGTGTACTAAACACGTTTTAGCACCTCAACATAGGCACTAAAACTATTTGCATGCAAAATTACCCAGAGTAGGCAGACAGGCACAAGCTTATGCTAGCACCATATGTGCTAAAGAATTTGAGCCAGGAAACGACTAGTATCTGGACGTTATTTACAATTTAAATTTAATTTTACATTATTATTCAAACGAGAGCTTATATATAAAGTCTCTATTAAAATTAATGCTTCACATGGAACCCAATTTCACCTAAAATTATATGTCTAATAGCGTTCGGGTGTTTTTGTTTCAGCTATCTGAGGCACTCAAGAGTACAATCCAGCACTTTTGTTCCTTGTCTTTCAACTCTACCTGCACGAGTGGCTCATTTTCCCCCCTAACAACATCTCTCAGAAAGAGCAGCAAAATTAATGTTGATTGCAAGGCCCAGAAATCAACACAAAACATAGACCAAGCCAGACACATGGAGGAGCATGAGCCATTTGAGGGAACACACACTACCTGGAAATAGCATAAAACACCGTCCACATTCAGATACAAAAACACCTTTTTTTTTTTCTTTCCAAGAAGCTCTGCTTGGTGTTTTTGTGAACAAGGCAAATGACTTAGGTTTAGCCTTCAATCTGCAAATTGCAATGTTCTGTGCTGTCCCCAGAAAATGGCACTTCTTTCTGTTCTTGAGAACACAATGAGCCCTGTACCTCTGCTAGGTTTGCGGCGTACATACATGAAGAAATCCTACATCTATTAGCAAGGATTGGGTGGTGTGTTTAGTGATCATTTGTTAATGCCCATCAAGACAAACATCACTCTCTTATTTATCTTTTCAAGTAATTTTCCATTTCAAGTTTGGTACAATCTCAGGTCTTCAATATCGTTGGTTTAAATATCTACTAGTTTATTTTTCTGTTCATTTCAGGACAGAAAAATTCCGTTGTATCAGAATGATTATTTCTAACACTCTCTCCAATGTTCCTCAACGTTCCAGGGGGACTTACCTACTCTCCCAGGCTGGGCTGTTTGAGAAGCAGTGCTACCAGAACAATCACTTCCCGGCTCTCTGTCCAACTCCTGAGGTGTTTGGAAATTGTTACATAGTGATCTATTTTAACTGAAAAATAGGAACAAAGGAAAAGTATCTTTTCAATACTAGGCTGTGAAACAAGTCTTTAAAAACCCACAGCGATGCACATGAATCTGGGGTGGAGGGAAATATAAGAAAAATCAATATACTGTATTTTATCACAAGGATACCATCAAATATACCCAGAATTTAACTATGGAAAACTCTTCCCCCTGGATTAAAGATCCTCAAATTTATTATAAACCTAGTACATGCTAATTTTTCTTTGAAAATTTCAAGTATTATTTCCAGGTCAAATATTTGTTTTGCCTTTCTCTTCTTTCTTTCTTTCTTTCTTTCTTTCTTTCTTTCTTTCTTTCATTTCCTTTCCTTCCTTCTTTCTTTCTTCATAGAGTAGGAGAAAGAAGCTGCTTTCTTTCTTGACTTGCAATCAGTCTTCGAAATGTTGAATCATTGCCTAGGTGCATGAACTCAGTTCTGAGCAGCTTTAATTTATAGCAGCCAACATTTCTATAACATAAGCTCTCTAAAAGAGGCCCACCGAAGAACCAGAAATATGTGGTTGTGTAGAAAGTTTAATGGGAATGGAAAATCTCCACGTTTACATGTCTATCCTTGCATATTAATATCATTACATTTAAACGGTGGTTTGATTTCAAACATTGAATTAATTAGAAGGGAACTTCCAGGTCGAGTTATGAGGCCAAATCAAATGCCAACAGCTCCCTCTACTGGCTACTATAAGAAAACATTTGGTCTCTCTCCTTGAAAAAGAAATTTGCTGTTTAAGAGACATCTTCCCCAAATTAAATTTTTTGAAAAAATCTAAGTTCCTTGGGAAGCCTGAAAGATGTTCACTTGTACTCAGTTATAGAGAGAAAAGAACTAAGAATTATGGAAATAGAAATTGACAGTCATGTGCAGTGTCTCCCCTCGATAAACAATCCCTACCTCCTCTAAAATGCATCTGGTCATTCTATTATATATTGTGAGCTTACATAATCAGGGTTAGTTTTAGAATTGTATTTTTTCAAATTTGACAAAAAATAGTGAATTCATTTTCTGAAAGTTAAGAAATCTTCATGAAAGTATTCACTTTTTTCATAATAACTTCTTTGTCTCTGGCTGAGTTCTAAAAAAGAAAAAGAAAAAAACCCCCAAGAACCATCTTATTGTTATCTCAATGAAGATAGGGTCGTATTTTACTTGTATATAGTTTGAAAGCAAAGACATTGGCTTCTTTCAGTTAAACTCTAGCATTTGATGTAATGAGTAATTTAAATAGGGCAGTAAACATTTTAAAATGTAAGAAATAAAACAAATTTCTTCCCAAACTCCTTGTCCCACTCGTTATGGAGACCACTGTCCTCCACCACCTGAAACAATTAATCTGTTTAGTTTCACTCATTTAGAGCTCTTTCTCCCTCAATTTCTAGTCACCCCCCCCATACACATACACACATACAACTCTTGACCTCATTTTCACACAGCCGTATTCCCTGAACATAAATAGAAAATGTAGTAGCACACTCAGGAGTTTTCAAATCCCACTCATTTCAACAAGTGAGACTTGACAAGGTTGATATGATGAAGGTTTAGAACTTTGACGTAAATGCACTGTGAAGGGAAACCTTTCTTCTTTAGAAAGGACAAAACAGCATTGGAAAGACACTAACAGCTCTCTCTGTGTGGATATGTCCTTTTTAAAAAAAGATTTTATTTATTTATTTGAAAGAAAGTGAGCAAGAGTGAGAGAGCACAAGTTGGGGGCAGGGGTAGAGGGAGAAGCCAATTCCCTGCTGAGCAGGGAGCAGATGTGGGCTCCATCCCAGGACCCCAGGATCATGAGGGAGCTGAAGGCAGATGCTTAACTGACTGAACCACCCAGGGGCCTCTGTGGTTGTATCTTAAGGTGGTCTCCCTATCCCCACCAACTTACCGTATGAACTTCAAAAACAATCGCGTAATTTTTGAAAGATTACCAAAATAGAATAATTCTTTTACTCATTTGTTTTTTTTTCCAACCCCCAGCACACACACACACACACACACACACAGCCCCAAAATATATGTATCCTTCATCTTCATCTTTAGGAAGCGAGTCATTTCTGGTTTTTTTTAATGTGTTTTTTTTCTTTTTCTTTTTTTTTTTTTTTTTTGGATTTTATTTATTCATGAGAGACATACAGAGAGAGAGGCAGAGACACAGGTTCCAAACAGGGAGCCCGACATGGGACTCGATCCCAGGTCTCCAAGATCAGGCCCTGGGCTGAAGGCAGGTGCTAAACCACTGAGCCACCTGTGGACAGATCATCCACATTATAACAGAACACCATTTCTGTTTTTGTTTTATTTTTTAACCCTGCATCTTGAACTTGATATCTTGATTTGGGAAATCACACTTACTTCCTAAAGCATCCATAATTGGTGTTGAAGCCACTGAGAATCTTTATACGACGAGTTCTTCCCTGTTTAACAATATTATTACTATTGAATTATAGTACATACTAGCAGGCAGCATTTTTAGGAGTTTTTTATTTCACTAATTCTCTTTTAGAAGTTGAACTTTTGCAACATTATGTTAAAAACGTGGCTTTGGAATCAGGTCTCTTCGACTCAAACCTCACCTGTGTCACTTAGAAACTGTGTGACTTGAGGCCGGTCACTTAAACTCAGTGAGCCTCAAGGTCCTCCTTTGTGAAGAGTGAACAATCGTATGTCTTTGCCCAGTTGGGTGGATTCGTTGAGGCCACCATGAAATAATGTGTGTAACCTGCTCCAGCAGAACACTTGTTACATGACACACAAGCAGTGTTGCTACTGCTGCTTTACAAACAAGAAGACAAGTCCCAAGTGAATGAAATAATATAACTTTATTTTCTGGAAAAAAAAATCATCACAGTCATCCAAGGGAGCTCTGAATATGGATGACTTTGATTGGAAACCTTAAAAGCAAATACTGTCCAAAACAAGGATTCCAGTTTGATGGGTGAAGCAGCCCTCTTTCTTAGGTGAGAGAGCACAGCAGGGTTCTTTCCTATGGCAGGAGAGACACTGTTTGCCATGGGGCAGCCAGCAGTGGCTTCCCTGGAACCAGAGAATAAAGTGGTCTTTATTGGGTCATTTGGAGAGATCACCCACTGGACAATGTGTCAAAATAGAGTTGTCAATCATTGGGAGCAAGGGTTGCAAATCCAGGCTCTAAAAGTGGAGAATGCAGTTCCAACCCCACCTCTGGCCCCAACTAGCCATGTGACCTGAGGCCCATTCCTCACTTTCATTTTTCTGTTCTGCAAAATGAGGATAGGGTCGAACTCCCAGAGCTGGAGGAGGATTTGTGATTGTGGATTATCATAAAGATTTGGCATGATCTGGCTTCTTCCCTCCTCTGCATGCCCTTCTGCTTCAGCCCTCATGCGTGACCCTTCTGCTGAAGCCAAACCGGCCTTCCTGGAAGTCTGGATCCTTCATTCTGGCCAGGCTCCCTCACACTATGTGATCTATTTAATGCCTGCTCCTTGATCATTCTGGTAGGCCCAATTCCTTTGATATTATTCTCCAACTACCTTACAGTTCTCCATCACAGCACTTACCATATATTTAATTTGATTGACTGTCTCTCTACTAGACCAAGCACCACGCAATGGCAAGGAGTAACTATTTTGTTCACTATAACTTCCACGGTTGGCAAAGAATAGGTACTTAATATTTGTTGAACAAATAAATGAAAACCTAATGCATAATAGGTACTTGAGAAATGGTAGTTATTCCTACAAAACCTGCATATCAATAGGAACTTTGAGGTCATCTGGAGGTTTGTCCAAAGCACTTTCCTTCAAATATGTATCCAACCATTTTACACTACCTTAAGCTCAGTGGGCAAGGAATAAAGATGTCAAAATCAACAGAGGCCTATTAAAACCTTCACTTATTATCCAATGGCATCCACATTTCCCTCCCTTCGCCTGAATTGGCCTCCCTCTTATAATTAAAACAGTCTCTCCGCTGCAAAGAGCCACGAGGGTGACGAAGGTACAGCCGAGCCTTGCACTCCGGCAGGGCATTTTGTGCAGTTATGGAATTGGAAAGTATTTACTTCAGGAAGAGAATCCTGTTGGGATGTCTGCATGGGCCTTCCGATGCCGTGAGGTGGAATGCAGATGTGTGGGGCTGGGAGGTCCTGAAACTGCATTTTCAGAGGTTCCTTCGTCTTTTATTTGTATACTGCCACCACTACCCACCCCTTTAAAATGCTGTCACTGGGTAGAGATGGCGATAATGCCTGGGAAATATTTTAATGCCATAATAAAAGTCACTGGGAGGGTGGCAACACAAGAAAGAAAGGGTAGTGGTAAAACTGGAGAAACATTTAAAATTTTTTTCCACTCATTAAAAAAAAAAAATAACCCTTGGAGACTTGACGGGCAGGAAATGCTGCCACTTTATGGCCTTTTTAGTCAAATGCCTTTACAGGCATATCCCTTTAACCTGTATTATTAATATTGATCCCTCGGGGCTTTATGCAATTTCCACCTCCTCCCTCAGACTACCCCAAGACACTCTGACTTTTCTTCCTGAATTCCCATGATGCCTCCGTGCACACTTTACTCTTTCCCCAATTGCTTCTGACATTTATTTTTCTCTCTCAACTACCTTGGAAGGTAGGCACAATGAGGCTAGGGAATACCGCTTTGAAAAGGAATTGGTAAGGAAACTAGTTTGAGAACACATGTCAGTTTGGGAACAGCTAGATTCAACTGCAATTCCATTTCTTGACTCTTACTACTAGTGAGAAGCTGGCTCAGGATCTAGGCAAGAAGGAAAAAATACCTTGTCTTACCAAGTCATTGTTAGATCAAATTAGATTAAAACCTAGTCAACTAGTGGGGCAACTAGTGGGGCTCAGTCAGTCAGGCATCTGACTTTTGGTTTCAGCTCAGGTCATGAGATCCAGCCCAGCTTTGGGCTCCATGCTTAGCATGGAATCTGCTTGGGATTCTCTCTCTCTCCTTCTTCTACTGCTCTTCCCCCAGCTCATGCTCTCTCTCTCTTTCATAAATAAATAAATAAATAAATAAATAAATAAATAAATAAATAAAATCTTAAAAAAAAAAAAAAAACCCAACCTGGTCAATTAGCGACAAGTACTGGTTATCAATTGAGTTAAATTGATTCCAACACTTTTTGTAAAGTTTCTGCATTTGTGTTTTTCTTTTTTGTTGTTGTTTTTATTTTCTGATGAGGAAAGTAAACAAAGCCTTTCAGAAAATTTGAATAACTCAGAAGTGTATAAAAGAAGAAAATGCAATTAGCAACTGCCATATTTAAGGGATTACTATGTGCAGTGACCGTGTAGTTTGTTACCTATTTATATGATCCCTTTTTATTTCGGCAGCAACACAGGAGGTAGATACTAATATTATTCCCATTTTACATTTGAAACAACAAAGGCAAGGGGTACCTAGGGCCACACATTAAGTGAGCAACTTGGAAATCAAATCCAACTGTTCCCTCCAGAACACAACCACAATGCTAGAGGAGGTAACAAAATTATTCATAAAGCAACCACGTCACATCACAGAGGAAAAATCCACACTACCAATATGTTGTGAACTCAATCATATTTCTTTCCTTTTTTTTCATATTTCTTTCCAATTATATTTTTATACACACACACACACACACACACACACACACACACACATACACAAACAGAGCTAGGTAGTATTTCCTAAATCAAAAATGGATCATACTGTATATACAGTTTTTTACAGTATGTTTTTGGTCTTTTAATGCAATAAAAATTCTTTAGATATATGCTTTCAGTAGTGTCTTTGATCCATTCCTCTTCCTTCATGGAACCTCTCTGCACTTGTTGGACTGTCAAATGATTCCCAGTCCTCAGCATACGATCTTCTTCCAGGTTAAATTTACCACAAATTAGGATCATCCACATTATAATCAAGATGCAATTCGTTCGTTGTGGTAAGGAGGTAATTATATAAGCTTCTGGATGTGCCATTTCTGATTCAGACCTTGTCAGAAAAAGGCTTTTGTAATCATCCTTTAGCCCGTCCCATGATGCTGCCCCATTTTTGAAGAGTGTTTGAAAAAAGAGGTAACCCAGTAGAGTCTAATTCTGCCCCCACTGTACCAGAATGCACTGCCACACTGCCTAGAAGCCAAAAACGAACCTTCCCTGTCATGTCAACAAGCCTGATCACCGATCAGAGAACAGCACCGTGGTGTGGCAGAGCTGTGGGGCCTGGGCCTGAAGACAGGTCTGGGATGCTCGTCAGTCGTGACTTGGTACAAACAGACTATATTTTGAGCAAGGAAATTGCTGTCTCAGTTTCCTCATTGTAGATTACAAGATTTTCTCTGCTGCATTACAGGCTAGAGCTGAGAATGAAGTGCCAGGCCACTTCACGCCACTGCAGTTTATTATTATTATTAACTAGACGGATCTAAACAACCATGCATGTGTTCAAAAAGAAAGAGCCTAGAAGACTATTAGGCCTATCCCTTTCAATGCATAGAAATGCCTACAAAATTCACAGAGGCTCCATTTGTTCTGGGGGAAAAATTAAGACCAGTGTTGCCTCATGGAAGGGAAGAATGTATCAAAAATAGGAGTTTTCATCTGGGTGGCTCAAGGGTTGAGCATCTGCCTTCGGCTCAGGGCGTGACCCTGGGGTCTTGGGATCGAGTCCAGCATTGGGCTCCCTGCAGGGAGCCTGCTTCTCCCTCTGCCTGTGTCCCTGCCTCTCTCTCTGTGTGTGTCTCTCATAATAAATAATTTTTAAAAATAGGAGTTGACTTTATTTTTAATTAGACGTATCTGAAGATGCTTGATTTTTCTTTTTTTGCTCACTGATTTCTATTTGAACCTTAAAGCCCCTTCTGTGTTTTCAGTCATCCCTACTTTTCTTTCCTTGGGTCCATGATGCAAAGCTTCATGCTCCTTAGAATACAGAGTGGACAAAAATAACCAGAGTTCCCCTCCTTGAATGCAAGCCAATGCCCTCTCTGGCTGTGGCTTATACAAGTTCTTTTGTGGCTTGGAGCAGAGTGCCTTGCCCAGAAAGTAGAAGACTTTACTTTCAACTTGACATGGGTAGGTTGAGGCCCTGCTCTTCACCCCATAGTCACTGTCTTGGTCACTGCATTTCTCTTAACACCTGGACATTGACCTACCATGTAAATAGTCACGTGGCATAAAAATTCAGTGAAGGGTGAATCTTCTCATTAGGGTGTGTTTCTAGGATCCTTCTAATAAAAGACTTTGGTCAGAGAATCATACCACGACTGGCATGCTGGTTGTAGTTTCTATGCTTTTATTTTTTCTGAAAATTTCCTTGTCCCATTATTTTTGTTCTCTCACTAATTTCTTGGGAATACATCTCTCCAAAAGTTGAAAATTCTCTTAATGTTATCACAATGCAAACCTGGGCCAGCATTGTGTGATATGGGATTTATTGGATTTTTTACTGAACTTCTCCCAGTTTTATTTCAATAGAGTTTTACATCATGATTCCACTAAACATGTATTTCCAAATGATGGACTGTTAAAAAGATCCTACCTTCTTTCCCCTCTCTTCTGTTTTTAAACATCTCACGGCTCTTCTTTGGCAGCCTCTTGAAAAATGAATCTGGCTTTCTGGACTCAAAACTTGGAACAGTATCTGCCCTGCCTCTATGATAATGGGCTGGTAATTTTATTTCTAAATTTGAGCCTGAAATCCCAGAGGAAATATTTTTTTATACTTTGTGCTATATGTGTGGTAGTACGATTCTTGCATCAAGAAGCAAAAGTAATGATGGTTTACTTCAGTAATATAAATGCTTATATAAAATAAAAAGTAAGAAGAAGAAGAAGAAGAAGAAGAAGAAGAAGAAGAAGAAGAAGAAGAAGAAGAAAGAAGAAGAAGAAGGAGAAGAAGAAGAAGAAGAAAAAGAAGAAGAAGAAGAAGGAGAAGAAGAAGAAGAAGAAGAAGAAGAAGAAGAAGAAGAAGAAGAAGAAGAAGAAGAAGGAGAAGAAGAAGGAGAAGAAGAAGAAGGAGATCTTTTTAGAGTTGCCTTCCCATTTGGTTCAAAGTTAACATGCCCAACTGCCAGTTATAACCCACCCCTTTAAAAGAATTTCATATCCTGTAGCTATTCGCCCTCAAATTTCACATCACTATTCATCCTTCTATTATGTGTAAATGAGGAGGCAGTCCAATAAAAACTGTCAAGGCAACTTTTATTTGAAAAACAGATTTACATATAATATACTACCAGCTCTTCTCCATCTTTTAAAAAAAGATTTTCTAGCCTGCCATAGTTAAAAATATTATACTGAAATGTTCACGTGTTACGTGAAAAAGGAGGGCAGAAAGTGCTTTGTTGCCAAAAAAAAAAAAAAAAACTAAGTAAAAGTTTTACCAGCTCTAATCCTTATTCATGAAATGACCCTGAACAAGACAGCCAATGTCTCAAAACCTCAGTTTTCTCACTTATAACCTGAGGATCAAAGCAACTTTTGCCACGGGATCTTGCCATTCCTCTGATGAGTTACAAGTGTGGGCAGAAGATCTAAAAGGAACAACCAAAGAATTGACAAGATTTTTCTGATCGTTTGCCTTTGAGAATTTGATGATTAATATTAACCCATATGATGTTTTTCCTTCTATCTTAGCTTCACAGAGTATCTGGCAAATTGTGTGCAGTCAATAAATGCCTTTTGAATAACTATATTTTTTAAATATCTCAAGCAATCCATCTTCTGATATTGCCTCCTGAGAAGGCAATAGCCTTCTTAAGTACATCACAGTTCATAAGTAAAACAGTAATTAAGTTTTATTATGTGCCAACACTGAAGTACACTACTCAAACACAACACTTGCACTTATGTATTTGGAGAAGAAAATGTGGATGATCCCAGTGGTGTGCCACAGACAAGTAGTACCTGCTCATGAAAGCCAATTAAGTCTCAGTAATTTGTTAGAGACAATCATTATTAAATAATAAATATCAAATTAAATTTATGTTTAAAACAAAAAGTCATAAATACTTACAATCCATTTGCTACCTTTTACTGTTCTCTATCTATGCTCTTCAAGGTTCTTTTACGCCTACTGTATCTGTATGGTGGTAATACTGGTTAACAATGTGTTACTGTGCATCTCTTCTCTTCTCAAGCATATGCCTCGTGATGGCCCATAAGTAGTTTGAAATTTGCCAGGTGGGAATATTTGTACCAAGGAAATCTACAAATGTTCTGAATCACATTTTTTCTTTCTGGAGGACTGGTTGTTAAACCAGCACATCACTGCATATATCTCAGTAGAAGATTAAAATAACAGGTTGAGAGAGTATTATATGCATGTTTATAATATCTAAGGTCTATATTTTCATTATCTGCATTATTGCATTTCAAATAGAATCTTCTGTTGAGATGCTACTTAGGGATGCAACCAGAAGTAGAACCAGGTTCCAGATTCTGATCTTACCATTCGCATCCTGCCTCAACTCTGTTAGTGGACCCGTTTTGAGAAGGCTGTGCAGTATCTTGGCTCAGCAAAAAGTATGAGAGAGATTTTTATTGATGGTTTTAATTGTTAGAGAAGGGCAAAATGGCATGTTGTTATTTTATTTTATTTTATTTTATTTTATTTTATTTTATTTTATTTTATTTTTACTTATTGGCTTACTCCTTCCTGTCTTCTATGAAACTATACACTTGATCTTTGGGCAACATGGGTTTGAACTACACAGGTCGACTTATGTGTGGATTATCTTCAATAAACACAGTATAGTACAGTTGACCTTTGAACAACATGGGGGTTAGGGGTAAGTGACTCCTGTGTAGTCAAAAATACACACATAACTTTTGATTCCCCAAATCTTAACTACTAATCACCAGCGGTTAACCAGAGCCCTTCCCAATAGCATAAATAAATCAATTAACACATATTTTGTACATTATATGTATTATATACTGTATTTTACAATGAAGTAAGCTAGAAAAAAGAAAATGTTACTAAGAAAATCAAAAGGAGGAGAAAATACATTTACATTACTCTATCATAAGTTTGTGTTGTCTGTTTACAAGAAGAATCATCTGTCAATACCTACATCAATATTGCCTTGTATGATACAAAACATAGTAGGATGTCATACATACACTAGACATCAAAAGTGAAAAGATAATGTGAAAAAGATATTCATATTTATTTACAGGTATAATGATTCATGCATTGATAATGAAAAAGCAGCAATATGATGGCTTTGATGTAGCCTAGTATAATCAATATGATGGTGTAACGGTAACCTAGTTGATACACCAATGAATGAATCATGATGAAATTTTTATGGCATACAGTATTAGAGTCATACTTAAAATACAGTATTGGAAACATTTTTATGTTTTTTAAAAACCACTTACCTGTGACAGACAAGAGGCTGAAATGCAGTGTTTCCAATAATGAGAGAGAGAGGCATACTGTAAGGTAATGTCATTATTTGAAAGTAAAGTTATAAGACAGCAAGAAAACTAACACATTATTAATTTTATCTTAAATATCACTCACCTTATGCCTATGAAGAAAGAACAGGCTGTCCATTCCCATACAAGTCTTGCACTCAATGTTCACATGATAAATACTTAGGCTATGATGACATAAACTTGTCTCACATGATTCTTGCTTATAATTATTAGATTTTCCCACAAAGACATGCACATGCACAAAAGGTAAGTCTGTTAAGTGTATGGCATGATGATGATTTACTATTCATTAAGCGAAAGTGGTTCATCATAAAGATCTTCATCCTCATCGTCTTCATGGTGAGTAGGCAAAGGAAAAGGAAGAAGAGGTGAGGTAGATCTTTTTGTCTCAAGGGTGGCAGAGGCAGAAGAGGTAGAGGAGGTGAGAGGGAAGCAGGAGAGGCAAGCACACTTATGGAACTTTACAGAAATACATTGTGATTTCTGTCTGATTTTTTTCTTTTTCATTTCTTTAAAAATGTTTCTATATGGTACCAATCCTTCCTCCACCACTGGCTTTAGTTTCAGTGCCCACATCATCGAAGGGTCTGTGTCATTCAAGAAGACAAAAGTAGTCTTGAGTAATCGGAACTCTTTGGCTAGATTGTCTAATGTCAATTTGTTTCCTGGCACTGCTTCTTCTACGTCTTCTTCCTCGTCTGGCACTGGTTCAGAAGCGCTCATCTTCACCAGGTCATCTTCCATTAACTCCTCCAGTGGGATGCCTATTAGCTCTTGAATTTCTCCAAGACTTGTATCTTGCAACACTTCACCCCCACCTCATTTTCCCTATCCATAATCTTTTTCATGGCTTCCTTGATTAGCTTTGTCATAATACTCCGAAGTCATGTACAACATCTGGACACAGTTTTCTCCAGCAGGGATTGGTTGTTTCAGGCTTGATGACTTTTGTGGCTTTTTCTGTGAAAATGATGACATCTTCAGTGATGTAGTCGTTCCAGACTCTCACAATTTTCTCTCTCTTAGGATACTCTTTGGTACCATTGATAATCTTTCCACTGAGTATCATGTGCAGTGGGTCTTAAGGATTATGACCCCCTGATCTAGAGGCTGAATTAGAGGTCTTGTGTTTAGGGGCAAGCAGACCACTCCACACTTTTGGTGTTGAACTTGTGGGGTGGCCAGGGGGTATCGTTCAATATCAAAAGAACTCTAACAGGCAGCCCTTAGTGGAAAGGCATTTCCTGACTTTAGTGACAAAGCATCAGTAGAACCAGTCCAGAAAAAAAGGGTTCTCATTGTCCTGGCCTTCTTGTTCTACAACCAAAATAGGGGCACTGGTATTTGTCTTTTCCCTTCAAGGCTCAGAGGTTAGCAGCTTTACAAACAAGGGCAATACTGATCATAAACCCAACTGCATTTGCACAAACACAATAGAGTTAGTATATCCCTTCCTGCCTTAAATCCTGGGGCTTGCTTCCCTTTCTTTGTGTTCTTTGTGACATTTTTTTTTCCTAGAATAGGGCACTTTTGTCTGCATTGAAAACCTTTTCAGGCAGATATCCTCTCTCCTCCATGATTTTCTTAGTGGTCTGTGTGATCTTACCTACTGCCTCTTGGTTGCCAGAAGCTGCTTCTCCTGTTATCTGCACAATTTTTAAAGCCAAACCTCTTTCTAAAATTATCAATCCATCCTTTGCTGGCATTAACTTCTTCAGCTTTATACCTTTCACCTTCCTTTTGCTTTAAGTTGTCATATGACTTGGCTTTTTCTCGAACCCTGGTAGAGTCTATGCCTTTCTCATAGCAACCCTGTACCCACATAAAAGCTCTATTTTCAATGAGATAAAAGGGTATTTCACAAAAAGTACAAAGTATTTACACCTGCTGGCCTAGCTACAGCAACAGCTTCATGAATTTCCTTTTCTAATTTTTTTTTTTTTTCACAATGGTCCTTACACTGGATTTATTTATCTTCAAATGGTGGGTCACCACAGCTGCAGACCTCCATCTCTGGTATATATCAGGCAATTAGGCTTTACCTTGTAATGTCATGACTTTTCTCTGTTCCTTGGGAGCACTCCCAGCATCACTAGTGGCTCTTTGTATGGATTTCATGGTATCACTCGAGGTGTAGAGCACTGCACTAAACATGAAAAATTTGCAAGAACCACAAGAGATCACTTTTTACTGGGATGCATAATTTACTAGAGAGACAAATGGCTTACTCAGAGATGATTTGCCTCATGTGGAATTTTAGGCAATACCCGCAACCCTTGAGCTCACCGCAATAGCAAAGGAGATGGCTATGATATTTTTATATGTAGTACAGTATGTACTACACTTAATTTTATGCAGTTATGATTTAATCTTGCATCCTTATGTTTGTCTACCTTTCTCTTGGCTGCAAATGGTGTGCCGTGTAAAGTCTATAATTGTGTGTATAAGTTTTGACAAATTTTAACTTTTTATAATAGATTTGTGTATATTTTATGGTAGTAGGGGTAAAATAGATTAGCATTGACATATATTTTATGTATATGTGACATATCTAACTTTTTCTTAAATTTTGGGGTATTCCTAGGTTATGTGGTTCATCTGTGAGTTTTCAGATTGCCACAAAACTCCAAAAATTCTTCCAATATATTTATTTTAAACATTTGTGTATAAGTGGATCCATGTAATTCAAATCCATGTTGTTCAGGTATCAACTGCACTGTAAATATATTTTCTCTTCCTTATGATTTTTAAAAGACTTTTTAAAATTTATTTTGAGAGAGGTAGAGCGAGCATGAGAAGAGGGAGGGGTAAAGGGACAGGAGGAGAATCTCCAGCAGACTCTCTGCTGAGTGGGAAGCCCAATGCTGGGCTCAAGCCCATGATCCTGAAATCATGACCTGAGCCAAGTCACATGCTTAAAGAAATGTGCCACCTAGGTGCCCCATACGATTTTCTTAATCTACATTTTCCTTTTCACTAGCTTACTGTATTATAAGGATACAGTGTATCATCTATATAGCATACAAAATATGTGTTAATCAGCTACTTATGTTATTGGTAAGGCCTTTGGTCAACAGTAGGCTACTAGTTGTTAAATAGGGGGAAGTCAAAAGTTATACATGGATTTTTTACTGTGAGGGGGGTTGGCATCCCAAACCCAAACATTAGTCAGGGGTCAGTTGTATATATTCAATTGTCTGGTGAATGAAATAAGCAATCTGTCTCAGCTATTTGATCTTGTCTATGTTAAATAGAAGGGAAGGGGTTTTTTTTTTCTTTACATTTTTATTTTTGACAAACACAAATAGTATATATTTAAAGTATAGCATGTACTGTTTTGACATATGGATACATTGTAAAATGATTACCACAATCAAACTAATTAATATATCCATCACCTCCCTCAGTTACCATTGTATGTGAATAGTGAGGACACTTGGGATCTGCTCTTAGCAAATTTCAAGTGTACAGTACGCTATTTTTATCTGTAGTCACCAAGCTGTAGATAAGGTCTCCAGAATTTATTCATTATATAACTGAAAGTTTGTATCCTTTGATCAGTCTCCCTCACAATCCCTGCTTCTAGTAACCACCCTTCTGCAATCTGTTACTACAAGTCTGACTTTTTACAAAAAAATCTTGATTGCTTCAGGAGAGGATTTGAATGGAATTCTGAAGAATGGGAAGGAATTATTTAGGTGAGATAAAAGCACAAGTCATTAACAGGTGCATAAAGAGAAGGAATGCAGTGACCATTCTGGAAAAAATAAAGAATCTAATTTGGTTGGAGAGAAGAAATTATCGACAAGAGTAATAAGAAAAGGAACTAGAAGGATAGATGGAAACCTAACTAACTAGAAATAGCCCTATGGAACATTGATGCTAAACTGGTGCAGATTTGGGAGAGAGGGACAGAGTAGAAGAAGAAAGGTAGATTTAGTATTCTTTAAAATTTTTTTAAAATAAGTGTGCTTAACTAGTAATCGAAGACAATTTAATTTACCTTGTTCTATGTAAATTGAAGCAATATATACGTTGTCTTTAATATATTAGAAATATAGAAAAGATCCTATATCAAATGCTGCTATATCAGGCATCAAGAACAGAGAATTTACTTATGGTTACTTCAGGAAATGTATATGACATACATAAATTGTACCACAAAAGTTAAACATGGTGCAAAGAAATATATAGTATTTTCATGTCAGTCTACAGAAATTCAATATCTATCATATTGTCTTGGGGAAAATAATGTATGTGCACATTTGAAACAATCACAATAGCTACCCAATTCAGTTAATATTGCATATAATTGTAGATTTACATGAACCAATATTCAAGGAATTGAATCCGAGCAATACCATCGGCTCAGCTAGTCATCTGGGATAAATAAGGAAATTTAACATGATTTTTATAAAAAATGAAATATTCAGTGCCCTCCGTAGCTTTCCAAAATTGGCAACAATAACATGGCAGGATGTTCTTTCTACATTTGGTGTACATGGGGTGATATGCCATCAGTCTCATTGACTTTAAGTTGATAAGCACTCACTTATAATATAGACCCTATAGATGCTCAAGACAATCAACTTTAAAAAAAAAAAAAAAAAAGATGATCATCTTGGAAGAGAATAGAACAGTTAGCTATACTTTTAAAAGGCCATACCAATGAGTACTAGAAATCATAATTTCAATCATGGATGACATTTTAAATTTCTATTCTATTGATGGGAGGAAAACTTATAGAATAAGGATTCAAGAACAATTTAATGTAAATTTTTAATGTAAATTTTATGTAACAATTTTATGTAAATATCACAATATTCCAGATGCTAAGGAATACCCAACAGGACCAAAAGTTCATATTACTGATATACTTTTCATTGATTCAATTTTTAATAAATATAAATAAATGGCATCAGGATACAAAAAACTTAATGTATATAACTTACTGTCATATCCTTGTTTTCTGGGGGAGAAAACCTGAAAAACTGAAATCTCACTCAATTTCTGTAATACACAAAAATATCTTACAGAGGAATTTAATGATGGAGAGGTTTATTCTGGATTTTTTCCAAAAGATTTTCATTTTATTTTTTTTAATTGAAGTATAATTAACATACAAAGTTAGACTAGTTTCAGGTATATATCATATTGATTCAACAATTCTATACATTACTCAATTCTCACTATAAGTGTAGCCACCATCTGCCAGTTTTTTGTTTGTTTAAATATTTTATTTATTCATTTGAGACAGATTCAGAGAGAGAGCATGAACAGGGAGAGAGGCAGATGGAGAGGGAAAAGCAGACTCCCCACTGAGCCAGGAGCTCAAAGACATGACCTGAGCCAAAGGTCGACACTTAACCATCTGAGCTACCCAGGTGATCCACTCTATGCCAGTTTTTTCAACAAGATATACTATGTTCACTAAGTGGTCATGTTTAGGATGAACTAAAATGGCACACAGAGAACAGAAAGTAGAAGGTACAGCTAGTGAAGTCTGATTGCCTTCCTGTGTCCCAAAGTTTGTGCAAAGGAAAGTTTGCTTGTGGCAAGCACTCAAATACAGCTCAGACTTGCCATCAGCAGGACATGTGCATCTCATCAGCCCACATACCTCATTCCCTTTAATAGGGCCTGGTTAGATATGGCTAAAGAGGCAAACAATGGAATGCTTTGGAACTCAGGCTCTGGGATCAGGCTATCTGGGTCGAAATCTGGGCTCTACTGATTACTACCACTGTGACTGTATAGGTTACTTAAGCTCCTTAAGCTTCTCTTTTCTGTAAGATGTTGATAAGAGTAGTACCTCCCTTAGAGGGTGAGTGAGAGGAGCTCTTGTAATAATGAACTTAAAGAGTTTAGCACGCATCTAGGCAGTTGGTGAGCAAGTTGACTCTTCTTGGTAGTATTTTACTGACGCTGGCCAAGGAAAGTATGATATAAACAGTTTGACCTGATCACAGCAAGTTATTATATAATGTTACAGAAATTGGGACTATCTGGAGCTGCATTTGATAGTGTGTGTGTGCACACACATGCTCTCACATGTGTGCCCCCATACATGTAGACGGACAATGGTCATGTAAGTCATATCCCATTACTCGGATCCTGCCCATTGCCCACCTACCTATGCCATGGCCAGTGAGAGCTTCACTTTCCCTCCTCTCAAAGAGGTTCCCAGTTGGGCTCTGCCTCCCCTTGGAAGAAGAGAAGGCAGAGAAGCAGCTGCCCCCACCAGTGTCTTTGGGTACAAAGACTGGCTGGAGAATGTAAAGCAGAGCAGAGCCAACACAGAGAAAGTTCTGGTCCTGGAAACTGAAAGGCAAAAACAGAAAATTTCGAGGGCATTCTTGAGTAGTTTTTAATCCAATCGAGAGAGATTAAAAAGGATAAAACTAAAGCCCTCCTGAAGAGAATGTGATTATCTTTCTACTCCACCTCACTTCCAGCCTTACACTTTATATTGACAAACTAAAGCATTTTTTTGCCGCTAGATAATTTGGCTGGATCAAGGGAAAAAAAGAAAAAAAAAAGGAGCTTGCCCACAGTGTTTGATCCAGTGAAGTTTCATGAGAAGGTAGATGAAATGTGAACTATTTGGATTCCTGGGGCAGCTGTTGCTTAGGTATTTACCTGCCTATTGTCCAAGAACCCACAGAGGATGCCTCCTACCAAGATCAAAGCATCAGTATTTATACTTTGAAATTGGGTTATTGTGGAAATCAGCTTTACTTGACAAAAGCTTCAGGAGGAAAATGAAGACTTCATTACACAAGTGTTTAGCTGGGGATATTTTCCTAATTTTACCTTTGTTAAATCACTACTGGTGAATTTCCTCATTGACATTTATGTTGAGGATACCACAAAGGGAGGGTTTTTTTTTTTTTTTTGAGTGTTTCCCACATTTTCATGATTCCCAGACTTTTTTTTTTTGATTCCCAGACTTTTTAAAAAATTATTTATAATAGCAATAAGTAGTGTGACATATATTATTACGTATGATATTAGTTATTATTACTTCTGATTCTACTCTGTGCCAGTCACTATATATGCATTATTTCTAAAAAAATGTTTTTAAAGATTTTATTTTTATTTATTTATTCATGAGAGACACACAGAGAGAGAGAGAGAGAGGCAGAGACACAGGCAGAGGGAGAAGCAGGCTCCATGCAGGGAGCCTGACGTGGGACTTGATTCCAGGTCTCCAGGATCACGCCCTGGGCTGAAGGTGGCACTAAACCGCTGAGCCACCGGGACTGCCCACATTACTTCTAAATTTTATAGCAATTCTGCAAATATGTTATTTTCTTCATTTTTACAGATAAGGAGTCTGAGGTTCTCAGAGTTTGAATGACTAGCCCAAGGTCACATAGTAATTGATGAAGTCGGATCTTTAACCCATATCCTTCTCTTAACAAAGTACATATTCTTTCCAAATATTTATATTACCTCTGGTGTCCAAGAAACATGCAGTCTTCCAAGATTTGCTCCCACAAAGATTATTAAGCACTTAATAGAGGCAAAGCTATGTGCCAGGTACCATACAAGCCATATATTGGGTCATGGGCATTTAAGTGTCATTCTTTGAAATGAACCTACAGAACTTTAATCTCTGATTGTAATAATGACACCACCCAATATTCTCATTCCTGACTCCACAATTCCTAGCATCTAGAAATTCTTATTGGAACTCAAAGATGACATGAGATTTGAACAATTCCAATATATTATTCCTATAATGTATTTTTCTTCCCAATTTTTGTTACAAATGTCAACATATTTCCAAGATGCCCTTGTTGACCTGTAACTGCTTAATCAGGATCACCTAAAAAATAAATCTACAGTAATTGCTGAGCATTTTTATAGCTATGGTTATCATTCAACTTCTGTAATAGTTCATATCTTTGACTTTAGCAAATTTGGCACAGTTTTGAAGCAGTTTTAGGGTACTCGAAAAGTGGAAACTTGCTCCCAGAATATCATGTTTTAGGTCTTCTAACTTTTCATTTACTATATTTATATGACTGGCCTCCACATCCCATCTCCACCTCCCACATGGTTCCTATATCCTTTGCCAAATTTTAGGACTAAATGTACATTGTGTTTTTTTCTCTCAACAAGCTGCTATGGCTATCAGCAGTAGAAATAGAAGTCGAATAAGGAAATAACGATTAGAGCAAATGAAGAGTTCCAATAGTTACTCTTCAGAAAAGCTAAAGGAAGAATATAGAAGCATAAATCACATCTCTGGAGTTGCTTTCTCCAAATATTTATAAGTAAAATAATTTCATTCAAACACTGAATAGGAGTTTGAGGAAAGTTCAGTTTGTCTGATGAAATCCAAAGGAATAAAGCACCAAAAACTAATAATTGCCAGTACTTACTCTAGGCTGAGGGACAAAATATTCAGGCAGAACACATTTGGATCTTTATCACCAGCCTTTAGTTTGTCTGGAACCAGCATTTGTTCTGATTAGATGATGCCAATACATATGGATTACTAAGTGTTTTGAATGGCACACCTGGCTGGCATTCCTACAGCTATTTCATTTAATCCTTAGTACAAGCCATTGAAGTAAGCGTCACCATTCCAATATACAGAGGGAGAAACCACGAAATGAGGGAGAACATTCATATCCACACCAGTTTGAGGGTCTTTCCTATAGGGTCCACTCTTAATTCTTTTTTTTTTTTTTCCACTCTTAATTCTAATCAAGAACAGGGCTATCCCTTTTTTATCTTTGTACTCTCCTGTCTGGAAGAGTCCTGCCACAGATTTGGTGTTCAAAAAAAAAGTGGTTTGCCCAAATAAATTGAATGGATGGTTTTTCACCTTGATTGGAATGCAGAATATCTCACTTGCTGCCCAAATTCCACGTGGGACCCAACTCAGGATTTAACAGTCACATCTTCCATTCCAGCTGACAGCTGTAAGAATTCGAGGGTTCCACCATGTTTATGCCAGCAATAAATGCAATTGCAGAAAATGTACTTACAATAATCCTTCTCCTCATTACACAGTAATTTCTTCTCTGGAAAGTTCCAGAACTCCACCTCTAGTGAATGTGATGCAAATGAATATTTAAGTATAAATATTTTCATGTATTTTTAATATTAAGAAGTGATTAAATACCCAACAATGGGAGAATAGCATTCTCAATCACATCAGAGTCCTTTAACGAAAAGATCTGCAATCATTATGAATCATTTTCTGATTAATTTGTGACTCTGTATTAAATAAACTTTCTGTTGAAGTAGAACATACAGAACAGAAAGACACCAATTGTAAGAGTGCACCTTGAAGATTTAGAAAAATTACATCTGCAACCACCATCCAAGTCAAGAAATAAATGATTTACATTACTTAGAAACTACTTTATTCTCATCTAAACACTATCTTCTTTCACCTCAGAGATATCCACTTTTTCTTGACTTTACATTGGATATGGGGACACTCCTATTATTGCGTAAGTGAGAAAGGATGGAACAAATATAATGTGCAGTATTCTTCCAATTGTGTTGTTATTGGTGTATAGCTGAACATCCAGGGAAATACTAGGAGAAAATAACCAAAATGTTTATAGCGGTTATATCTTAGCAATCAGATTAGGGGTGATTTTTATTTTCTTCCTTCTTCACAGAAAACATATATTATCCTAATAAATAATTAGGGACAAATATTAGGGAAAATATATTATTGTCAATTGTAAACATTATTTTTCATATTTGTCAGGAGCTGGCATTAAATTTCCAAATAATTTCTAAAATATGGAAGAACTTAAAAGGTAGCCTAGCAAGTCAAACTATTACACATGATGATATTTAAAACAGTACATCGCCTATTAGAACATGGCCAATTATATGCTTTTGGTTACACCATGGACACCAATTACTGAGAACCCTAAGTATATACCAGAAACCACAAATGGTCTGGTTAACTCTCCTAGCCAGTGTGAATTCTGCTCTGCTGCCAGCATAAACCTTACAAGGTTCCCATTATGTTAGCTTTGTCACGTTCCAGAGAATTTCCTTCCCACCCTCATCGCTCTGTTTGGAAAAGAAAGAGCAAAGAATGATGCTGGCGATTATAAAGTCAGAGTAGCAGAAATTGTACCGACAAAGCAGCACAAAGTTCTGGAAACAGATCTAGAGTTCTCGGAATCTGCCAGGGTCCAGGGGTGCATTTTCTGCATCTTGCTTAAAATGACCAGGAAAGAGAATTGTATCTGTTACTTTTGTTTCTACAGAAGTCAGGTAATATACTGGTGTGGGGGTAGAGATGTGGAGAAAGATTTAGTTTTCCAATAAGCCTAAATACACAATCAAGATTAGCTGGATTCTTTCTCATTCCACCCTTCCTCCTAATATTTCTTTCATCAATCGTGTATTTATTTTGAAAACAGATTAGAATTTACTATACAACAGGGATGTATGAGACCTAGAGGGAATGAAACAAGAACTAAATAGAAAACAAATGAAAAGGAATTCAACTAAAGGAATTCACAGTATGATTTATCTCGGAGAGAAGCTGAAAACCTTTCCTAATCAGAAAAACTTCCCTCTTAAGAAGTCAGTTTTCCCCCAAGGACCTGGAAAAAGGAACAAATATTTGAATTACTGATGATAAAAGCCTAGTCTTCCGTCCAAGCAGAGGACCTGACTCTGCTCTGCACTGTGGAGAATATTCTAGATTAGGTTGCTGAGAAATTGCAAACTGAGGGAAGGGAGTGGAAACTGTTAAGAGCCACTATGGCTCAAACTTCATAAATAGTAATGAAGTTTGTGAATTTTAGGCCCAAACTGTTCTTTATTGTCCAGGAAGATACTATTTTTCCTGGAAAGAAAAGCCCAGGACAGTGGAATGTCTAAAACTCTCTGCTGTAATAGCCAGACCATAGAATTTAGTGGCCAGCAGTGACCCAAAGAGGTAATTTTTCAAATCCTGACATTTATTTAATGCCTTTAGTATGGTTATGTAAAAGTATTTCACATACACGCTATTAATATTTAGGTGCCAGGTGGCTGCTATGCATAGTGGTTTGTTATTTATGAGTCTGTTTCTTCTGGTTCACAGGGAGATGAGTGACTGCCATTGACCTGAGAAGGATTCTTTTAACATCACCCATTAATTTCTTCAGAGAAAGAATAACATTACTTTAGAGCTTGGCGGTAGTGCAAAATATACTAATATACTCGTCCATGGGTCAAGAGAATTGCATTGCAGTTGTGCATTTGTAGCCAGTAAGGCCTGTAAGCTTTTATGTTTGCTTAGTATCTCTGTGACTCAGTTTCTTCATCTGTCAAATGGAAATGTTAATAACTTTTTTCCTAAGACCATGCGTCATATACCTATCTGGCTGCTTTGAAAATAGAAAATGCTTGGAATTCGTTTTCTCCCTCCCATGAAGGATCTCAGTTCCTTTATCTGAAAAATCAGTGGGTTAAGTATGGAATGTCAAATAATTTTATTTCATGTTCAGATGAAATGAAGTGCCTTATTATTTCATACAGTATGGATCCCCTAGAGTGCATCTTGAAAAGAATTTGAAACTCAGTGTAGAAATATCACGAAGTGCTGGATAGATTATTCATGCCTGCCTTGGGTAAAGAAGGAAAAGTGGCTGCACATGTTCTGTTTCGCTGCCCTCCTGCATACAAAAGTCTCTAACTCTGAACTTGGCCTATGTGTTTATGAACTATCTTGGGCTGAATTAAGGGAACCTAAGTAGGACCTTTGTTACTAGATCTTTAAAGTGTTCCTAATAAAATTTGAACACAGCCTGGCAATTTCCCGACTCAGCTTAGGGACTTTTATTCACAGACATTGCACAGAAGCTTGTCTTGCCAACTTTTGGCCAGTGAAGCTCTAATTCAAAAGCTGGTATTTGAATATTTGCCAGTAAAAACAACTCGATGGAGTTTTATTACCTTATATATTCCCAAAGGAGTCATGATAAGATCTCTGCTTATCTTATTTCTTTAAACCATTCCACTCACCTTACTTCACTCTTCTGAATTTCATGGCAGGAAGACAGGGAACACTATGGTTGGAAGAAATGAGATGTAGTCAACAATATGATTGTTAAGAAATATACCTAAGAAAGTAATTTCAGAAATTAAATGTATAATTAAGATACATTAAATGTATTTATCAAGACCAATTTTCAAAATATTAAGTTCTATTTTCTGATTTTTTTCACTTTTATGTAAAAACCAACAAATATTTTGAGGACATCATTTCTAATTGCCCCCAAATCTCACAAACTTAACAAAACAGTTATGATTGGGATTTATTTCATTCTAACTTTCGTGTATATGCATATATACAGGTGCTTTTAATGGTTGTAAATATAATACACATATAATTTTACATTCTAATCATTCATACAGAATTATATTACAAATATTTTCCCCTATTGTCCATTTTCATTATAAACAGAAGAGGCCATGTTAATTGCAGCATAGTATGTCATTGATGTTTGGGCCATTACTGATTAGTCATTTATTTCTAATAGGATTTTTGTATTGTCAAAGCTATATTAGATTTATTTAGATTTGCTCTACACATTTCATTTTTTCTTCTCCCCCTTTCCTCCCCAATTACACACATTTCAACACGGAAGTCTACACAGATTGACAACCTTTTCCTACTGTTCTACTGGAGAAAAATATTTTGTATTAAAAAAAAAAAAAGGTCCACAGTCCACCGTTCATTTTTTTTTTTTTAAAAAGGAGAATATCTATTAGCTGAATATTTTAAATAGGCTACATTTTAAAATAAATGCAGCTTTTATTGCTTCCAAATATGGAATTTGAATAATACAATGAATATAATGATGTTCTTTAAAACATTGCACATAAAATAATGACACGGTGATATCTGAAATATTCATCATTATCTTATTTTTGTCAAAAACAGAACAGCCAACACATCTTCGTACCTCTGTGGAAATGAACCTCCACTCAGCATGCATGGAAAATTAGTGAAATGAGGTCACCAGGGTTCTGTTAATGTAAGTGTACAAAGAACCTGTTAGGTAAAAAAAATAAATAAATAAGACAGAATATTGTTGAGAAGTATAATAGCCTGGTTTCTAAGTGAGATAGCATGGGTGATTTTTCTCTGTGATCATGGCAAAGTCATTTAACTTCTCTGTTTCTTAGTTTCCGCATCACATGGTTGATGTAAAGATTCAACTGCTCTTTCAACAGTGGCTAATATATAATCAACCACTCAAGAGATTTTAGCTATTATTATTCAAAGACAATGAGCCAGTATTGGAGGAAGGTAAGATTCTAAGGCCTGATGCCTTTCATTCTGTTATCCCCCAGCTCACCTCCTAGGAATTCATGACAGACTCCAAGGAATGGGAATAAACAAAAAAATGAAAACCAAAATAATCATTTCCTAAAAAGTTTTAGCTCATGAGAAGAAAAACGAACAAAGACAAAGGGTCTTGCATGGCAGGTGATGACACTAGTGTCCTCAACATTAGTCAACAAGTTCATCTTGGATGTTATCATTGTTTAAAATCAACCATGACCCCTTGAGTTGACAGCTAATAACCTAAATGCCTCTTTGTCAGTGACAGCAAAGGAGACATGATCCCAACAAAGCTGGATAGAAGGAAACATAAGATAAAGTGCAAAGAAATATTCCCCAAAATTCTAAAGATGTTTAGAGGGACTATTTAAGGGGATAGGGCTGTGGGGTAGGACTAGAGAGAAATCATATTTTGTGGTCCTTATTTTATTGACAGGAGATTATGATTTCCAGATTTCAGGTGGTGTGAACAGTGATTTGCTATAAAACTTGAGAAATTGATTCATTCAACAAATATTTATTGAACAGTGGCAATATGCCAGGCATAGTTCACCATACCAATAAAGGTCAGATAGATTATATTGTGGTAACAAAGAAACCCCAAATCTCACGGATACAACAACATATATCATCCCTCATTTATTCTCTGGCTCTCTCTCTATGGTCAATGTTGGCTCTCCTCCATCATCAATGTCATTTAGGAGACGCAGACAATTGAGGATCCTCTGTGTTGTACAATGACTGTCTCATGATAGAAAGAAATGGTGAAGCATGCGCTGAATCATAACCCTTCTGTGCTGAAGTACCTGTCAGTTCCTCCCATGACCATTCCTGAATTCAACAGACTGGAGATCCATACATAATCTCTTATAGAGTGAGACACCAGGGGGAATAAATAGGAATATTGAGCAAACAGCAATGCAATCTAGTTTGCATTGTTATCTGTCTTCTAGTGGTCTTATAGTTTACTATCATTTCATTTGGTCATATTAGTCTTAAATATGATACTAAATGGAGTGAATATTCAGACATCAGTGAAAGTACAAATGTGATAATACAAAGTCAGTATGCTTTAAAGGTTTAGTTGCCTCAGGCTATTTGGAATTGAGGATAGGATGAGTTCAGGGCGCTTGGATTCAGAAACAACTCCAGATTCTTTCATCATTCCCCAAAGGAAAAGCAGTAATAAGTAGGATACCAGACATTTATGCAATCTCTCTGAGATCATAAAGACTAACAAAGGGAATGCTTTCAAATGCAAAAATACTTTACAATTTCTTTGCAATAGACATTATTCAGTAAATACACACAACAGTATTCATGGCCTGGAGACATACCACCTTGGATTGTGATCCTGGCAGGTATCATAGATTCTACAAGGTTGGACAGGTTAAAATTTTACAGGAAAGGCCTTTTTGGAACACACAAGGATTATAAAAAGTATAGCGTTATTTCAGATGTGATTTTATTCTGTGGTGGGTTTTTTTGTTTGTTTGTTTTTGGATCAGTGACCCTTCCTAACTACACATAGAATACTTTTTATTCAATTGCTTTGGTCAATTTATTTTCAGCCATCCTGGTTTATATAACTGAATTTACCTTGCCCTTTACTGCATTTAGGTAGATGGAATGGTCTTTAGACTTCTGAAACTATTTGTAGACCTTTGCCTTCACATGTTTGAAATAAATGTGAGGCATTAATTTTAGTCAGACAACACTGAGCCCTATTCACTTGGGAAAATGCATCTCAATGTGTAATTTATCATCTAGGACCTGTCCACTAGTTCGTTACTCCCTGGGAGTAAATTAGGCACTTTGAAAGGTGCATTAAACTCTTCCTGGCTACTAGGTACCATTTAGGGCTGTGAAGCAATAATTTACCTAATGGTACCTTGGTGACCTCAAAAAGTTTATGTTGTTTCGAAAGTTTCTAATTTTCTTCCATGAAATAATTTATGCACTAGGAGGTTGAGTATGCTTATAAATATGTTTCCAGGGAGGCAACAGCTATTGACTAGAATAAATAAGATAACATTGTCATGCTGATGCAGAAATGAAATGTTTCATGAGTGTGTTATCTATACTACCCATGGAATAGATGTACAGCTCTCAAAACAATTTATTTCTTTGGATTTCATTTTTTTCCATGTACAAGACTGCCTTGCATTTTATTGTAATTAGTAATGCTTCATTGCTATAAGGATTTCCAGATCCACATCACTGCATTTTTCCATAGTACAAAACACATTTATCCAAAGTTAGAATAATATGCTAAATATACTGAAACTTCTGACAGCAACTTACATTCTGCTTCTTCCTTCCATTCACAGCAGAGCTTCATCCATATTAAATGAATTGGTTGTTAAGTTTTGATACCTCCTACTTCAGTCAGTCTCTTATTTATTAAAATGCATCAAATTAAGCTTGATCCACCAAGTCAAGTAAAAGTGATGTGCTTTGGATTTGGCCTCCATTTGGGGGGTAGAATTACTCATATGAAGAAATACAGCATTTATCAATTCTAGGATGCAAAGATTTTCACATTTTAATATTTCTAAAATTTGGATATGTCTTATAATTGATTGTGTGTCTAAATGCATTTGGTAAGGTTTTTGTCTCTCTTACTCTCATAAAATGATGTACGTCTTATACTCAATGGCATGTTAGATTTTTGAAATTTTAGTAAAGGACAATTTACTTAGAAAATCTGAAGATAAAGACTCAAGTGAAAAGAATTCTAAAAACAGAAAAATATTGTCATTTAGGATGGCAGAAGCTGATAGTGTTTTCATATCCATTTCAGTCACTCTGAGGATGAGTTTACCACCACTACCCAGGTTTTAAATATTTGAATGGGGCAGACACTGACCATTTTATGGAAGTAAAATCTATGTGAAATTTTATATGCCATAATATATATGCCCTAATAGAGAATTAGAAATGTTTAAACAATAATTAAAGTTTATTCTTATTACTCTCCAATGACTGGAGAGTGAAATGGTGACTCACCAATGAACCCCAGCTTTTGGGAGAAACACTGACCCAAAAAAACTAAATGTTTACAACTAAAATATTTTCTTTTATCAGAACAAGACCTGAAAGGGAATGTCTCTTTCAGAATAAGTCCACTCAAATAGTTTCAATTGCATCTACGATGGATCTCTTTGGATGGAATGCTAAGTTCATAAGTCAATGGCAATAGGGAGGAGAAATAGTTAAAAAAAAAAAAGAAAGGAAGAGTGCAAATTTTACAACTTATTAAGATATAGAATTCCTGAATCTATATCCTTGATGTTATCCTAAATGCTAAGAAGATATATGCTTAAATGTTCTACACATTTTCATTAACAAATACTAATAAATGGACAAATGTGCTTTATTCTCACAGTAAAATGTGATGCTCATTAGAATTTCCTTACTGTATTATCCTAAAGCACCAGTATATGACTAGGAATCCCACTTCTAATTTACAAAATGTCAAAATTCCAAAATGTGATTTCATGAATATGCAACACCAAGCTCCCTGGACGAAGAGGCCCTTTTCAGGAGGGATTTGATTCAAATGTAAACAAGTAACTAAGACATAATTAGATTTTAAATTAGAATATATATAGTTGAATACTTTTTGAATTCATGCTTGAAGTCCACCAAATCAACAATTATACAACAAGAATTTATCTGTAACCTACATATCTCCATAGGGTAAACTCAATTTTTTTTCTGTGAAGGGAGGAGTTAAGATAGGAGAAAATGGTGGAAGGTTCCGGGGACTTCTCCACTATTTTAGACAACATAAAAACACAATTTAAGGGATCCCTGGGTGGCTCAGCAGTTTGGCGCCTGCCTTTTGCCCAGGGCGTGATCCTGGAGACCCAGGATGGAGTCCCGTGTGAGGCTCCCTGCATGGAGCCTGCTTCTCCCTCTGCCTGTGTCTCTGCCTCTTTCTCTCTCTTTCTGTCTCTCATGAATAAATAAATTAAATATTAAACACACACACACACACACACAATTTAACCGTGATGTTGAGACTATTGGATGTTTAACTTATATTCAAAACTTTAATAATATTTATACACCTACAAATTGTGTAATTTCCTGAAATTACCTGAATACCTTTTTTATAATCTTTAAAATTATAGAAATAATTAGCATGATTTAGAAAGTTTCAATTTAATTGAAAATTAGAGAAAGAACTATAACCATATTTTTCTTTAGGATTCACTTTTTTTGACTATTTTGATCTATTTTTACCGTATGAGTTTTGCCAGGGTGTGGTGGCACTCAGCAAAGGCTATTCAGTTTGAAAAACATGACATCTGAACTCTTATTTGCTACTCATTATGTTAGTTCTTTGAACCTCAATTTCCACATCTATAAAATGTTTATTTTTATAGTTATTGATAAGATTATATGAGCTCATGTATGTAAAGCATGAGACACACAAAGTATATTAAATCACTGGCTACTTAAAACAAGTCCATAGTAACTGAAGAGTAGTGGTAGCTTACCTTATAATAGTTCTTTGGACTAGAATCTACTTGATGCTTTACCCCTAATTTCTTTACAAGTTGCATAAATATTTAGTAATTTAGCTCAATATGTATCTATCAAATTCTGGGTAGGTCTAGAGAGGATGGAAATGATAAAGTGTCCCCCATCAAAGTGCTCAGAGAGCAGGTTGTTATGCCACAAAACATTCACAAAAGAAGAACCCTATACCCCGATTTTACAGTCTTAGCAAGCAGTGTGGGACTTCTTGTGGCAAAACTGTGATACAGATTAATGATGGCAGGTATCATCAGTAAACCACTGATAAGACAACCATCCACAAAGATGAATTTGAAGATACTGCCTAAAACACAGAAATAGCACCCATAGAAATATAGGGAGAAAAATGTACAAAGGCATATTAACAACCATATAGTGTTTAGGATAGCTTAGAGACAAGAGACTCAGCAAATATATCTAGTAAAAATAGAATGGAACGAGAGTCTTGGTCACCTTGCTAGTTTGATAGATTAAAAGACAAATAAGCTAAAATCCCATGTTCTCTTTACTGTAGCAGAGGGCTAACCAGAGGCCTATTTTAGCTTAGTTCACGTATTAGGGTCAATGGTCTTTTAGGATGAGAAACTATTATTTCTTGCTTACAGTCCTAGGTCCATGAGGCATGGGATGATTTATTTCACTGATGAAGAAATGTTGCATGGCCTTGAGGGAGACATAAAATGACCCAAGAATTTGTGGGTCATAAGGGAGACTCTGATCATAGTCTTTTAGTGGCCCTGCACTTCCCCCTCATTCTTTATCTTCTCTGTCCTCCAAAATCACTAGGTCTTCCTCTCATCTCATACAGGACAGATGATCTTCCACATTTGGTTCCTTTGAATTATTGCTTCTAACCCAAACAGGCACATCAATAACTTCCAAAAAGGGGAGGGGGGGAGTTTTCCTTCATGTAAGAGAAATTCTTGTGCAAACTCTTAAAAGAATACTGTTCTCTATTTCAACAAACCAGGAGCTTAAGGGAGTAGCATATGAAGAATGAGTGAAATTCAGCTGTAAGTCAGGCATCCATCAACAGTCAACGTGAATCAAGGTAATGATCAGAATATTGTTTAGTAGCATCCTTGAGGACAATGCATAGAATACTCAATTATGCAGCCTTTCCAAAGATCTTATCTTTTGTTGCCAAAGATTCTCTCTCTCACATATACACACTCAAATACACACACATTAAAAAATATTTTTAATGAAGTATTACTTCTTTATTACAAAGTAAAAAAGAATTTCACCAGGATTCTAAGAAGAGTTTAGGAAGATAGGAAGGCTAGTTTTTATCCCCTTTAAGAGTGGTTGATATGAAGATTTCCCTCTCCCCCCACTTTTGGAAAAAGCATATGTAATGGAGGAGATGGTGATAAAGGGGAGAATACAGTAGTAAAGAGGCAATAGGGATGAGAGATGTGCAGAGGGTTAGTACCTAATATGTGAGAGAAATTTGAAAAGGGAAGAATTCCTAATATTGATGTGTGCTGTCTAAAATCCCTTAAAGGAATCTTCAAAATCTAAGTTTTCTTCAAGAATCAATAGACATTGCTATTTCTTTATACATTACACCATATACAGATGGGACTATATGAAGCCTCAGGTGTTATATGTGATATAAATTTGTATATAAGGAAAAATATATTTATATTGTTTTACTAAAGATTTTATTTATTTATTCAGGAGAGACATGAAGAGAGAGACAGAGACATAGGCAGAGGGAGAAGAAGCTCCCTGCTAGAAGCCCCATGTTGGACTCGATTCCAGGATCCCGGGATCACCACCTGAGCCAAAGGCAGAAGCTCAACCACTGTGCTACTCAGGCACCCTAAAATATATTTATATTGCAAGGGAAAGCTCTTATTTATCTTCACATTCTCCACAACACCAAGCATGATATTTTGCATATGGTAGGCATGCAATAAATATTCTCTAAAGCCATACAAAGAAGTATGGTTCTGAAATTAGTACTTAACTAAGGTAGAAGCATTGTGATATGTTGGCAAAGTTATGGGCCTGGTGGCATGAGAACATCAGCTATAAACTCAATGGCTTGGAGCCTTCATCAAGTTCTTTCTCTTCCCTGGAATCAGGGTCCTCCTCCAGATTGTAACGGATCGACTAGGTCATGTCTCCCAGTGTTTCTAGGTAGTTCTATTCAGTATGGATGGATTAAGCATTAGATTTCATCAGATCTCCTGTGGAGTTCATTAAGATTATATTTGGTTTCCTATTATTCATTGTTATAGAAGATAATCAGCGGGATCCCTGGGTGGCTCAGCAGTTTAATGCCTGCCTTTGGCCCAGTGCGTGATCCTGGAGACCCGCGATCGAGTCCTACCTCAGGTTCCGGGCATGGAGCCTGCTTCTGCCTCTGCCTGTGTCTCTCCCCGCCACCCCACCCCCCGCCCTCTCTCTGTGTCTATCATGAATAAATAAATAAAATCTTAAAAAAAAATAATCAGCTGAGAAAATATTCTCAAAGAAGGGTGTTGGAAAGCGCTATTGTGCCGCTATTATCTAAATTATTTGAGATGATCCTCTCAACAGTTAGATGAATTTTAGATCAATACAGTATATTAATAGTATCAAACTGATTTATATAAATGTCCCATTGGGAAAGCCTCAGAAAGACGGTACCAGTATCCATTGTCTTGAAAAGGACAAAAAAATCATACCTGTAAGACAAAGGCCTCCTTCCCACCTTGTAGAGATGACATAGCCCAGAAACAGAACACAGAGTACTTATTGTGTGTTTCCAGGCACTGTGCTAGTCATTTAACAAATATTTTCTCTTTTGCTTACAGTAACCTTACTAAGTAGGCCTCCTTGTTTTAGCTGAAAAGTTATCTCTCCTACACAATGCTGCTTGAAATCAGTATAACAATCACAAATCAGTTGGGATTAGGGGTTAAGGATGGGTCCTGCTCTTTAGATGTTAACCCTTATAGTTACAGGAAAGATACTTTGCAAATTTGTATTTATGAGTTTATATTTGTAAATATATTAGCTATCAGCAAGATTTTCTAAAAGGAGTTTAAGAGGAGAGACTTTAGAATTCTTCAAATGGATTTTACTTGTGCTAATAAATTTTATTAGAAATGTCCTTTGTCCTATTTTCAACTGGTTCTATTGGAATTGACTCTTCCTTACAAGTAGGTGAACTAGAGATTTATTGTCCTTAGAATATGTGGAAATTAGAAAATGGACTAATGGAATCCATTAATATCCTCCTAACAATTAGATGAATTGTAGATCAATACAGTATATTAATAGAGTCAAACTGATTTATATAAATATCCCATTGGGAAAGCCTCAGAAAGATAGTACTAGTCTTAATTAGCTTTAAAAGGAACAAAAAATTATACATACAAGACAAAGGCCTCCTTCCCACCTTGTATTTTAACAATTTTGAAATGAAAATAAGATAAAATTTAGTCCATATTGGTTAATGATAACATATCACTCACTCCAGATGGAAAACTGAACATCTGATGGTAACAAATTGAACAACATTCTTGAAATAAATTCTTTGTCATGCATTCCACAGTCAAAAGTTTGTATTGTTTTTAAAAAAGATTTTAGATAATAATTGTTATTTTAGTTTAGATGTAACTTTCATTTTCAAGATGCAAGTAACTGAAAAAGGGGACTGATTAGATGTGATTGATATAACAGTTGCCCTCCCGTGTACACGTTCTCCATAAACCTCAAACTCTAACCTCAAAGATTAAAAAAAAAGAAGAAGAATTCCAAAGGAAAATTACTGCAAAAGTACTTTGTGTTAAACTGGCATTGGACATAAAAATAAAGTAATGTCTGTAAAGCTTAAGGGACTAATTAAGATTTTCATGTGGTCTTATTCCTAGGAAAATATTAGGAAGCATGATTTAAGAAGCCTGTGTTTCACAAATTAAAAGAAAAACAATTGAAGGACTCAGTCTATTAAAATGTTCCAGGATCAAAATTTAATGAAAATCTTTAATTAATTTATATTAGGATCACATTTTATCATTATTGGTGAGAATCATTAGGAAAACAGAAAAATGATAGGAATTGCCCACATTCCCATTAAAAAAAAGAAGAAAAGAAAGAAAGAAAGAAAGAAAGGAAGAAAGAAAGAAAGAAAGAAAGAAAGAAAGAAAGAAAGAAAGAAAGGTCAAAAGGTAGACCATAGCAGTTCAGCAAGAGAAAGAAAACAAACTATAAATTATCTTCTGCAGAAGGACAGCATGTTCAGCCAGACGCTACAGGTTTTATTTTATTGCTCATAGCACTCCAGCATCCTTGCTTATGAGTTTAGATTTAATGGATGCATAGCTGGGCTCTGGGTGTACGCAGTTCTGAATGAGAAGTTGGGACATACACATCCATGTCTCCCTAAAGGAGATGGGTACAGCTGTAGTACCTGTACAATTTGGAGCAGGATGCAGAATAAAGAAGTCAGCTTTAATTTTGGAGGAAAGGTGGGGAAAAGCCCAAACATCCTTTTCCATTTACACTGACAGCATACAGAAATGAAAAGCAAGAAGGAAGCATAAGATAAGTTGAAAGCTGTTTCTTATTATTCTGACTCAAGAGGGAAAAAAATAATGTATATTGGGCTGACATGAGGTATTGATTGTCATATCACTGATTACAAATTTAATTTCCATTAACATAGATGTCAGAAGTGCTTCCATTGACATTCAATAACCATCCACTATTACTTAAATGCTCCTTAAGTTTCTATGCTGCTTCCAAAGACAAGGTTTACATAATTTAATTTTTAGTGCATATTTGAAAGCATCAGATTAAAGATAGCTGACTTGTGTTGGTCAATAAAGAAAATAACTATTTTTTCTTGCCTCATTGGGTATACCGTTTTAAGACCATTCCTATTAACACGGCTGGACACTCAGTGAGTGCTCTGATCCTTAGCTAAAGATAGAGAGGATTGGCAGCACACATCCAGGGGTACAAACACAAGGTCTCTTCAGAATGACCCAGGAAGGTAGCTGTAGTTCATCAAGCTGACATCTGAAGGTTTCTCCACAGAAGTGTATTCATTTCTACAAGTGTCTCACAGGGAACATGAAGTAAACACCAGAAGTTAGTTGATCATTGCCAACTAAATGTTCTATGATGAATTTCCACATTCTTAAATTTTTAACAATCCTGAGAGATGAAATGCAAAGAAAGGAAAAGTTTGAGATGGAGCAAGGAGTGTTCAGCAGGAATAATATTAACTTCAGGAAGTTTACATCGCTCCCTCCCCAGGTTCACTCAGGAAGGATTTTCCTACCACCCCAGTTCTAGAACAGATGGCGTTCTTGTGAGAAAAAAATGGAGGACTCCAACCTTAGGTTCTGAATACATTATGTCAGCTTCCTGATGCAAGTGTCTAAATCACACCTCCTAAAGGGAATGATTAAAATAATACCAAACATGTATAACAAGTAGAATGAAAAGCACCATGTCAAGTGTTTTGCATGGATTATCGCTCTTACTCATTGCAAGAGCCCTCAGAAGCAGGTACAAAGATTGCCCGTATATTATTACAGCAAGGCTAAATATTCCCCAGGAACACAGTCATTCAATGGTGGAGCAGAATTTGCTCAGCGTTGTACTCGACTCTGGGCTCCAGCACTAAGTAATGTCACATTACTTTCTGGGGCTGTGTGCTATGAATATGGTAGGCGCAATTTCACTTTGAATTAATATAAATTAAATAAACTGAAAACCCATTCCTCAATCACAATAGCCACATTTCAAGTACTTAATAGCTACTGTGTTTCATAGTGCAAATAGAACATTACCATCATTGCAGAAAGTTCTATTGGACAGCACTGTCTTAAGACGCCGCTTTCCCCTTGATGACTTTCATTTCTCTTCCATTCCCCATGATATTCTAACCCAGAATTGAGTCCACAGAGACTATGTGGGCTGTGATAAATCTTTTCTTCCCACTTCCCCAGGAAAGGGCTACCATCTTTTCATCTGGAGAAAATTGTTTCTATCCCACTATCCCACTTCTCAAAACAAAGCTGTTTTAATAATAAAAAATGATTAGGAATGAAAGTTTAAAATTATTATCAACTAGAAATGTGAAGGGTACTCTGTGGGAGTCAATGTGGACTTTTCACCAAACCATCTGTATGATCTTTGACAGCTGAGAAAGAAAAGCAAGTAAGATTATTATGAAGCATATTTTACGGTGTTGATGTTATTTTGGCATCACATAAAGTACTGATGAAATTTCACCAGGGAATGCTGCTATGCACTGTTGTGCATAGAATGCTATAGGAGGACATTCTAAGTCTGAGAACACACATCAGAGAATAATCAAAATGATTCAGTGCTAAATCATGACAAAGATTAGCCGGTCTTGGCCTGAGTCCTACAGACAAAAAGAAGATGTAAAGGAATATCATGGAGGTAAATGAGATCCAGAAGGGAGCAGAGCAGGTTATTGCCAATAATCTTCCAATAATGGCAACCCAATTTAATGTTAGTAGTGCAAGTTGCTGGTCATTAGACCAAGAAGTAAAATGTTAGGCAGAATACCCCAAACCAAAATTCAAATGTGATAAAGAAATCAATTCAGGCAGAACTTCAACTGTGCTTTTTGAAGGTAGAAAAAGAAAGCTTCCAAAAAGATCAAAAGAAGCTCAAATAATGATATTGGCTGATCTAGGAAAATATGTGAAAAATGAAGTAAAGTGTCGGTATTGTTGGCTAACTTGCAGTCTGGCTATTTGTGGTTTTCATTCCTAAAGTGAAGGTGTACTATCTTACAAAATAATATACTTCTTTAATTTTTTTACAATATCTTTAGACACTAGCACCACTCTATTTTGTATATAAGAAAAAAAAACTTAGAATCTTAATATTTCCTTATTCAAAGAAGCTTTAGGAAGTTCTGTAGTTCATTCCCTAAATTACATAGAAATGATCAATAATTCAACCAAGGTCACTCAGTTTGTTGGCTACAGAATAGGGACAGAAACCACAGCTCCAGATGAATAATTACAACCCAAAGTGCAGCCAG